>NW_006160147.1:3862488-3863829 GCF_000334495.1 Tupaia belangeri chinensis
GCCCCCCGCCACTCTAATGGCAGGACCCCAGACCGACACAGGCATCTCCAGGACTGGACCCTAGAAAAGGTGTGTTCTAAACACAAGTACTATTTCCCACGGCCCTGCCCTGAGGGCTCAGTTACAGGCGCCGGGCATCCACCCTGGAGAGGGCCTCCCAGGGCTCCTGCTCCCTTAGATCCAGGAAAGCCCCCGGGGACTCAGACCTCCAGGCTCAGCCTTGTCCTCTCTCAGGGATCCCCAGTCGGGGGGTCAGAGAACTCAGGCTCACATCAGATCCAAGAGTGCCAGAAAGTCGCTGCTGCCCTGCCTAGGGGTGAGCCCTGTGGCTCTCTGCAGGACCCTGACAGAAACAGCCTTCCTCTAACTGGACTTTCTGGGCTCCCCAACAACAGCACACCACACCCCCCCCAATCTTGCCCAACATTTAGGGTCAAAGTTGAGTCTCCTCCAGCTCCCCACGCAAACCCTGCACCCTTAGCCCCTGGTTCTCCTTCCGTTCCTCTTTCATGGGCCCCTACAATCTGTCCCAGGACCTGCAAAAAGTCTATGGAATGCCCACAACCCCCTTCCAAGAGACACTGGGCCAGGGGCGGGGGTCGTGGGGCAGCTCACCTGGTGGGCAGGAGGCCCCCTCCCACGCTGGGTCCCTGGCAATTCCCGCAGAGCCACTTCCAGCCTTCCAGGCAGCCATTCACGCCTCCACTCCCCCCAGGCCTCCTCCCTCCTCCCAACGGCAGCTAGCCCGCCCACTGGCCCAGGCTGAGCTGTGCCCAGTTCAACTTGACTCACTTGTGACCCGCCCCTCCCCCAGCCCTGTGGACCGAGGGTGTGGGGGCGGGCGGTCAGGTATTCCTTCCACCCCGACTCAGGCCGGGTAACAAAGGTCTCATTGAGCCTCTGGCTGTCTAGTCGGTGAAGCACAAACCTCTTGCATCTACTCGCTTTTGATCTCACTCTCTCTGAACCAGCCCTGTATTACTCGTCCCCCTGCAGGGCTATTGGTGTGGAGGGGCTGTTTGGTCCCCTCCCTCCGGCCCCATCTCCTTTCTCTCCTCCCTTCCCCTGCCGCTCCCCTCCAGCTTTTTTATGGTTTAATTTTTGGCAGGAGACCTGAGGCGGCTCTCTGCAGGCCCCCTCGCCTGCTAACTCCCCCTTCACCATCTCCCAGCCCTCATGCCACTCCTCACCCGTACCCCCACTTTCCACTCCTGGGCTCCAGGCACTCCCCTGCCCCTGGAGGACAAGGTCAGTGCTTGTCTGTCCTCTTTCCGGCCTCAAACCAGCTCAAGTCTGGCCTCTCTGCACCCCCCCCCCCCCCCCCCCCCGTGCCCTCCCCCG
>NW_006160147.1:3864492-3884838 GCF_000334495.1 Tupaia belangeri chinensis
CCCCCCCCCCACCCCCGACTGTGTCCTTCCCTGGGATTCTGGGCCACAGCATAGATCCCGGTTTCCAGTCGCTGGGGACTTGTCCAGCCTGTCTGCCAGACCTAGCCCACCTCCAAGCCCAGTCTACTCTGCAAGGGGGAAGTGGAGGCTCTCTAAGGTGTTTCTGTGGTCAGGACTGCCTCCTTGGGAAGGGGAGGAAGGGGTCAGGTCAGCTGGGCTCACCGGCTTGTGCAGCAAGTAGACCTGCTGCTTCTGGTCCTGAGAATCTGCTTTCTCTGCGCCCTAGGCCCTGAAAGACCACTCCTCAGGGAGAACACCAACAACTCACTCTCCCCCACGCCCCCACGGGAGCTGTCTCACTGCTCCTGTCTCCTCTGTGGTCAGCCCCACCCTTCTGCAGCTCTGGTGGTGGTGAGAGTGGGGCCCAGTCAGCTGGAGAAGTCTGAGGGACACCTGTAGTACATAAAGGCCACTTTACCGGGCCTCTGGAACAGTCTCCTTGGCTTCCCCTGACCCCCAGAATCTCTTTGCTCCTTGGACGCTCCAGGAAGAGATAGGAACTCTGAAGTCTGAGGCCTGGGCTCTCCCCCACAAGGCCAGCAGACGCTAAGAATCCTCATGGTGGCTGACCCCAGAGAGCCTGCCGGTCCACTACGCCTACCACCTGTGGCCTCCTGGCCACCTCTGGGAAAGAAGGTGGAAGATGACCCCCTCCCCAGGTACTGCCATTCAGCTGAGCAAGGAGTTGGGACATCGCCCTGACAGAGGCCCCATTCTTCCTGCCACTGGCTCCCATTGTCCCGCATGACTCCACACATTCTTGGGCTTCTAATGAGAAGCTGAGAAGCGGAGACAGCACCCGCTTGCCCTCCCTCCTTTCCCTCCCAGGCTCCCCCCAACCCACCCCACCCCACCCCCGCCTGGGCCTGCCGCCCCCTTGGGGGAGGGTGGACAGGGGGCAACCAGAAGGGAGTAAAAGGAGACAGGAGACAAAACAAGGGGGTGGGGAAGTATGGAAGGGAGATGCTGAGAGAAACCCAAAGAGGCGGATAGTAGATGGAAATATAAGATAAATCTATAGGAGAAAAGGGAAGGGGAAAGGGACCGTATTTTCTCAAGTGAAAATGGTTCCTGCATGCACTAGGCCTGTTAATTATCATCATCCAGTAATGCCAACACTGATTGTTCCCAGTTGGTAGATGAGACAACTGAGGCTTAGGGGCTAACACTTGCCTGGGTGGGCATGTGTGCTCATAAAGGAGAGGGCAGAAGCCTGAGAAAAAGCCTGGAGAGGAAGAAAGCTGATAAAGAGAACGTGGAGGAGTTGGGTTGGGGGACTCAGGAGAGGGTGAGGGAGAGGGATGAGGGAGTCTGAGGGAAGGGGAGGAGGGAGAGAGTGAGAGCCAGTGGCCCTGAGGTATCCCTGTCCTCCTGCCATTCCTTGGCTGGGATAGTAGACCCTGAGGGCCAGGGGAGTGCCCTCCCCTCTATAGTAACAAGGCCCTCAGTCCCAGCACAGGCTGTTCATCAGTACAGGCTGTTCATGGGGGAGCAGGCTGCAGCAACTCCCTTTGAGAACTCTCAGTCCCAACGTTCCCTTTGAGGGCACTCAGTCACCCTGAACCTCAGCCTCGGGTTGCAGATGGCTTCCAGCCAGCGATAAGCCAGGGAGAGCACTGCAGGAGGAGTGGGGCAGAGGCAGCCACAGAGGGAAGGGCCAGGCCGCAGACTGGAAAAGGAACAGAGAACTAAACTATTCCAGTGGGGCCAGTGAGCTCCCCGCCTTCCGAGGGAACCCAACAGGGAACACAGCCACCCCTCAGACCCACTGCCAGACACTGTAGGTGCTCAGTACGTGGGATGCTAGTGCCTTGGGAAGGAAGTTAGATCAAAATCTAAAGTCCTATCACCGCCAGGATTTTATGAGTCTACATTGGAACTGACTTCTGTTGAGCTCTTCATAGATATAGGGACCTTCTGGGGGGAAGATACCCCAGGCCCACAGGCCTACCTTTGCCCATGGAAGCAGGGAACTGGGATATTGGGAAATTCCGGATAGGAGGCAATTGCTCTTGCCACCCTGTAGCTTCCATCCGGGGAAAGACTATGCTGGAAGATGTTGGCTGAATAACATAGGCACACATTTGTAGAATGAATGAACGAATGAATGCTTCATGAAGCTTAGCAACAAGGGCAGGAGTTCTGGGTCTTCCCTTATTACAGGCTCCGTATGCGCTTGGGGCCCCCTCATGTCTGTACTCTCAGAGACAAGGGTCCCTGAGCTAGCGCAGACTTGGGGTAAGCATGAGAAATCTTGGCTGGCAGCCTGGTTCCACCCACCATGGTGAGCGTGGGGACACTAAGGCAACTCCAGAGGAGTCTCAGGGATTTTGATTCTGCTGCCCCTCTCCCAATCAGGCCACCAGACTTAGAGTTGTTTGAGATGCGTCTATGGGTGCAGTGCCTGACCCAGGAGGAGACTCACTCCACATGGCTCTGGTAGAGTCTCGCACATACTGCCCTCCAGACCTGAACCAGACAATAAACGCTTGCTGCTGTCAGGATGACCTGCCTATTTCTGGGCCACCAGGTGGCCTTCCCCATGGCTTAAGCCCCCCGCTGCTCCCTTCTCCATCTTTACTCCAAAGCATGAACCCTCTTATTCAACAGCTTGGAAGCCCACCAGGAGGGAGTGTTAAGAGGTGGGCGCAGCTCCATTGAGCAGGAAGGTACACAGAGGTCAAGCATGAATTTTCTCTTTCCCAATGGCTTTCTCCAGGAGTCTCAGTTCTGAGTCTTCCCAGGCAAACAGAGGGAGCTCCCAGTCTGGCAGGTCCCTAGGCTCCCAGGGAAGGAAGGGGAGAGAGGGGAGACTTAGTGATAGCCTCAGGCCATCGAGATAGAAAGAGACCCAGGAGGACAGCTGACAGAGGCAGGAGCTAGGGAAGAGAGGGAAGAGAGGGCTGCAGCCTTGGCACTGCCAGCCTTTGCATGGTATCTCTTATAAGCTCCAAGACTGGGCTGTGGGAGGGCAAAGGACCCAGGGAGATGTTCCTGTCACCAGAATCCAACCTTCCCAAGCGCAGGCCCCAGGCCACACGTTTGCCTCTCTGTCAGTCAGGCTCCTGAAGAAAATGATCACAATGGGACATTGGCAACCTCACGTGCATTTCAACCCGAGCAATTGATGAGTATCGAAATAGTCTGTGGGCCCAGGCCTGACTCCTGCTCCACTCCTTTCCTTCCGTGCTCCTGACAACCACACCGGACAATGGTGCAGTTGAAAGAATGATGGAGTCAGGCCCTCCCAGACCCTTTGGAGTACCTCTGAGAGAAGGAGGCAGACAGAGACTAGGGGTGGGGAGGTCTTCAAGGACAGTTGCCCCTTGGGACCAGCAGTTGGCATAATGGCTATGTCGCTGGACTCCCATGTAGCTGACCGCGGTTCAAATCCCAGACCGGTAGCTTAAACTCATGTGGGGTACGTGTGCGTGCGTGCCCACGATCCTGAGAGGAGAATGGAGGAGAAGGGATTGCGGCATGACCATCCCCTCTGCTCTGGAGGGTGATTTCTCGCTTTCTGTCTCTGTCTCTCTCTGTCCTTCTGGCAAGTGCATGAGCCCTAGAGCAAAAACCTCTCCCCCCCCCAAAAAAAGAAAAAAGGACAGCTGCTCCTTTAGCAAGCATGCGTCGAGTGTATAGCAGGATAGGCACTGGGTTAGGCACGTCACGTGCTGCGGGCTAGGCACTGGGACATGGCACTCAGTGAGCCCCAGCATCAGCAAGCAGTCCAGTGTGAAGGCAGGCCCACGTGCACGTGACTGCAATGCATGGCAGTTGTGCCTGCTGGAACCCTGGTCTCCACATCACCCAGAGCCTTCATCTGCCTCTTTGGAGATTAAACTAAATTTAGTCCTCCCTATGTGAGGGTCTGCTTTCTCTTCCTGCCTCTAGGAGAGTCTTTAAGAGATCTTCGGGGAGGGGCAATACCACTCGGAAGAAGAGTTGTCTGGTGTGCATGTGTGCGTAAGAGAGATCTCTTCCCTTCTCCTGACTCTGACAGCCGCAGTCGGGTGACAGCGAGCTGGAATTGAGTGACTGAGACAAAGCTGTTCCCAGTCCCAGAACTCAGCTGCATCCTCCTGGAGGATGGAAGCCACAAAACTCCCCCCGAGGGGGCTTATTAGAAGACAGCCCCTTCTCCCCTCGATTCAGAGTTCTCTGACGCTGGGATTCCTATCCTAGTCTCAAAAGAGCTCAATTCTCTCCAAAGTTAGCCCTTCCTAAGGCTTACATGGAGCTAAGTTGTCCATTGGCAGATGAAGGAACATTGAAAAACCATCTTAAGTCAGACCCGAAGAAGAATTCCTTACTGAGGGTTGAGGGGAGGAGGGAGTACAGGAGCGCTTCCAAAGGAGGCTGTGGAATGTTGGTCAGGAAGGGAGGCTCTCCCAGGGGGCCCCCAGGCACCCTCTCTTGACCAGCTCAGTAGGGCCAGGGGCTGGCCAACCCTAGTTCCAGAAGGACAACCAGTCATGGAAAGGGAGCCAGCATCGTCTCCATAGCTGCCTCCCCAGGACGGGACTCCCGGCCAGTGCTCCTGCCCTTGGTGCGGGGCCCTCAGCTCCAGCCCTTCTTAGGTATGCAAGGACCCCCGGGGAAGAAGGGGGCTGGAGGCCCTGCCAGACCAGGATCCCACAGACAATGATTAGGAAGGACTCTGTATGCTGGGGGAATGGTCGGTGTCCCCTCCAAGCCAGGGAACCCTGTTTGCCTCCACATACACTGGAGGTGGTGGTTTTGCCCAAGGAATGGCTTCTCCCAGCCTCCCCAACTGGGGTCTCTCCTGAGGACCTCTGCTCCAGGGGTACGGGCCACGTCTGCTTTTCCCTTCTTAGTGCCACACAAATGCACAGGTGTCCAAAGTCCTGAATCCCTCACCCATGTACAGTCCCTCTCATCTCACCCCATTCCATGGGGTAAAGGGTGGGAGGAGGCACCCAAAGCAGGGTGTCGAACCGCTGGAGAAGAAGCCGGCTACCTCCGGAGCCGGGGCTCAGCTCCCTCTCACACGCCCCCCTGAATCCCACCAGCTGCAAAACCCTTTAAAAGGAACAAAGGCAATGGGGGCGGGGTGGGGGTCCGCTGCCTCTTTGGCGGACTGAGGGAGGCGGGCGGTTGACGCAGCCCGCGGCGGGTCGGCTCTGGCTTTCAGGTGAGTGCTGGAACCGCATTCTGGAGCCCGCCCAGGGCTCAGGGACCTCTCCTCGCCTAGGCAAGCCGGGCGGAGAGGCCAGTCCCCCGCCGCGGCTGCCGGCCCCTGAGCCGGCCGAGGGTCGCCGCCTCGCAGCACTTTCTGCCTATTTGCTGTCGGAGTACTCACAGTTCGGATGCTAAACGGGCTCCTCTCGCACTCACTTCCTTTGTCTCTCTCTCCCCTCTCCAATCTCTCTCTTCCCTCCTTGTCTGATTCTCTGCCGTAGCTTCCAGTGGAGAAAAATAATTATTCTTCTCAATGGGTTCGCACGGGGCGCACGCACACACGCGCGCGCACACACACACCGCTGTGGTACCCAATCAATGCACAAATCTTCGGGGTCCCTTTAACCTCTGCGGATGACTCCGGGAGTTAATTATGAAGCCTATTTCGGCGCAGCATAAATATGCATTAAGGTATGAAATGACAAGCGATGCGCTGAACTTAAGGGAATTGGCATTTAGACAGACTTCGCTACCCCCCCCCCACAGTCCCTCCATGGCCCCACCAGCCACCTCCACAGCCACGCGCCTTCCGGGTTCGCAGTGGCCATCGCGAGCTCCTACCCAGGTTTCAGGGGTCCAGCAGCCGCGTTGGCGCAACGCTGGTGCCGGGGACCCCCTCGCGCGCCCCCTGCGGTCGGGGCAGACCTTCAGCGGCTGCGGGTTCCTTCGCACTCGCCCCGCAGGCCCGGCCCAGGCACTACGCCCCCCGCACGGTCTCCGTCTGGGAACAAACTCCGAGCTCAGTCCTTTGAGGAGCTGGCGAGAGCGGGACGGCTACCTGCCTGCACGCCCGAGTTCTGGGTAGAGCGAGAAAGATCCGGACGCGGTCAACTCCCATTCAGGCAAATCCGCCTCGCGTCTGCGGGTCCCGCCGCCCCCGGCCGGTCCCGACCCGCACACAGATTCTCGCATTTGCACACGCGCGCGCACGCACATGCACACACACACGCACACTCCCGCGCGCGCTCACGGCCGCACACACTCAGGGTTATAACAAAGGAAGAGGGCCAGCGCTGCCTTACTTTTCTTTCTCTTCTCCTCTCTTTTGCAGCCCCCCAGCCTCGGGCCGGCGTGCTCGGCCCACCCCGCCCTCCACGCCCCCCCGACGGCAGCTAGCGGCCGGCATTCCGGAGCAGCGTCGGAGCAGCAACTTCGCGCCCAGGCGCCCGCGCCTGGCAGCCCGGCAGGCGGGAGACAAAAGCTGCGGCGCCGCCGGAGGCCGCGCGGCCAAGGTGTGCTCGCTAATTGTCAGGAAATGTGTGTGTGCGCTGCCGGGAGCCCGCAGGGGCGGGGAGAGGGCGGCCGGCGGGAGGGGGAGCGAGGAAGACTCGCCCCGCTCTTTGCATTCACCGCCCAGCTCCGGCTCGCCTGGCTTCGCCGAGGCCGAGAGCCCCGGGCCTGGGCTCCAGACACCAAAGGACACCAGCCGGCTGGCCACGCCGCCCTTTCCTCGCTTGACCCCCCTGCCACTTTCCCTCCTAATTCTGGCAGGGTGTCTTGGGGACCAAGAGACTGGGGATAAGAGACCCAGAGGCTGGAGAGCTCAGTGTCCCTCCCCCCTCCACCGCCGAGGCCCCTCTCCAAAAAGGAGAAAGGTGGAGGCAGCTGGGGTTAGTCACTGAGGCAAGCCCGCCTCGCTCAGGACAGAGAGGGCTTTGAGAGCCCAGGGAGCAGTCCCCTTCAATGACCAAGGCCAAACCCCAGGGGCTACCTTCCACCGGGGAGATGACAGAGAGGAGATAGCACTGAGACTCTGCTTTGCTCTTTTCTCTAACCCAGTCCCACGCCCCATTTCCTGGCCTGCCTTCGGCGCACCTAGGTCCCCAGCTGCCTGCAGAGGGAATGCCTTGTGGGTTCAGAGCTGCTCCCTGCCAGGAACGCATTCACCCACCCATGTGGGGCAAACTAACCAAGACCACCTCTGTGCCATGCCATGGCTGGACTGGTGTACCAGCACTACAGAAGAGAAGGGTGCAGCTGAGACCCTCAGGTAAAACACCCCAGTTGTGCCACAGGTGCTAACTCAGGGCCCAGGCAAGGTTTGAATCCAGAGGGAGGAGTGACTAGTGTCAGCCATCATTCACCAAACAGTTTAGCATGCCTCGTGTCCCAGGCTCTGCTAGGCACTGGGGACACACAGGTGAACTGATGGGTGTGGTGTCCCCTTCACCAGAAGGCACAGTTTGCTGAACCAGGTAGACACTGACCGGTGTGATGTGAGCTGCTCAGGTGACATTGGGGAGGGTGAATAATAGGGACTCAGTCTACTCTAGGAGCCCACAAAGTCTTCTCTGAGGAAATGAGATCTGGGATGGCAGACTCCAAGGTCAAGACGGGATGGGGAGGGGCAGAGGAAGAGTTTGGGGCAGAAGGAACCTGCAGGGAGGCCCTGAGGTGCTGGGGACTGGCTCATTCGAAGCACCTACACGTCTCCTTGCAGAGAGGGAGTGCTGTGTACAGTGGTGGGCCCGGGCACGACCTGAGCTGCCCAGAGCAGACCTTCTAGGTATAGCCCAGGCGGAATTCTCTGGGTGCTGCAGACCAATGTTTGGGAGCGCTTGTGTGCTGCCATATCTCGGGCCACTCCACATCCACTCTATTTTATGTCTAGTCCGTATCCGTGGCCACGGGATCAACACAGTACCAGCTGACAACCCCAGCACAGAGCACATGGACGACGATGTCTCTGCTTCAACCTAGCCCTTCTCAGGGGCGAGCACCACTCTGTTCACTGCATCTTTCAGTGACCCTCGCCCTCGAGGGGGAAGCTGTCCACAGCACTGGCCTAGTCTCTTTCTCATGTGCTGGGTTTGGATGCTTTCCCAGCACTTCTGCATTTACGATCCCTAGATTCTCATACCAGCCCCGCAAGTTAAGTTTATCTCCTGGGACAGATGGGAAAGCTGTGAGTCAGAGATGGGGGCACCTGCCTAGTGCCCTGTACAAATTCAATGGCCAGGTAGAGTTTGGAGCTCCCTGTCTCCTCTCTGCCAGCTGATCAGCAAGCCCTGGGAGGACAGGATCTATGGGATCCCCTGCCTCTACGAGGGCCTTCAGCACCGAGGACAGGGCCCTGTGCACTGGCCATGGTGGAAGGGAAGAGAGGAGTAAAAGCAGATTTGGGAACGTGTAGCTGAAACTGTGTGGGCTTTAGGCTGACACACTGCTGGCCTGAAATTGACACTATTACTAACACATTCCCTGGCCTTTCTGAGCCACATTTCCCTCATCTGCCAAATGGAATCCATAGTATCCACCCCAGAAGGCTGTTGTGAAGATTGACATTATCTGAGCGTGGAATGTTGATGGAAAAATACAATGTGTGTTACTTCCCAGCTCCTTCCTAGTTACTCCAGGAAAGGGGAGCGGGGTGGATGGGGACCTGCTCTTCAGGGCTTACCCTCTAGTAGCCAGAATTTGCACCCCGTATTGTCCGTGCAGGTAGTTCCTGTCCAAAATGAATCATGCATTGCTATTTATTTTTGCTATAGAGCATGAGCACTCACCAGAGAGAGACAGAGCATGTGTGTGTGTGAGAGAGAGAGAAAGAGAAATCACTCCCCGGGGATGGCCATGCCACATTTCCTTTTCCTCTAGTCTACTCTCAGGATTTGGGGCACACATGCACGCACACCCTGCATGATTTCCAAGCCCTCAGTTCCAGGACTTGAACCATGCATTTGGCCTTGTGGGTTCCAGAACCTTAGCCTCCATGCTATCTGCTGGCCCAATAATGAAATAATTTAATGAGATAATATGTAAAGCGGTACCAGCAGTTAGCGTAATGGCTATGTCGCTTGGACTCCCATGTAGTCGACTGCAGTTCGCATCCGGACCAGGTGGCTTAAAGCTCACACAGGGCACATGTGCATGTGTGCCCAAGATCCCTAGAGGAAAATGGAGGAGAAGGGATTGCGGCATGGCTGCAATCACCCCTGGGGATGATTTCTCGCTTTCTGCCTCTCTGTCTCTGTCTGTCTGGCGAGCGCCCGCGCCCTATAGCAAAACCTCTCAAAAAAAAAAAAAAAAAAAGGGATAATATGTAAAGCAATGTGACAACAACTAAAACAGGCACTTCATACACAGTTGCTGAATGGAATGGACTTTTAAAAACTAGTTCTTTTTTATTTTTTAATAATTATTTTATTTAATTTTATTTATTATTATTTTCCAGTTCGATCAGAGAGAGACAGAGAAGGAAAGCAAGAAAGCAAGCCGCCAGGTTCAGGACTTGAACCATGGTCAGCCATGTGTAAGTCCAGTGCCTTTAACCACCATGTCACCTACTGACCCCCAAACTAGTTTTTCTTAAAAAAAAAAAAAAAAACCAACCCCCACCTCCCACAGACTCCTCTCTCTCTCTCTCTCTCTCTCTCTCTCTCTCTCTCTCTCTCTTTCTCTCTCTTTTTAGGTTTTTCTTTAGGTCATGTGCACTCTCCAGAAAGACAGAGAGATGGACAGGGAGGGAAAATGAGAAATCACCTGCTGGGGCATTGGCCATGCTGTAATCCCTTCTCGTTTATCCTCCTTCTGGGACTCTAGGCATGCATACACACACACCACTAGGTCCAGGACTTGAACCTTGGTCAGCCATGTGGGGAGTCCAGCATCTTAACCATCACATCACCTGCTGCTCTCTCTCTCTCTTTTTAAATTTATTCATTCACTTTTTCCAAGAGAAAGAAGAGAGAGAGAGACGTGTTCTAGCAGGATCTTCACACCACAATGCACCCCCAGTTTAGCCAGGTGAGACCATGTGCACATGCACCTGAAGTGCTTAGGGAAGTCCCAGGACATGAACACAGGACCTTTACCACTGCTCTACCACCTGGCTCCTGAATGGAGTTTGTAGGCTTTTTTTTTTTTTTTTTAATGTACTTATTCCATGAATGTATATGAGAGAGACAGAGATTGAGTCAGAGGCAGAGACACAGCACTCCTGACAGGGTCCTGACACTGATTCACCCCCAGCCTCAGCCAACCCCAGATCATGGGCACGTACATGCTCAGCATGTTCAGGGAGGTCTCTGGACTTGAACCGGCAACCTTCCCATGTGGGTCTCTCTTGCAGACTGTTGCATTTTACTACTACACCACTATCCAGCTCCCTGAAAGGAATAGGAACTGAGGGTATGGAGCAGGGATGATAGAGAGGAAGGGCTGTGGGGTTTGGGCAGGCCCCAGGCCTGGCATCCTACCAGGAGGGATGGGACTTCCCATCCTTCCCTGAGTTAGTGCCACTTTTCTGAGGCTTCGCAAGCCGGCTATCTGCCCGGGTGCCCTGTGGCCCCTGGGAAAGCTGAGAGCAGTGGGCGCAGAGCCTAAGGAGGGGAGTGGGCTTTCTCCTGTTACCCTCCTGGCATTGAGGTCTCGAGACAGGACAGGGTAGCCATTCATCAGCCAACACAAAGGGACACTCACTCAGCCACATGGGGACCAGGCCAGGTCACCTCAGTCACTGGGCGTAGCACCAGTGGGAGCTTTAGAGACCTCTCAGAGAGCCTGGCCCCTTATTCCTGTGGTACTGGGGAGGAGGCAGGACAGGAAGCAAAAGAATTTTGTGGGAGATCTTGGGGAGGGAAAATAGACAGTAGCCCACCTCAGTGGAATGAGGGAGAGGACAAACAGGATGAGAAAGGCTAGAAAAATAGGACTTCAAAGAAATAGAAATACTTTATTCTGGAGAAGCAGCCACTAAGCAGGGAAAGGAAGGTGAGTCCAAGGGCTGGCCGCGACTGCTCCTCTTTCTCTCTGGGGAGGGTGCGGTGTTTTGGTCTGGGGCAGGGGCTAGGGGTCAGTGATGGGCTGCAGCTCCAACCTTGATGGGTCACTTCCCAATGCCCACCTTCGCCTCCCATCCACCTCCTCTGATTAACGCAAAATACAACCACCATCCAGTCCCTGGGCAGTTTTGAAAACAGGGAAGATTGTCATCAACAGAGACAAAGGGCCAAGCACTGCCATCCTAAGCTCTCAGAGGTACTTGGAGAGCATGCGCTGTCAGGGTCCTGCATGCCCACTGTGCGCAGAACACTGGACGAGGGCCCCTCCTCTTAGCGCCAGAGCTTAAACTTGGGATAGTGACACAGATCCACAGCAGGTTTATCTTTCCTCACGAGGCTTTTTATTTTGTTTTGTTTTGAAGCTTATTTTATGCCTTCTTTTTTTTTTTTTTTTTATTTTTGCCAGGAGTAAGAGAGAGATACCCCCTACAGGGTCTTTACAATGCAACCACCCCCGGCTTCAGCCATGGCCACGCATGTGCCTAGTGTGTTCAGGGAGGTCTCCAGACATGAACACAGAATCTTTCCGTGTCAGCCCCATGGGGAATTGCATCACCACGGTACCACTGTCTGGCTCTCCAGAGCCACAGTCTTTTTAAAAAAAATTTATGTCGGATGGAGCGAAGCTTTCTAGAGACAGAGAAAGGAAGAAGAAGGAATCACCTCCCAGGGGAGCGTGGTTTTACCACAATCCCTCTCCTCCATTTCTCCATCCTGTTGGGAGTGTGGGCATGCACGTCTGTGCACCCAGTGGGGTTTTCAAGCCCCCAGAGCTTGGATTCCAACTGCGCAGTTGGCCCTGGGGGATCTGGCTCACTTAACCACTAGACCATGGGGCCAGCCTAGATCCACAGTTTTGGTTTCGTTTTTGGTTTGCTAGAGAGTGAGTATGCTTGCCAGAGAGAGAGAGAGATCGCTCCTTGGGGGAAATGGCCATGCCACTCCTTCATGCTCCTCTCAGGATTGTGGGCATACACTCCCACATCCAGTGTGTTTTTCAAGTCACCAGGTCCAAGTCTTGAACCTCACAGCAGACCACGTGGGATCCAGCCACCTTAACCTCCATGCCACCTGCTGGCCCAGATCCAGTTCCAGTTATTATCAGTGAACATGCCATGTGCCTAGCACTAGACACCTTGGGAATAAAAGGCTGATTACATTCATCCTTTTCTTTGGTAGAGTCCTCATACTTGTCAGCCAAATGCTCTGGTCTGTATGTGGGTTCAGCTAATGACTCACCTTCTTCAAGGGAGTCTCCTCCCCACCCCACCTCATAGCACTAGTCCTAGGTGCCCACGTCCTCCATAACCCCATGGACAGGACTCCGCACCACTGCATTCAGCTATGACTGCATCCAGCTCCCGCCTCTCCCCCCCTGCCCAGACCCCTTCAGGGTACCCTCTGGAACTCAGTCTGCCACCAGCCGGCGTCCCTCATGCTTAACCCCTCCCTGAGCATGGCCTTCACTGCCTTGCTCTGCCGATACCTGGCTGACCCCTGAAGACATTGCCTCCCCAGTACGCCTGTCTACAGGTACGGGTGAAGTGCGGAGAGTGAAGGCTGGTTTTCTCTTTCATCCCCCCATATATCTTTTTTTTTTTTTTTTGAGAGAGAGAGAGAGAGATTTTTGCTGTAGGGCATGTGCGTTTGCCAGAGAGAAAGAGAGAGAAAGCGAGAAATCACCCCCCTGGGGAGATGGCCATGCCACAATCCCTTCTCCTCCATTCTTTCAGAATTTTGGGCACACATCCTAGTGCCTGGTGTGAGTTTTAAGCCACTGGGTCCAGGACTAGAATTGGGGTCAACTATGGTGGAGTCCAGCCACGTAACCATTATGCCATCTGCTTTTCCCTCACATATCTCTCGATCTCTGGAAGTGCTTCAAACTTCTTCATTCCCTCCTTCATCTTATAAAAACTCCAGCATCTTTGAATGTGTTTAGACCCCACCGCCTGCTGCCTTGCAGTTATCACCTCTACCGACTCACAGGGTCAAACCGTCTTGTCCTCCCCAACCTCTGCACCTCCAGGAATCTCATTTCCAGAAGTCTCCGACACTGATGCCTCCTATCTTTCCAGTTAACTTTCGTTCCAACCATCCTCTGATAGCACAGTGACTTAATTCACTGAACACGAGTTTATTTCCATTATGCCCTACACATGGCCCCTTCTTCCCGTACCCAACTTAGTTTCTAGGGTTCTTACAAACCCTGACAAACACCACATCTTCCTTGGCTCTCTTGTCTTCCATTGAACCTAGCTGGCAAAACCCGTTCTGGTTACACTCAGCTAGCCAGCTACCCTTCACCTCTACCCGGCAGCTGAACATGGCTGAAGAGAATCATACGACCAGGCTATCGACAGGTCTCAGTCTAAACTTTAACACAGTGTGAAGAAAGATGTTTTAACGTTCTCTCTTTTTCTTTCTTTCTCTCTCTTTCTTTTCTTTCTTTCTTTTTCTTTCTCTTTTTCTTTCTTCTTTCTTGTTTTCTCTTTCTTTCTCTCTCTTTCTTCCATGAGAGACAGAGAGAAAACAGAAGAAAGGTAAGAGAGAGACAAGAGCCCCAACAGGGTCCCGATGCCATGATCCACCCCCAGCCTCAGCCAGCTCATCTCCTAGGAACACGTGTGCTCAGCACAGTCAAGGAAGTCCCAGGAGGCTAACCCAGGACCTTTCCCATGTGGCTCTAGCCACACCATGTCTGCGCCACCACCAGGTCCCTAAACTTACCATTATAAGTCTCAAAAGAGCACTCAACACTGCCTAGCACACCCTCTACACTGCCCTGGGGTGTACCCACACCATTCCACTCCAAAGCCTATTACATGCCCTCTCTTCCTCTGTCTCCTCGTGCCTCTAGTGCTATCCCTCCACTTGGCTCTGCCCACACTTTTCTGATACAATAAATACTAATAAGTGCAAACAAGTGAAAACTTAATCTTTCCACTACACAATCCGCCAACCCATCTGCACGATCTCTATTCATATTCTCCTCCTTCCTTGCAGTTGTAATAGATGGAGACTCTCTGTTCTTTTTCCCTTTCTTTTTTTTAGGGTTTGTGTGTGTGTGTGTGTGTGTGTGTGTGTGTGTGTGTTTGTTTGTTTGTTTTGCCATAGGGCATGTGGACTCACCAGAGAGAGACAGGGAGAGGGAAAGTACAAAATCACTGTCCCCCTGCCCCCTCTGGAAGGATGGCCATGCCATCATCCCTTCTCTTCTATTCTCCTCCTGGGATGTTGGGTACGCAAGCACATGCACCTGGTGTGATTTTCAAGCAGCCAGGCCCTGGATTTGAACTGTGGTTGGCCAAGTGGGAGTCCAGCACCTTAACTACCTGCTGGCTCCAGACTTTGTTCTTATCCAGGGCCAGTTCTCCCTCCTGGATCTCTTCTATACCTGCCTCTTCAATGACTTCGCTCCTTGCAGTCATCTTTTCTCGCTCTCAAATCATTCTCTTCTTCAACTTTAGATCATATCCATCAACATAAAAAATATGCCTTATGGGAACCAGTGGTTAGCATAATGGCTATGTCGCTGGACTCCCATGTAGTTGACCGCGGTTCGCGTCCCGGACCCAATGGCTTAAAACTCACGCCAGGCACATGTGCGTGCATGCCCAAGATCCCAAGAGGAAAATAGAGAAGAAGGGATTGCAGCTTGGTCATCCCCCATATATATATATATGCCTTAAAGCTTCCTACCTTAAAAACCAGGAATCAGCAGATGGCATAATGGTTACGTTGCTGGACTCCCACATGGCCGACCACGGTTTAAGTCTCGGACCTGGAGGCTTGAAATTCACACCGGATGCATGTGCGTGCGTGCCCAGAATCACAAGAGGAGGAGAGAGGAGAAGGGATTTCAGCATGGCCATTCCCCCTGAGAGGTGATTTCTCACTTCTGTCTGTCTCTCCAGTGAGCACACATGCCCTATAGGAAAAAAAAAAAATCTCTCTTAAAAAAAAAAAAAAGATAGTCATTTGTGCTTAAAAGTGTTATTTGTCTGTTAAACTAGTCCAGTGTTAGTTGTCTGTTAAACTAATCTGTTAAAGATTATAAATGGTAAACTTATGTTTGCAAGAGAAAAACAAATAAACTTTTTTGGTATTGTCTGGAAATAGTTCACTCTAGCGTGAACTATTTGTCATCAGAAGAGCACTCTGGGGAGCCAGCAGGTGGTGTAGTAGTTAAGGTTCTGGACTCCCACAGAGCTGACTGTGGTTCGACTCCTGGACCCTGCATCTTGCTTTCTCACTTTCCTTCTCTGTCTCTCTCTCTGGTCAAATTAAAAAGTAATAAAAATAAATAAAACTAAACAAAAATAATTATAAAGAAAAAGAGCACTTTGGCTAAAAGAAAGGGCTGACAAGTGTGTATAATGTTCACAATCTTGGGGACCAGCAGTTGGCGTAATGGCTATGTCACTGGACTCCCATGTGGTCGACCACGGTTCAAGTCCTGGACTCATTTTGAATTAGGGTTACTCTAATGACCTCACTTGATTCCATCTGCAAAGATCCTGTCTGGGCGTGTGTGCGTGCGTGCCCAGGATCCTGAGAGGAGAATGGAGGAGAAGGGATTGCGGTGTGGCCATCCTCCCGGGGGGTGAAATCTTGTTTTCTGTCTCTGTCTTTCTGGTGAATGTACACGCCCTATAGCAAGAACTTCTCCAAAAATATAAATAAATAAATGTTCACAATCTTCATGAAATTGTAGTTTATCATTAGTTTGTATCTGTAAGTCGTTATAAATATTACCTGTATTTTTTGTTACGTACAACTTTATTTTTTTAAAAAATGCACAGAAAAAGCTATGATAAAAACAAACAGGGGCCAGCAGTTGGCATGGAGGTTAAGAGGCTGAATCCCACGTGGCCAACTGTATGGTTCAAGTCCTGAACCAAGTGACTTGAAAATCGCACTTGAACATGTGCATGTGTGCCCCAAGTCCCAAGGAGACTGGAGAAGGGATTACAGTGTGGCCACCCTCCCTGGGGGCGGGATTTCTCACTTTCCTTCTCTCTCATTCTCTTTGCTGAGCACACATGCCTTATAGCAAAAACTACAGAAACAAACAAAACAACGACTAAAGAAAAAGCAGGGGCCGCACTGTGGTGTAGTGGTTAAATGCAAGATGTTGGGAAAGAATCCCATGTGGAAAGGTTTCCGGTTTAAGTCTGGAGACCTCCCTGAGTACCCGGGGTACACATGTGACTATGACCCTGGCCTATCTGAGACTGGGTTGGGTCATGGCATCAAGACCCTGTTGAGAGTATTGGCTCACTTTCGGTCTCTCTTGCTTATGGAAGAACTAAGTAAAATAAACCTATAGAAAAATCTAAAAACGAGGGGTCAGCAGATGACATAGTGGTTTGGTCATTGGACTCCCACATGGCTGACTGTGGTTCGAGCCCTGGACCTGGTGACTTGCTTTCTCACATTCCCTTTCTCTCTCTCTGGTAAAGTTAAAAAGTGAAAATAAATAATAAAGTTAATTAAGTGAATAAATCTTTTTTAAAAAATCTGAAACCAAAAACTTGCCCTCGATGCCCACATCTTGTTCTAAGTAAGGCCCCCTTTCTTTATCGTCTTACAGCAAAATGCAGGGCAGCTCTCTGCGGTTCTCCCATCCCTCCTTACCTGTGGTCTCTCAGCTCACTCGCTTGGCTTCTGTCTCCAAGGCCTTGCTGACACCTCCCTTGTCAAGGCCACCAATGATTTCCATCTTGCCAGATCCAAAGGCCCAGGCCAGCCTGACTCCCCACCGTGGGTGTGTGACACAATCACCTCTCTCCACTCTCTTTCTTTCAGTCTCCTCCCCTGCCCTGCCTCACCAGCCATTCCCTTGTTCTTCTTGAGGCTTTCTTTTCTCTTCTCCATTCTTCCTAACTCACTTTCTAGAAGATTTCACTTAATCCGGTGGCTTTAAAATCCAAGCTCTGCCCTGAGGACCAGGCTTGCATATCCAAGTGCTCCCTGGCCTCTGCATCTGCAAGTCATTATCTAGGACTGCCCTGACTGGGCACCATAGATGGGGTGGCCTCAAACAGCAGAAACGCGTCGTCTCACAGTTCTGCAGGCTGCAGGTCCAAAATGAAGGTGCTGGCAGGGCTTGGCTCCCTCTGAATCTTCTAGAGGATCCATCCTGGCCTCTTCCAACTGCTGGTAGCCCCAGGCTTTCCTTGGCACGCGACAGCATCACTCCAGCCTCTGCTGTCTCCTTCTCACGCAGCCATCTTCCCTCTGCATCTGTGTCCACGTGGTGTTCTCTCTGTGTGTGTGTGTGTGCAGTGGCTTTGGTTTAGTTTGGTTTGGACAGGGTCTCAGTATTTCACCATCCTTTTGCCTCAGCCACTCAAGTAGATGGGACGGACTACAGGCATGCCACTGTGTCCAGAAAATTTTCCTTTTTTTCCCCCTTCTTTTTCATTTGCCAGAGGGTACATGTGCTTGCCAGAGAGAGACAGAAAGGCAGAGAGAAAGGGAGCTAGCACCCCCACAGTAGGCGTGGTCAGATCGCAATCCTCGCTCCTCCATCCCCCCGTCTTTTCAGGACGTTGTGCCTAGTATGTTCTTCAAATTGCCAGGTCCAGGTCCACATGGTTGGTCGTGTGGGATCCAACTCACCCAACCACCAGGCCAAGGGCCAGCCATCCTCTGCTTTTTACAGGGACACGAGTCATTTTGAATTAGGGCTGCTCTAATGACCTCACTTGATTCCATCTGCAAAGATCTGTCTCTAATGTCGCCTTCACAGGTATCGGCCATGAGGACTTCGGCGTATCTTTTTGAGGGGTATAAGCCAACCCCTAAGAGATGTCTACTGGGCATTTCAAACTTAGCATGTCCATAACAGAGTTGTTGATTCCTGTACTCCCGCCCCCAGCCTGTCCCTCCCCAGGTTATCTCTGTCGCATTCAGTAGCAGTCGGCGCTGCCCAGGAACCTGAGAGTGTCCTTGATTCCTCTCTTCTTCTCACCCTCTACAGCTAAGCTATCAAGGCCATGGCCCCAGTCCAGCCCCTTCTCCTGTCTCTCTTGCTGCCACTTGAGTCTAGTAATCCCACCTCCCTCCGCGTTACTGCACCGGCCTCCCAGCTGGTCTCTCCTGCTTCCACCCATCCTGCAGTCCACTTGCCATCTAAAAGCCAGAGGGGATGTTTTAAAGCATAAATCAGATCACATCCCTCCCACTGCTTAAAACCTTGCAAAGACTTCTTACAGGAATTAGAACAAAATCCAAGCTTCTTAACTTGGCTTATGAGGTTTTACATGGTCTGACCCCTCTTCTCTCATTTCCTGCAGCTCTCCCCCACCACTCACCTCCTTTCCTGTGCACGAGCCTTTCTTCGGGCTCCCTGGAACGTTCCAAGATTGCTCCTGTGGCAGGGCTTTGCACTTGCTGTTCCTTCTGCCTGGAACACCCTTCCTCCCTCTCGGCATGAATCCCGGTCTCATTATTCCAGTCTTGTCTCAAATGTTGCCTCCTGAGAAAAGCCCCCACTCCAGCAAATACTCTTTTCCCATCACTTGGCCTTAGTTTACCCACCCCTTTATTGCTCCCTGAGGTTGATTTCTTTGTGGGTGTCTGTGTTTACTACCTGGCTTTCCTTTCAGAAGGAAGTGCATGGGTTTAATGTCACTGCCAAATCCCCAGCGCCGACAACAGAGGCTCCACATAACAGGTGACACCTCATGTCTACTAAATAAATAAATGTCCTATTTTGGGTCAATCAGTGACCTGGTAGTTAAGATAACTGGGTCCTACATGGCTAATGCACGGATCAAGTTCTGGACCAGACAGCTTGCAAAACATACTGGGTGCATGTGTGTGCCCAGCATCCTGAGACGAGGAGGAGGAGAAGGGATTGTGGTGTGGCTATCGCCCACTGAGGAGATCCTCTCTCCCTTCCCCTCTCTCTCCCTCTCTCTCCCTCTCTCTCTTCAGCAAGCGCGTGCGCTCTATGGCAAAAACCTAAAAACAAACAAACAAACAAAAAAAAACACCACACAAGTACTACTATGTGTCAGGCACTGTGTCCCAGCCAGCCACCCCTGCCCTCACAATGTCTGGGCACACGGACCCTGAGAGGGAACACCAGACAGCTTGGACATGCTGCATCCTCCCTGTAGTCCTCCTTCCCTGGCCCGGTCAAGAGTGGTCTTGAATAGCTTCTAGCATGCCCAGGGGGGAAATCCTGGATTTGAATTAAGAGCATAAAAATGTGGTCAGCATATTGGCCCTGGTACTTTATTTTTCTTTTTTTCATGCCACCGGCCCCAGGAGATGACTGACAAGTTGGACCAAGTGCGTTGAAAGCCTTGTCTCAGCTGGCCCATAACTCCTGAGCCGCACAGACCCCTAAGGACCCACAAGCGGGCAGAGAGCCATAAATCTGGCAAGTTGGAGGCTGGGAGCTCACTGATTTCACTGGGGAAAAAGCAGCCCGTTCTGATCGCTACGTGAGCTGGAGAGAGAAGAGGTGAGAACAGCGCGCTGGAAATCCGATGACTTTGGAACAAAGGGCTGGCAGGAGGGGCTGTGGCGTTTCCATCTGGCTGACAGAGGGGCTGGGGTAGAGTGTGTCTGAAGTGCTGTCATCACCAGAATTCTGGGTTCCTCTGAGCAACTCTGGTCAAGTGTGATCCAGCAGACACCGGAGGGGGTCAGGGTAGGGAAGCATGACTAGGGGACCCGGGGAAGCCAGAGAGGTGAGGAAAAGACACTGACCGACAGCTCTCACATGTAATCTTCAAAACAGCAGGAAGGTGGATACGGTTACCCCCATTTTACAGAGCCAAACATGGAGGCTAAACCAATTTCCTGAGCTAAGTGCACAGGCTGGGACTCCAGCCCAGGCAGTATCCTGGAGTCTGTACTCTTGGTCGTGAGACCACCATGGCTGAGCGTGTGACATGGCCAGAAGAACCCTGGAAGAAGCATGTGTGGGAAACACGTGCTCCCCACTTCAGAGAGGGGCGGAGCACAGACAGTCCTCGTGGAGCAGGTGATCTCACTAGACACCTGCCTTCCAGGAGAGAGGAGTGCGCATAGGCATATGTGTCCGTCTGTCTGTGGTGGGTGTGGCAGACAGAACCAAGATGCTCCTAGGTGAAAATATTTGATGGGAATGAATGCAAATTCCTGCACCTGAGTGTAGGGTCCCCCTGTGCAAAAACAGGATTGGGGAGTGAGGACTGAGAATCCGCTCAGGGGACCAGCGGGTGGCGTGATGGTTAAGGCGCTGTTCACTCCCACATGGCCAGCCAAGGGTCAAGTCCTGAATCTGGTGGGTTACTTT
>NW_006160147.1:3884874-3887500 GCF_000334495.1 Tupaia belangeri chinensis
AAAAAAAAAATAAAAAAAAAAAAAAAAAAAATTCTAAAAAAAAAAAAAAAAAAAAAAAGAAAGAAAGAAAGAAAGAAAGAAAATCCGCTCAGGAGCCCTCTGGAAGCTCAGGCTGAGACATCAGAAGAGCCTACCACAAGGCCGCATCAGCAGAAGGGAAGTGTCCCCAAGCAGCACAGAAGCCCAGAGCACCCATGCTGGGTGACACCCAGGTCCTTAGCTATAAGGGGGCAGGGGCAAGCTAGAGAGGATGAAGAGGAGAGTGACAGGGACTGAGAACACATGAGGAAGAGGTGAGACACTCACCGGTCAAGAGAGTCAGGCGACCTTGTGCGAATTATGGAATAGTCACAGCCTCCCTTTTCCCATCTCTAAGAGGGGTTCAATAGCGGGGTTGGCACAGAGATCAAATGAGCAGTTGCATGCAACATGCCTAGCTCAGGGCCTGACACTGAGCGTGCTACCCCAGACCAGGGGAGCCATGAGAAACACGGCTGGGGCAAGGACAGGGTCACCATGGACTCACCCAAGAGTCGGGTGGTTTTCCTCATCCTCTTATCTTAGTTCTCTTAACCACCACAGCCCCTCAGTGGTCTAGTGGGTCCTCCCAGTGACCAGAGCAGAGAGGTGTCCTGTTAGCAGGCTGGTTGGATGGCAGGGCAGTGGGAGGGCATGGAACCAGCAGGGCCCCCAGTGACCGCCAAGGTCCAAGCACACCTCTGCCAGCCCAGTCAGCCTCTCCTGCCCAAGCGTCTCTCGGTCCCCAGCCCACTCCTCTCTCTCCTCCACATCCCCTGCCTTTCTTGCTTTGTCACCCTAAGCCCTGACTGAGAGGCACACAGTAGGCTTTTTTTTTTCAATGCCAGAGGGCATGAGCATGAAAAAGAGAGAGAGAGAGAGAGAGTGAACACCCCCAACAGGACCTGGTCACACTGCAATTCGTTCCCTCTAGTTCTCCATCCTGTCAGGATCCGGGGCATGTACAGCTGTGTCAGCCTCCTGGACTGGGATTCAAACCCTTGTCAACCATGTGAGAGCTGGCTTCCTCTTCACAGCACTTAACTGCTGTGCTACGGGTTTGGCCCACGCAGTAGGCTTTCTATTCCAAGGAGCGTGGTGACTGAATGCTCAGAGACAGATGTGCATACCATAGGCCATAGGCCATCGGGACTGAAGAGCACCTGCAGGATTACCTAGTTACTCCTTAGACTTGGCCGTTACTGACTCCTGCACACAGGACTACTTGAGGAGCTTGCTAGAGTAAGATTCCAGGCCCCTGCCTACTGAACGGAATCTCTTGGGTGGGTACGAAGGACCCTCATTTGTTTTGTTTGTTTGTTTGTTGTTGTTTTAAGTTTTTGCTGCAGGATGTATGCACTCACCAAAGAGGGACAGAGACAGAAGGAAAGTAAGAAATCACCCCCACCCTCCCCCAGGAGGATGGCCACACCACAATTCCTTCTCCTTCATTCTCCTCTTGGGATTTTGAGCATGAATCCACACATGCCTCACATGCCTCGCGTGGTTTTTAACCTGCTGAGTCCACGACTCAAACTGCGGTGTTGGCTCCATGGGATCCAGCTTCCTTAACCTCCATGCCACCTGCTGGCCTACCGAGGACTCTCCTGTGTAACCAGCAGGTGACGGCCCGTGCAGGTGGTCCTGGCAGGCAATTGGAGAAACCTCTCTGACTCCTGACCCCTCTCCACCTTCCCATGACACATGGAGGGGCTAGAAGTGGCTATGGGGAAACCGCAGCTCACACGCTGCCCCTGCCCTGGGATAGTCGTGGTGCAACTGGAGGAAGAAGAGGTCCACGGGAGCAGTCAGCCTGGAGGTCCTGACCGGTGGCCTGCTCTGAGAACGTAGAGGCAGGTGTCCCCACAGAAGGCTCCAGGAGGAAGCGCAGTTAGAGCAGGGCCAGGATGACTGGGTACAATTTTCTTCCCCAAGCAGCTAAAATATGCTTCTTAGTGGAGGTGCTCAATTAGCCGAGCTCATGAATTCTGCATGTCTAGCAGACTTTCATCCACCTCCCCTCCTCCCTTCACACGGAGCCCTCTGCTCCCTGGGACGTAATTACAATATCTGGCCTGTTTTAATGAAGGCAGAGTATTCAGGATTTGTCTTCGACTTCTCCCCCAGTTGGAGAGAGCCGGAGGGGGGCAGGGCGAGAGGCGGTGCTTTGGGAGGACGAGTGAGTGATAACCCACCTCACACTCCCACAGTGTCCCAGTTCTCGAAGCCCACTCACATGGACTCGATGGTCCTGTCGTGCACTCACGCGTTTTAGAACTGGATGTGTTAGAGAGGTGTGTCCACATGGCTTTTCTCTCTTCTTCTTTTTTTTTTTTTGGAGAGGTTTTTGCTATAGGGCATATGCGCTTGCCAGACAGACAGAGAGAGACAGAGAGACAGAAAGCGAGAAATCACTCCCCGGGGGGATGGCCACACTGCAATCCCTTCTCCTCCATTCTCCTCTTGGAATCTTGGACACGCACACACACGTGTCCAGCGTGAGTTTTAAGCCACCGGGTCCAGGCCACGAACCACGGTTGACTACATGGGAGGGAGTCCAGCAACATAGCCATTATGCCAACTGCTGGTCCCTCCCACTGCTGGTACC
>NW_006160147.1:3888256-3890504 GCF_000334495.1 Tupaia belangeri chinensis
TTTTTTTTTTTGGAGAGGTTTTTGCTATAGGGCATATGCGCTTGCCAGACAGACAGAGAGAGACAGAGAGACAGAAAGCGAGAAATCACTCCCCGGGGGGATGGCCACACTGCAATCCCTTCTCCTCCATTCTCCTCTTGGAATCTTGGACACGCACACACACGTGTCCAGCGTGAGTTTTAAGCCACCGGGTCCAGGCCACGAACCACGGTTGACTACATGGGAGGGAGTCCAGCAACATAGCCATTATGCCAACTGCTGGTCCCTCCCACTGCTGGTCCCTCCACATGGCTTTTCAAATAATGTCGACATGTCTGTGAGTAAATCAGTATTTCTATCTCAACCAACTCACATAAGCTGTTAACCAGGATCTGGTTTACTGACATGATCCTACCGTCAGAAGGGTTTCATTAGAGTCCTTTGTTTCTGTTGTTTTTAGGTTTTTGCGGTAGGGCTGGTGCACTCACCAGAGAGAGGGGAAAGAGAGAAACAACCCCCTCCCCCCAGGATAGCCATGCCACAGTCCCTACTCCATTCTCTTCTTGGGATTTTGGGAACCCCTGGGACTCTAACCATGGTCAACCATGTGGGAGTGCAGTGCCTTGACCACCACGCCACCTGGTGGCTTCCAGAGTCTGTTTTTATTTCTCTTGCCTTTCATAGTGATGTTGACTGACCTGTGCCTCTCATTTACACTAACCCTGGGTCACGGACTATAATAAGCACATAATGTTATAAACCACGAAGAGGAGAAGAGCATTGCCAGTCACTATCCAGCCACTCATTGTCAGACGCGAGCCAATTCCAACGCGATCAGAATTTGAGGACGGCCCTGAGGCCCAGTAGTGAGGGAAAGCAGATGCTATATGCCTGCCCACAGTTCGAGTCCTGGGCCTGGCATCTTGAAAAACACACTGTGTACATGTGTGTGCTCCCGAAATCCTGACAGGACGGAAAAATGAAGGGATTGCCATGTGGCCATATCCCCCTAGGGGATGCTCTCTCCCTCTCCCTCTCTCTGTCTCTCTGTCTCTCTCTAGCAAGCACATACGTCCTATGGCAAGAAGAAGGAGGAGAATTCGAAAAGTAAGACTTGTCAGTAGGGGTTAAAAATAAGGCAGGTGGAGTGGTGGTTATGGCGCTAGACTCCCACATGGCCCACCATGGTTGGGTCCCAGACCTGGCAGCTCGGAAATCACACAGGGCTTATGTGCAAACATGGCCCAAATCCCGGGAGAAGGGGCTGCGGCATGGCCATCCCCATCAGGCGGTGATGTCTCACTTTTCTTCTCATTGTCTCTCTCTGGTGAGCACACACGCCCTATGGCAAAAAATAAACAAACAAAAAACACCTTAGAAAAAAATCGGTAAACTGGTCTAAATAACAGAGAACACAACAGCAGACCGAAGGCCACCTGACTGGCATGTGAGTCTTTTTACTGAACATCTATCCCAGATTCAGTAGCGAATGAGAAGAGTGTAAAACGAGATGACAGTAGTGTCCAGCTTATCGAGTTAGAGAACCACACATTTTTCTATGCTCTTGAGAGCACGAGAGGTTTGGAAAAGTACAGTTCCATCTTGCAGGTGAAATCGTCAGGGCTCAGACGTGCATGGCTATGTAAAGTCACAGAGTTCGGAGTGGTGTGAGACTCCGTGCTAGGGCTTCTGTTTCAAAATTCAGTGTCTTGGGAACTAGCAGGTGGCATGGTGGTTAAGGCGCTGGACATTCCCACATGACCGACTGCGGTTCAAATACTGGACCTGGTGGCTTGCTTTCTCACTTTCCCTCTCTCTCTCTCTCTCTCTGTATCTCTCTCTGGTCAAATTAAAATAAATGAATTAGTAAATAAAATTAAATAAATATTAAAAAAAATCAGTGTCTTAAAAGTCCAGCATCTGGTGGACACAGATGCAAAATATGCTGTAACCCTGCCACGGAATATTAGCCAGCCAGAAAAAGGAAGGCTGTAGTGACACACGCTGCAATGCTGATGAACATTGAAAACATGCAAAGTGTAAGAAGTCAGACATAAAAAGCCACATGTGTGGTTTCACTTCTATAAATATACAGAGGAAAGACCAGCAGATGGCATAATGGTTACATGGCTGGACTCCTGCATGGCCAATCGCAGCTCAAGTCCTGGACCTGGTGGCTTAAAACTCACGCTGGGTGCATATGTGTGCATGCCCAAAATCCCGAGAGGAGAATGGAGAAGGGATTGTGGCATGGCCATTCCCCCCGGGT
>NW_006160147.1:3890550-3925095 GCF_000334495.1 Tupaia belangeri chinensis
ATTTCTCACTTTCTGTCTCTCTGGCAAGCACACGTGCCCTATAGCAAAATCTCTCTTAAAATAAATAAACAAGTATACAGAGGAGACGAGTCCACAGACACAGAAAGCAGAGCAGGGGCTGCCAGGGTCCGGGGAGATGGTAATGGGGACAGGGTTTCCTCGGAGCCCTGAGATGCTCTGGAATCAGGTGGTGGTGCCAGTGCAGGATTCTGGGACTGCAGGTATGTGTGTTCACCACAGTCGAAAGCAAAGAAGCAGAAAGAAGGAATGAATCTGGGACCACAGCAGTCCCATGCCCTTCCCTCCCTGTCCTGCCGGAGCCACAGGCTGGCAGGGCAGATCTCCCACACAGTGAGCACTCAGCGAACTGCCCATGGCAGAGGCGGCTGGTCTGAGACTGACCAGGAGGCAGGAAACCCCCAGAGAACAGGTGGGACACGGCTACGGAGGTCACAAGGAGGAGGCTGGGGCTGGTGGGTGACAGAGAAAGAGAAACAAGAAGGGAGAGCTGCAGAGACAGGCAAAGGGGAGAATCGAGGAAGAGAAAAAGAGAAGGGAGCAAAGTGGAGACGGGAGAAAGGGCCTTCTCCCCAGGGAGAGCAGGGTGGGGAGGGATGAAGAGCGTGAGAGGGGCAGTGGGGAGGCTGGGGCAGCCGCTGAGCTAAAATGCCTGAGGAGAAGGCCACTGAGCTCTTGGCAAGCCTGCACCCCCACCCAGAGTTGCGACTCCCCTCCTCCCGCAGGAAGATGAGCAGAGCTGGCCCTAGGATCATCTGTCTTCATTACACCATCTCCACCAGCCCCGTCACTTCTTGCCAGAAAACTCATCAATATTCCCCTGTGGCTGGGCCCATCCAGCCCCCTCCTCCCCTGCTCCCATCCGCCCCCTCCTCCGGGGCTATGGGCCTGGACCAGCTGATGAGCACTCTGCAGGCCTCCTCAGGTCCTCCCTCTAGGTCCTCCTCTAGGTTTCCGCTCTCCTGCCCTTCCTGGGCCACCCAGCCATGGCCCTCCTCCCTGGCTGCAGAGTCCCCACAGAGGAGGTTCCTTCCTCCAAGAAGCCAACCAGGCTGAGTGGTGCTGTCTCTGTTTGTAAAGCCCCTGGGATAAGCCATCCCTGACCCTCCCATGTGAAATTTCGAAGCCCGAGCACGCCCTGCCCCCGCCTCCAGCACTCTGTATTCCTTGTGTCTTCTTCAATTTTTCTTTCTTTCTTTTTTTTTTTTTTTTTTTTACACATTTAATTTGCTACAGAGCATATACACTCACCAGAGGGGAGGGGAGAGAAAGCACCCCAAGGGGGGATGACCATATAACAATCCCTTCTCCTCTATTCTCCTCCTGGGAATTTGGGCATGCACACACATGTGCCTGGTGTCATTTTCAAGGCACAGGGTCTGGGACTTGAACCACATAATCGGTCGGTCATGTGGGATCAGCCACCTTCACCACCACATCACTGGTTGACCCCATGTCACCTTCATTTTTCTCTAGTCTAGAGCCTTGATTTTTTTTTAGCAGTCATAGCTGCAATCCACACTTCTTTATTATTATTATTTTATTTAACTTTATTTATTTATTTTAATTGGATCAGAGAGTGACAGAGTGAGAGAGAGGGAAAGTGAGAAAGCAAGCCACCAGGTCCGGGACTTGAACCTTGGTTGGCCATGTGGGAGTCCAGTGCCCTTAACCACCATGTGGTCCACCAGCCCCGAGCCTTGATTATTTTCTCTTATGGGCTCCATATTTATTTATAAAACCTGGCGTACATATTTATGCTGCTTAGTGCTCCTGTTAGCACACTCCTGAGGGCAGGGCTCAGGCCACAGGTGAGCACCCTGCAAACCTGGTGCCTGGAACAGCAGAGTGGTGCCTGGAACACCGTAAGTGCAATGAGTGAGTGTTGGGGTGGGGTTCAATTTGAACGACTAGTAGCAAGGTGTTGGTGCCTTCTGGGAACCTAATGGGCTCCCGGGCTCCCCGGAGGTTGGAAGAGGGAGTTTTGTACTTCTGAAAGCCAGCAGCTTCAGTGGCAGACACAGGAGTGTAAACCAGGTTGGAAATCCCCTGCTCTCACCCACGCAGTGGCCTCTGTTGCCTTTAGAACAAAATTCAAACTCCCTCCCAACTTGGCCCTACTCCACGAAGCCCCCAACTGTCTCTGATCTCGTTCCTTGCAGCATAAACTACCTCATTTGCTCCACAGAAGCCACTCTGGACCTCTCCCGGCTGCTCCCACCGACCAAGGTGACCAAGGTCATTCGCGGTTCGGTGCCCTAGCCCTTGCTGTCCCCACAGCCTGGATTCCATTACAGACATGCAGCTGGCTTCAGACCGCTTGGCCCTTGTTTCATTTAGCCCTCAGCTGAAATCCCATCTCCTCTAAGGTGCCCGCGCTGACCACCTGAGCTCACAGAGCACACACCCCACCGCCCCTCCCGACCTGCTTTCTTTCAAGGTGCCGCCTGCCTCTGCAGTGCAAGTGTTTGTTGATAGCCATCTTTCCAGTATAAGCTCCATGAGGGCGGGACTTCCGCTGACCCGTGCAGCAGGTGCTGTGGGTGCCCCACTCACCTCTTCAGGCCTAACCCCAGAGCACAGCGGGCTCAGCTCCCTCCGCCAGCGTCTGCATTTCTCTCCCAGGTGGATTTCTCCTGCTGTGCCTGCCTGGCTTGCCTTTGCTCCAAGCAAAAAGGAATGAACAGGAAATGAACATAGGCCCTGAAGCCCTCCACCAATGGCTGCTGGGACTTGGTGTATACACACGTCCTCATCCCTCGCTCCTCAGGTGGGATAACTCGGAAGTGCAAGTTCTATACCGGCTCCCAGAATTACTCTGTGATAATTTGCTTGATGATGATCCTTTATTGGTTGTCTTTCCTCCCCCAGCCCCCTGCTGGTGTGTCCTGGGATCACATTCTAAATAAAATTTCTACAGTTAAAACCGCTCTCAAATTGGGACACTTCATGCATTGCTGCTGGGAATGTAAAACGGTGCAGCTGCTTTGGAAATTGTCTGGCAGTTTCTCACAATACAAAATATGGGTGCTGGGTGTGATGCAGCAGTAAAATGCAAAGTTCTGTGAGGCCAACCCACATGGCGATGTTCTGGGTTTGAGTCCAGAGGCCTCCCTGAGTACACCAGGCACAAAAGTGTCCTTGTTCCATGCTGGCTGAGGCTAGGGATGGACTGTGGTGTCAAGAACTATTGGGGTTGCTGTGTCTCTGTCTCTTTCTCATGGGAGAAATAAAAACGTTATTTAAAGTCTTTTCAGAATATTAAATATGTCCACACGAAAACTTACATCCAAAAGTTCATAGCTGCATAATCCATAATAGCCAAGAAGGGGAAACAACATAAATGTCCATCAAATAATGAATGAATAAGCCAAATGTGGTATATCCATTCAATGGAATAGTATTCAGCCATAAAAATTATGAAATATTACAACATGCATAAACCTTGAAAACATAACAAGCAAAAGAAGCCAGTCATAGGGACCAGAAGTTGGCATAATGGCTATGTTGCTGGACTCCCATGTAGTCGACCAGTTTCTAGTCTTGGACCCAGTGACTTAAACTCACGCCCAGTGCGTGTGTGTCTGTACCCAAGAGTCCAAGAGGAGGATGGAGAAGGGATTGCGGCATGGCCATCCCCCCTGGGGGGTGACTTCTTGCTTTCTGTCTCTCTGTCTTTCTGGTGAGCACACGCGCCTTATAGCAAAAACCTCTCCAAAAAAATCATAAATGGTTGTACATTATATGAGTCCATTGATGTGAAATGCCTGTAACAGGTAAATCTATAAAGACAAAAAGTAGAGTCATTATTATTGGGGAAAGGAAAAATGGGAATGACTATTAAAACATAAGAGTTTCATATTTTAAAGGTTTATTTATTTATTTTTAGAGATTTTTGCTATAGGGCACATGCACTCACCAAAGAGACAGAGAGATAGAAAGCAAGAAATAATCCCATGGGGGGAATGGCCATGCTGCAATCCCTTCTCCTCCGTTTCCCTCTTGGCGTTTTGGGCATGCATGCACATGCGCCCAGTGTGAGTTTTAAGCTGGCAGGTCTGTAACTCCAACCACAGTCAATCATATGGGAGTCCAGTGCCTTAGCCACTATGCCACCTACTAGCTCCTAAAGAATTTATTTATTTATTATTTATTATTTATTTTGGAGAAGTTTTTGCTATAGTACGCGTGCACTCGCCAGAAAGAGAGAGACAGAGAGACAGGATGGTCAATCTTTCTTCTAATTGCTAAGCTTTCTTTCTTTTTTTAACCTCTTTTTTTTTTTTTTTTTTTTTTTGAGAGGTTTTTGCTATAGGGTGCATGTGCTCTCCAGAAAGACAGAGAGACAGAAAGTGAAAAATCACCCTCCAGTGGGGATGGCCACACCACAATCCCTTCTCCTCCATCCTCCTCTCGGGCACTGGGCATGAGTTTAAGTCATCAGGTCTAGGACTTGAACTGCGCGGTCAACTACATGGGAGTCCAGCAACATAGCTACTATGCCACCTGCTGGTCCCTATTATTATTATTTTTAATTTGCTACAGAGCATGTACACTCACCAGAGAGAGACACAGAGTGAGAGAGAGAGAGAAGTGGGCTACCAGGTCTGGGACTTGAACTGAGGTCAGCCCTGTGGGAGTCCAGTGCTTTAACCACCAGTACACCTGCTGGCCCTGATAAGGGTTTCTTTTAAGGGTTATCAAAATATTTTAAAATTGTGGCAATGATTGCAAAACTCTGAATATACAAAGAATCACCAAATTATTATTTTTTTAAGAATTATTTTAACTTTATTTATTTATTTAAATTGATATGAGAGAGAAAGGGGAAAAGCAAGCTGCCAGGTCTGGGATTTGAACCATGCTCAACCATGTGGGAGTCCAACACCCTTAACCACCATGCTACCTGCTGACTTGAAAGGGATAAATTGTATGGTATATGAATTATATCTCAATACAACTAGTTATAATTTTAATTATTTTATTTTGATTATTTTAAAGACAGGGTCTGGCTCTGTCACCACCCTCCTGCCTCAGCCTCCCCGCTGGGACTGCAGGCATGTAGCGCCATGCTGGACTCTTTCAAACAGCATCACACTACATGGCCCAGGCCGGCCTCCTAAGTCACTGAGATGACAAGAGCACACTGCCATGTCCAGACTTTAGATTGAACCAGGAACAGAACCCGGGCCTTCCATGTGGTTCGCCTGCAGAGAACAGTGTCTTAGCAGCACCTGCCACCATGGCTGGGCCTTTAAAAACTTTTAAGCCTTTATCTCAAGGTCTTCTTGAGAAACCCAAACTAAGCCCCTCAGAGCCTAATCTGTGTCAGGCAGTAGGTATTCAGTCAACATGGAAACCCGTGTTGGATGACTAAGGGATGTCAAACAACTACAGACACAGGCTTGAAGATAGTCGTGCAAACAACTCCAAACCTCCCCACAGCTGTCCCCGTCCATCATTCATTTCCCACTGGAAACACATCACGGGATTTGGCAGGCATGTCTGTTCGGAATTGTCTCTGATCATGAAGGGAGCAGCCTGGTTGTGTGTACATGCGTCCGTGAGATGGTGAGGCTGAGAAAGTGGTGTGCATGTGTGGGGTATGTGGTGTGTGTATGAGGGAGCTTCAAAAAGCTCACAGAAAATGGAAATACAGGGGCCAGCAGGTGGCGTAGTGGTTAAGGACGCTGGACTACCACATGGTTAACAGCGATTCAAGTCCCTGACCGGGCGGCTTGCTTTCTTACTTTCCCTCTCTCTCTCACACTGCCTCTCTCTGGCAAAATTAAAATAAATAAGTAAATAAAGTTCAATAAAATAATTTTAAGAAAAGAAAATGGAATTACAGTATGTGTTTCTTTTGGTGCAAAAGTTTTTGGAATACACGCTTAGTTTTTTTGTTTTTTTTTGGGTTTTTTTGGAGAGGTTTCTTTTGCTATAGGGCGTGTGTGCTTGCCAGAAAGACAGAGAGAGAATAAGATAGAAAGCAAGAAATCATCCCCCAGGGGGGATGGCCACGTCGCAATCCCTTCTCCTCCATTCTCCTCTCAGGATCTTGGGCACGCACGCACACACGCCCAGAATGAGTTTAAGCCACTGGGTCCGAGACTCAAACCACAGTCGACTACATGGGAGTCCAGAGACATAGCCATTAAGCTAACTGCTGGTCCCTGCTTAGTTTTTTTTATAACATGATTCTTCTGTGAAATTTTTGAAGACACCCTGCATGTATATGTAGGGTATGTGTATTGTGTATTGTAGTATGTACATGCACACAATGTGTATGTGGTATGTATGTAGGATTACAAAGTGTATATATGTATATGGCATGTACATGTGCACAATATACATGTGCTACCTGTGTGGTTACCATGGGTACACATATGTGTGGCGTGTGTTGTGCATGGCATGTACATGTGCACAGTGTATATGTGGTGTGTGTAGGATTACAAAGTGTATATATGTATGTGTATATGACATGTACATGTGCACAATATACATGTGCTATGTGTGTGGTTACCATGGGTACACATATGTGTGGCGTGTGTTGTGCATGGCATGTACATGTGCACGGTGTATATGTGGTGTGTGTAGGATTACAGTGTGTACGTGTGTATGTGTGGTGTGTTGTGCATGTGTGGTGCACGTGTGTGCATGTGTGGTGCCGGGTGCTGGCGCTCTCGCCACAGAATCATTGGTGGTGCTGAGGGAGGTCCTAGCAGCAGAAGAACACCTGGTGACATCTTTGAGCTGCTGCGTCTCCATTTGGCCCTTAATGGCCCTCCCGTTGGCCGGGTCCCTGTGGCTTCTATGGGATGTTCTCCCAGGGTTCTCAGCGGCTTCTTGCTTAGCTGGGCCCATCCATTGACAGGAGTAACAAGAGCCCTATTTGGAGCAAGTTCAGTGCAGCGGGCCACCCCTCACCTGTAGCCAGGCTCCCGGACCTTTTCTTCTCTGTTAACAAGAAAACTAGTTCCAATCAGCTCAGAGCACTGCCGTGAGGATGTGGATGTGATTCCAGTCACGGGAGACAGAGATGCATCACCTGCTCAGCTGCAGTCAGCCCTGGGGCTCCCGCCTGCACCCAGGGCTCTGCGGAGCCGTCGGGCCCACCATGTGTTCTGCAAGACTGTACATGGGATGGGCAGCACATCGGTGACCAGAGGGTGACCCCCATCCTGCAATGACCCTGGGAGGTGCTGAGCAGACCCCCACACACACACCTTGGGCTCAAGCTTTCTCCTGGTGTGGTGAGGGCTCAGGGCTGGGTGTCTGCTGACATTCCATGCCCTGTGTGACATGGAACAGCCCTCCACCCCTCTCCACCTTAGCATTATCAGGACCACTCCCTTCCTCCCTTAGCCCCAGCAGTTCCAGGAGTGCCTCTGTCCCTCCCTGATCTGGACGATGCCCCATTCATCCTGCAGGGCTGCAGATGCTCCCTCTGGCTGTCCCTGGTCCAGGAGCTCAGTGGTGGAAGAGTAAATCCGCTAGGCTGGCTCTGACTCCACCTCCCTGGGCACCTGCCCTTCCGCCCCCAGCATATGGCCACTGCGCCCTTGGGATCTGTGAGCAGGAAGAGAAGTATGGCAACCAGGCCAGGGAGCCTGCAGCCTCCTTTGACCCTGGCAGTGTCCCTCAGACCCCTCTAGTACAGTGGACTTTGCCCACCTTGGGGCAGGCTGGCTTCCCCCATGTCCACCTCACACTGGCCATTTGGTTGGTCGCTGCTCAGTGAGTATTATATTTTCGGCCTGCTTGCTCTGAGCCGGGCACCTAGCCAGGCTCTGGGGACGCCAAGGGGCACAAGGACGTCAGAGGGTCCCTGCCTTCAAGGACTTGGTAACAGGAAGACAATAATGTGGCAAAAGCAAGGACAGTACTCATAAAGCTCAGAGCCAGCCACGCGAGAGCATTGCCGTGAGCAGGTCACAGGTACCAAGTCCCATCGTCCTGTAGTTACTACTGCAGTACAGAAGCCAAGGCTCCGAGAGGCGAGGCCCCTTGGCCAAAGTCACCCAGCTAGCAAAGGGTAGAAATGGGAATCAAACCCAGTCCAGCTCCAGAGCGTAGCTTTAACAGGATGTCCAGTTGCTTCTAGAGGAATATAGGAGCAAGGAGTACGCGGACAGGCCTCTGGGCTGTGGGGGGGGCAGTGAGGGACCGGCCAGTTGTCCTTCTCAGACAACTCGAAGCAAGTCGAGCAGGACACCGAATATGAGCAAGCGGCAGGGACTTCGGAACCTCCCTCGGGTAAGTTCTCGGTGGGTCAAAATCATGCCAGATCCTGCAGGGCAGCCAGCTTGGCCCTTGGTGTGGGAGGGAGTGGGGTCATGGGGCCAAGAACCTGCGACCACAAGACACCATATCTTTGACCACGCTATCACCACATGAGCACAGAGGAGCCCCCAGGGCCCCGCAAGGCCTGTCCCCACCTAATCACTCACTCCCACTGTACCGCTCCCTGATCACGATTCAGCACGCTTGAGTTGCAGCGTCTCCTGGCCTGTCTCTCATAACTCACCAGGTTCCTCGGGAGCAGGGGCTGCGGTGTCTCAGCCAAGGTCATGTCCTGCCACCGTGCCTTACCTGGCAGGGAAGATGACAACTTAGTAAAGTTACTGAATGAAGGGACCGGCGGGTGGATGAAACTGAGCCTCACGCTCTCCCTGGGAAGCGGAGTAGGTTTCATTGTCTCCATTTCTGGGCTCAGGGCGGTTGCACAGCTGGGCGATGGGACCAGATCTGTGTTCTGACTCTGGCCCAGGAAACACTGCTGGGTCTCACTGGGACAGGTCTACAGGGTCATAGGAGACCCTGAAGGCCCAGGAAGAGTCAAGGACAGCAAACTTGCAGGCCGGGTCCCACTCCCTTTCTCCTTTGCCTCCTTCCTCTGTGGACCCACAACTGGAGCAGAGTCCATAAGGCCCTGTCCCTGGCTTGGCCCATGATGGGAGTCTTGAGGTCCACAGCAGTGGAGTGGATAGGTGGCCTGTGGGAGACACACCCTAGGACTATGGTGACCCCACAAAACCCTCCCACACACGCACCCACACTGCAGTGAGGCCCAAACACCCAGAGAACACGTCCCACTCACTCACTGAGCACACATTTACCGAGTGCCTACTGAACACCACGTGCGTTCTACACACTGGGATCTCGGGCCTGCCCTCAAGGAGTGTTTGGTCAAGCAGCGAGACAGGCAGGAAACCAAGCTGCCCCAAGCTGGAGAGGCGAAAGCAGTGGTGGGGACACCACGGTGAGCCAAGGAGGGTAAGAGGAAGTTCTCTCTGTGAAAGGCTCTGATGCTGAAGTGAGACGTAGCAGGATTTGCAGGGAGAGGTTATGAGAGAAGCTGAGCTGCAGAGTGTGGAATGCAGGGGAGGGGCAGGAGAGGAAGCTAGGGCAGGGAGTGACAGGCCCACTCCTAATGCTGTCACACCAAAAGGTTCATTATTAACCCTTGCAAGTCTAGGACGGAGGCACTCTCAGATCCTGATTTCCACCCAGCAGCAGTCACGTAGGCAGTGGGCAGGGCGTAGGGGATGCCTGGGGTGGGGTCCTGGGTTGCCCTGAGCACTCTGGGCAGGCACAATCCTGGCTGGCTGGAGGTGGAAGGGAGGGTCCTGGCATGGTGAGAGCCCTTCAGGGTGCCCGTATCTCTCTCTCTCAAGAAATAAATGAAAGGGAACCAGCAGTTAGCGTAATGGCTATGTCGCTGGACTCCCACGTAGTCGACCGCGGTTCGTGTCCCGGACCTGGTGGCTTAAAACTCACGCCGGGCGCGTGTGCGTGCGTCTCTTAAACCAGACTCCTAGATTGTTTTTTATAGCACTGAATTGTTTTTTTTGCATGAAAGATGCTGTCTAGGAAATCATGGAAAGGTAAAGTCAACTGCCCTTGCCTTCTTGTCTGATAGCACCTAGAAGAAATACGTGCTGTTTATTGTTGATTTTTTTCTTTTTTCTTTGGCCAGCATTGAGTTACAGCTACAAGAACTAGGCCCTGTCATTCGTAGCGGTGTCTATGCCCATCTTGAAGCTTTCGTCCCGTGCAATAAAGAAACATTGGTAAAACGTCTCAAGAAGTTGCATCTCAATGTCCAGGTAAGGGAAAGAACAATAATGTCTGAATCCGGGGCTTAATAACCTACAAAGTAGAGAGAATTGTTTCTGTTGGGGGCCTTTGCTTTAGGACATAGTGTATGTATTTAATAACTATAAATGGTTATTAAAGGCAAGTCCAGCAGGGTGGTGTGGTGGTTGAGGCACTAGACACTCCCATGTGGCCAACCACAGTTCGAGTCTCAGACCTGGTCGCTTGCTTTCTCACTTTCTCTCTCTCTCTCTCTCTATCTCTCTCTGGTCAAGTTTTTAAAAATAATAATAATAGGGGACCAACGGGTGGTGTGGTGGTTAAGGTGCTGGAATTCCCACATGGCCGACCGCAGTTCAAGTCCTGGACCTGGCGGCTTGCTTTCTCACTCTTCCTCTCTTTCTCTGGTAAAATGCATGTGAAAATAATAATAATTAATTAATTAAATAATTATTTAAAAAATAATAATAGGACCGACAAGTGGTGTGGTAGTTAAGGTGCTGTATTCCCATCATATGGCCTACTGTGGTTTAAGTCTCGGACCTGGCAGCTTGCTTTCTCACTTTCTCTCTCTCTCTCTCTGTCCCTCTCTGGTCAAATTAAAATAAATAAAATAAATAAATAAATGAAGTTCAATAAAATAATTCTTGAAAAATAAAGAAAATGAAGTATTTTTTAAAATTACTTATTTATTTATTATTATTATTTTAAAATTTGCTATAGGGCACATGCACTCACCAGATGGAGACAGACAGAGAAAAAAAAAAAGAGAGGGAAAGTGAGAAAGCAAGCTGCCACGTCCGGGACTCAAACCATGGTCACCCATGTGTTAGTCCAGTGCTTTAACCACCACACCATCTACTGGCTCCTAAAATAAACCTGTTTAAAAATCTGATTTTATAGATGAGGAAACAGTGGCAGGGTGAGGTTCAGTAACTTGCCCTTAGTCACAGAGCTGGAAAGTAGCAAGCAGGATTCGAACCCAGGAAGCCCAGTTCCAGAATCTGTGCTTCTAACCACCATATAGCACTACCTTGTCAAAGAGGAACCAGACCTTTCGACCATGTTGAGGAGCCTAAAACGAACCCCCCGGGGAAGGGGAGACAGGACAGAGCTGGCCTGTTAAGGGGATGAGCCCAGAGGCCCTGTGGAGGATGGGTTTAGGGGCTCCGCAGGAGAGCCAGGGGAGGGCAGTGCTGAGGGAGCTGGTGGAAGCAGAGGTTCCGATTTGGGGACAACTGAGAAGGTGAACTTGGCAAAATGTGGTGGCTGGCAGGAAATGCAGAGTTGGGAAGAAGGAGGAAGAAAGGAGGGTGCCCGGATTTCTGGCTAGTGCTCACGGAGGGTCCCGGGAGGAAGGCTGTCAGAAGCGCCCACAGGATCAGTTGGGACAGGCTTGGTGGCGCCCTGGGGCAGCAGGTGGAGGTCACAGTTACATCAGAGCCCTACAGCCCTGCCCCCTGGCTGGTCCCAGTTCCTCCCCACTTACCTCGCCCCTGCCCCAGCCCAGTCTCCCTCGGGCCCTGTGCCTCTGCCCAGAGCCAGCAGCTTCTTGGAAAGCCCCAGCATCCACAGCCCACCCACCCTGGGCCCTGCAGCAGCAGCTGCCAATACGGTGGGACAGCACGGGTCCTCCCCACTTCCTGCCTGCCCCAAGGTCTTCACATGGCGAGACGGGACTTTTCCACTCTGTTTTCCCCTGGCAGCCGGACACACGCTCCCTCCATGTGGTCACAGCCTGTGACTCAGCACTACAGAGAGCGAGTCCCCAGGTCCACCTGCACATGGGAGTTGCAAGAACAGCCCCCCAGGTTCAGGGGGGCAGCCCTATGTCTGTGGTGGGAGACTGGAGGGGAGACATGTGGCAGGCAGGGTGTGGGACAGAAAGGGACCCAAGGTGAATGGCAGAGGCTTCTTGCCGAGGTCAGAGAGCCTCCATGCTAATTCCGACCGTGCTGTGACCTGCCGTGTGACCTTGGGCAACTTCACCTGGAGGATCTGGGTGCCGAACATCGTCCTCCCTCAAGGGCAGCGCTGGGCAGGGCAGCTGCTCTGGGCTGTCTGTACAGTCGAGGGGCGGGCACTTGGCAGAGAACCCAGCAAGGTGTTTTAGCAACAAGCAGGACAAAAGAGTGGCTTAGCGCTGGGAGCTTACTCTGCTCCTGTTCCGGCCATCGCGAGCAGGCCTTCCAAGCCGGCTGGGTGTCTGTGTTTCCCTAAGCCCCTTGCTACAATGGCCTTGGCAACTTCGTCACTAAACCGCAGCGCTAATCTATTCAGGAAGAGCAGGGCCCGTGCCCTCGCAGACTGGGGAGCCGCGGACCAGGCAGGGCGCCTGCCTGGTGGCCACTCCTGCCGAGTCCCGCACTAGGAAGGCTGTCCCAGTGTTGGGGTGGTGAGGAAGGAGTGTGCTCCTTTTTGCCTAACGAGTTGTTTTTTAAAGTAATTATTTATTTTTAAATTTTTATCTATTCATTCGTTCATTTTAATTTGACTAGAGAGAGACACAGAGAGAGATGGAAAGTGAGAAAGCAACCCGCCAGGTCCGGGACTCGAACTGTGGCCAGCCATGTGGGAGAGTCCAGTGCCTCAGCCACCACACCACCTGCTGGCTTCGCTCAAAGAGATTTTAAAGATGAGATATTTTCCCATCCGAGTTAGAAGTTAGGCAAGCTCAGTTTAGCATGGGAGCAGAGAAATGGCCTTTAGCCTCCGGGGCTTTCTGGGAAGAAGGGAAGGGAGTCTGGGTAGGGGACACCACCAAGACTGACAGTGAGGGGGCCCCCAGGAGTGGCTCCTCAAGGCTCGGCTCCCCTTCCTCCCTGGGAGTGCTAGATGACCTCGGGAGTCCTGAGTCCTGCGCGGAGCTGCCTGGCCCTCAGGTCTCACTGTTGGACTGTGCAGCGTCTCTAACCTACACCCTCAGGATTCCACAGAACGTCCCTCCCTATTCTGGAATGTTCGCCCTTAGTCACCTGAAATGATGACAGTCTCCAGGTTCTGCTCAGGGACCTTCCACTTGCAGGCAGTGGAGAACTCTTCCTAACTGGCTTACACATCAGGGACCTTTAATGTTCGGGCAAGGACCGAGGAGTAGTCTGGGCTGACACTGAGGGCTGGTGTCTTCCCACTCCCCACTCTGTCTTAGCTGTGGCTTCACTCCTCAGGGTGCCCCCAGCCCTGTGGTACCAGTGGGGAGCACCTGCCTCCGTTCACAGACGGGTCACAGAGAGTGGCCGCAGCATGCCCACCCCAATCCTGAATTTCTCTGGCTGAATCTCCCAGGACTTGGGAGGAAATCCCTCTCTGAACCAGCAGGTTGTTCCAGGGATAACAGATGCCTCCTCGGCACCCAGGAGTGTCTCTGGGTCCACCAGGTGGAAACTGAAGCTGCAGGGACAGAGAAGGGGTCTGGCTGCTGGGGAAACCCCAGTGCACACCCTTCCACTGGGCCCTCCCGCCTCCTCCTGTCTGGCTTCAGCCTCACTCCCCACACAGGTTCTCCTAGTGCCCGGATTCCGGATTCCGCCTCATGCCTTGTGGTCTGTTCCCTCCCCGCCTGCACCATGAGCCCCAACTCTCTCCCAGCGTCCCGCCCAGGGTCTGGATCGGTTCATGGAGCATTTGGTGCCTGGAATTCCCCTCATTTAGAAGGAAGTAATCGCCCCATTTCTGACATCACCCCTACACACACATGCTGCCCCCCTCCAGTCCCTCCATCTTGGCTGGCCCTGCTCCTTCACCCCAGGGTCATCAGGCTCCACACCTGGCAGCTCCTCCAGAGCCCAGGCCATCCCTCCGCGTCCACAGTCACCTGGAGCCCAAGCCATGGAAGCACCCCCCTCTGCTTCCTCCCAGATACGCCCAGTCTCCTCACTTTCATCGTGCTGTCCTGAAACACCATGGCTTCCTGTCACCTCCACCCCGCACAAAAACCTCAGTATCCCCTCTTGCCCACATGACCAAGTCTGCCTCCCTTTGCCAGCATTCAAGGCTCTTAGTAAATCTGCCTCCTCCAGCTCCACGGCCCCCCTTTTGCCCTCCACTCCGCTGTCTGCTGCAGACCCCTGCCTGGCTTACTGGATACCCAGGAAGACCCCCAGCATTCCCTGCCTCTTCCCTCCCCTGCAGCTCCCCAAAGGCCCATGGGCTCAGAGCTCAGAGCAGCCTTCCCTGACCACTGAGGCCCACAACCTCTGGGTCACCGCCTGGCCCTCAGCTCCACTGCCTAGCTGCATGTCTGTGTGCGTGCCCATCTGCCCGTCTTCCCAGCTCTATCCAGGGCCCCTGAAGGGAACAGTCGCTGTCCCAAGTCCCCTGGGAAGGCTGTTTTCAGTAGAAACGAGTTCATGTGTGTGAAAGTACCCTGTCAGGGTAGAAGGGGTGGTGGTTTTCGCTCAAAGAGATTTTAAAGATGAGATATTTTCCCATCCGAGTTAGAAGTTAGGCAAGCTCAGTTTAGCATGGGAGCAGAGAAATGGCCTTTAGCCTCCGGGGCTTTCTGGGAAGAAGGGAAGGGAGTCTGGGTAGGGGACACCACCAAGACTGACAGTGAGGGGGCCCCCAGGAGTGGCTCCTCAAGGCTCGGCTCCCCTTCCTCCCTGGGAGTGCTAGATGACCTCGGGAGTCCTGAGTCCTGCGCGGAGCTGCCTGGCCCTCAGGTCTCACTGTTGGACTGTGCAGCGTCTCTAACCTACACCCTCAGGATTCCACAGAACGTCCCTCCCTATTCTGGAATGTTCGCCCTTAGTCACCTGAAATGATGACAGTCTCCAGGTTCTGCTCAGGGACCTTCCACTTGCAGGCAGTGGAGAACTCTTCCTAACTGGCTTACACATCAGGGACCTTTAATGTTCGGGCAAGGACCGAGGAGTAGTCTGGGCTGACACTGAGGGCTGGTGTCTTCCCACTCCCCACTCTGTCTTAGCTGTGGCTTCACTCCTCAGGGTGCCCCCAGCCCTGTGGTACCAGTGGGGAGCACCTGCCTCCGTTCACAGACGGGTCACAGAGAGTGGCCGCAGCATGCCCACCCCAATCCTGAATTTCTCTGGCTGAATCTCCCAGGACTTGGGAGGAAATCCCTCTCTGAACCAGCAGGTTGTTCCAGGGATAACAGATGCCTCCTCGGCACCCAGGAGTGTCTCTGGGTCCACCAGGTGGAAACTGAAGCTGCAGGGACAGAGAAGGGGTCTGGCTGCTGGGGAAACCCCAGTGCACACCCTTCCACTGGGCCCTCCCGCCTCCTCCTGTCTGGCTTCAGCCTCACTCCCCACACAGGTTCTCCTAGTGCCCGGATTCCGGATTCCGCCTCATGCCTTGTGGTCTGTTCCCTCCCCGCCTGCACCATGAGCCCCAACTCTCTCCCAGCGTCCCGCCCAGGGTCTGGATCGGTTCATGGAGCATTTGGTGCCTGGAATTCCCCTCATTTAGAAGGAAGTAATCGCCCCATTTCTGACATCACCCCTACACACACATGCTGCCCCCCTCCAGTCCCTCCATCTTGGCTGGCCCTGCTCCTTCACCCCAGGGTCATCAGGCTCCACACCTGGCAGCTCCTCCAGAGCCCAGGCCATCCCTCCGCGTCCACAGTCACCTGGAGCCCAAGCCATGGAAGCACCCCCCTCTGCTTCCTCCCAGATACGCCCAGTCTCCTCACTTTCATCGTGCTGTCCTGAAACACCATGGCTTCCTGTCACCTCCACCCCGCACAAAAACCTCAGTATCCCCTCTTGCCCACATGACCAAGTCTGCCTCCCTTTGCCAGCATTCAAGGCTCTTAGTAAATCTGCCTCCTCCAGCTCCACGGCCCCCCTTTTGCCCTCCACTCCGCTGTCTGCTGCAGACCCCTGCCTGGCGAGCATCCCTGCCTCTTCCCTCCCCTGCAGCTCCCCAAAGGCCCATGGGCTCAGAGCTCAGAGCAGCCTTCCCTGACCACTGAGGCCCACAACCTCTGGGTCACCGCCTGGCCCTCAGCTCCACTGCCTAGCTGCATGTCTGTGTGCGTGCCCATCTGCCCGTCTTCCCAGCTCTATCCAGGGCCCCTGAAGGGAACAGTCGCTGTCCCAAGTCCCCTGGGAAGGCTGTTTTCAGTAGAAACGAGTTCATGTGTGTGAAAGTACCCTGTCAGGGTAGAAGGGGTGGTGGTTTACCAACGAGGAGGGCGGGAACAGGACACTAGGAAAAGCTGGGAAGGCGGAGCCTCCTCCGGGAGAGGGTGGTTGGTAAGGGCGGCCTGCCTTACTGCAGAGCCGCAGCCTGGGACCAGACGATAGCAGACCCCATCCCGGCTGCGCTGCTCAGCAGCTGTAGACCTTGGGCAAGCGCCTTAACTTCTCCGCGCTTCAGTTTCCTCACCTGGATGAGGGGTATCACCCCACCTGCTCTGCCTTCATCCCAGGGTCATTGCAGGATCACAGAAAGGGCTTTTTGAACAGTGCAAAAAATAGACCAACCAATGAGTGTTACCCGGTGACCTGGCCACAGTCTGCCCTGCCCCTGGGAGACTGTGAAAGGGCACGAAGGAAGCCTGGCCTGCCCCAGCGGGAAGCTCTGCCCCAGCCTGGCCTTCAGCTGCTGTGAGGAGAGCAAGAGCTGATCAAAGGCCAGGGCTGTAAACAGCGGGGAGGGTACCTCTCCCTGGGGCGAGGAGCCTGAAGATAAGCGCCATCTGACGCCGTCAGGCCGCCCGCAGGGCCTGCCTGCCCTCCAGTGGACAGAGTTAGAAGGTGCACGCACTGTAGCTGAGCAGCCTGGAGCAGCCCAGAGCAGCCCGGAGCAACCCAGAGCAGCCCGGAGCAGCCCAGAGCAGCCCGGAGCAGCCCAGAGCAGCCCAGAGCAGCCCAGAGCAGCCAACCTTAACAGCACTGAGGTCTACAGACTGCAGAGTGCCACGAGCACCAGCTGTGGTGTGAACTTCGTGATCTCAGGGAATTCTCAGCACTTCAAGATCTCTGTGTTACAGGTGGAGACCCGAAGGTTTAGAGGGTATGGATCCGCTCAAGGCCACACAGTTCATAGCAGTGGAGCTGGGATTCCTCTCCGGTCTCTGCCAAAGGCTTCCAGAGTACTTTTATCTGCAGCTTGACCTCCCCTCACGTGGTCTCCATCCACCTCTGGGCCCAGCATGTGGCCTGCGATCCCTGTCCTCTAAGGTGGCAGCCAGCAAGCTTTCCTGTAAAGAGCCAGATGACACACATTTTAAGTTTTGTGGACCCTGTGGTCTCTGTTGCAACTACTCACCTCTGCTGCCAGCAGGACGTGAGGAGCATGGCTGTGTTCCAATAAAACTTTATTCATGGACATCGATGTTTGGGTTTCATATGTCGTGAAATATGATTTTTATTTTGGATTTTTTTCAACCCTTTGAGAAATGTAAACGCCACTCTTAGCTTATGAATGTTACAAAAGAGGCCTGGCTCTGTCTGCGACATAGGAGTCGGTGACTAAAGCATTCATTCTTCATATCTCCCTCTGACCAGTCCTTCTTTGTCCCTTTCCCTTGTTCCATGTCTTCCAGTCCCCCACAGTGGTGCCAGAGCAAAGGTCCCACCCTCAGCCCTCTGCCTTCTCTTCCATGGGACTCATTCATGCCATTCCATTGTCTGGTGCAGGGAGTCCCAGGACACACCCCCCTTCCTCAGCCACGGAGCCTTTGTCCACCGCCCAGATGGCTTGCAGCCCTTCAGCGTGTGTTACACTTCCGTGTCTGTGTGTTCAAGAAGTCATTCTCTTCTCCCCCATCAACCCCAGAGCAGCATGGCCTGCTGGAGAAACCATTTGCCACCACTCTGCCTTGGGTCTCGATGGGTCTCAATGCAAGCCACCAGCCGGTGTGTGACCGTTACCTTTTCCTCCTCGGACGCTCACTGTGTCCATGTTTCTGCTGTTGGAGCAGAGTGTGGGGCTGTGATGTGAGAACTGAGTGAGGACGTTGGGGACTTGGGGACTGGTTCCAGCTCTGTTCTTAAAGGGAGTCTCAGGGGTTGGAGGGCTTGAACTGTTTGCATCAGGATATCAGGATAGACCTGGATCTCGGAAGGGATCAAGATTTGGGAGTCTCCAGCACACAGGTGGTCACATAGCCACAGGTGAGGATGACATCACCCAGAGAGGAAGAGCAGAGTAAGAAGAAAGAATCCAGAAAAGCACCCGTAGGACCAGTCTTAACTCTCTGTGGCCAGGAGGTGGCAGCATAGGCCACTAGGGGGTGTTAGGAGGCGCTCTGGGCAGAGACAGGTCCCAGACTTTAGATTTACCTCCTAGTCAGTCAGTGGGGCACGTGTTGTTGGGGGGTGGAAGCTGAATCAGAGGGAAGTGGAAGTACATGTAGCTTTTTTCAACTAAAAACTCACCGGATGCAGATCAAGATGTCATCTTGCCAAGAGCACTTAATTAGAAGCCCAAAGGGTAGCTCTCATTTGGCGAGGGGTTGGAGGAGCACAGGTTAACCATTCCCAGAATGTGTAGGTTCAAATCCCAGTTCTACTGTTTAATAGCTGTACAACCTTGGGTAAGTTACTTTACCTCTTTTCGACCATAAAGTAGGGACAATGACAATATCCATCTCCATAGGCCTGTGTGAGTATGAGGTATGCTGGTGCGTGAACAGCTCTTGAACGGTGTTTGGGACACAGAAAGTGCTAGTAAATCATTAATAATCAATATTATTAGCTTTAAGACCATCCATGAGGCCAACCAGTGATACAGCAGTTAAGACAGCTGGATCCGGGAACCAGCAGTTAGGTAATGGCTATGTCGCTGGACTCCCACGTAGTCGACCACGGTTCACGTCCCGGACCCGGTGGCTTAAAACTCACGCCGGGCACGTGTGCGTGCGTGCCCAGGATCCCGAGAGGAGAATGGAGGAGAAGGGATTGCGGCGTGGCCATCCCCCCTGGGGGGTGATTTCTCGCTTTCTGTCTCTCTGTCTCTCTCTGTCTGGAGAGAGCACGATGTCATCTTGCCAAGAGCACTTAATTAGAAGCCCAAAGGGTAGCTCTCATTTGGCGAGGGGTTGGAGGAGCACAGGTTAACCATTCCCAGAATGTGTAGGTTCAAATCCCAGTTCTACTGTTTAATAGCTGTACAACCTTGGGTAAGTTACTTTACCTCTTTTCGACCATAAAGTAGGGACAATGACAATATCCATCTCCATAGGCCTGTGTGAGTATGAGGTATGCTGGTGCGTGAACAGCTCTTGAACGGTGTTTGGGACACAGAAAGTGCTAGTAAATCATTAATAATCAATATTATTAGCTTTAAGACCATCCATGAGGCCAACCAGTGATACAGCAGTTAAGACAGCTGGATCCGGGAACCAGCAGTTAGGTAATGGCTATGTCGCTGGACTCCCACGTAGTCGACCACGGTTCACGTCCCGGACCCGGTGGCTTAAAACTCACGCCGGGCACGTGTGCGTGCGTGCCCAGGATCCCGAGAGGAGAATGGAGGAGAAGGGATTGCGGCGTGGCCATCCCCCCTGGGGGGTGATTTCTCGCTTTCTGTCTCTCTGTCTCTCTCTGTCTGGAGAGAGCACGCACCCTATGGCAAAAACCTCTCCGGAAAAAATAAATAAAAAAAGAAAAAAGACAGCTGGATCCCACACGGTCAACAGTGCGATTCGAGTCCAAGACCCAGTGGCTTGAAAAACGTGCTGGACGCATGTATGTGCCTGCCCAAAACCCAAAAAGGAGAAATGGAGAAGAAATTGTGGGGTGGCCATCCCCGTGGGGATGCTTTCTCACTTTCCCTCGCTCTCCCTCTGTCTCTGGTGAGCACATGAGCCTTCTAGCACGATTTTAAAAAAGAGGTCATCATGGGAATGGGAACCCCCCACCCCCCAGGTCCTGGCTCTAAACCTAGGACTCAGAAAGGTAGCGTCATGTCAGACCAGTCGTGGGGAAAGGATCCTGGCAGAGGCTTGGGCCCCATGCCACCAGAGAGCCAGTGGGCTGGCCGGACCAGAGTGCTTGATGCTGCCCTGGGTGTGTCACCTGATGGGCGCTAGCCCCTCACTTCCGCCAGCCCGATAGAGGACAGGGCATACTTCATCCTTTCTGGGAATTTGACCCAAGCCAGTACCAGGATCAGCTAGATAACTTGTGTAACCCCAGTAAAATGAAAATGGAGGGGTGTTTGTTCCAAAAGTGTGAAGGAAGTTTAAGAAGGCAATGAGAAAGCATGAAAGCCAGCCCGAGGCCTTCTGCGTGTGGGGTCCTGAGCACAGGCCTGTGAGGCATGTCCAAGAATTCAGTCCTGCTGACAACTGTCTTTTTTTTTTTTCTTTTATTAGTATTTATTTGCTATGGGGCCAGCAGGTGGCGTGGAGGTTAAGGCACTGGATCCCACAGGGCTGACTGTGCAGTTCAAATCCAGGACTCAGCAGCTTGACAGTTATGCTGAGTGGAGGTGTGTGCGTGCCCGAGATCCCTAGAGGAGACTGGAGGAGAAGGGATTCCAGTGTGGCTATTCCTCCTGGTGGGTAATATCTCACATTCCCTTTCACATGCTTTATTGCAAAAACTAAATAGATAAATAAAATAATAATCAATCAATCAATCAATAGATAAATAAAATGACCTACTATGCGCTTGAGGCTTTATGTGCATTATCTCATCTAACTCCTGACCTTATGAAGTGGGCACCATTAGGCTGCCCTGCCCCGCCCCTCCAGCAGCACCCCCTTGCTCCACCGCCCTCTGCTCCTCTCTGAGCCGGCAGAGTTCCCTCTCTCCAGAGCTTCTTCTCCTCCGAGCACTTCTGGCCAGGGAGATCTCTTCCGCTGCCTCTCCGCTAAATAACCTGGCAGGGTCTGCTGAATTTCAAGGTTTATTGCTAATCACGCCAGAGAGAATTAAATGAGAAAGCCCAAAGTGGGGAAATGACCGAGTTTCTGGTTCCTACGTTGTGGCGTGGCCTGACTCCTTTCTGCGACGGTGACCTCCCGTGCACCACCTGCTTCCTTTCCTCAGCGAGGGTCTCCCCCAGGGCTCCCTTGCCCTACCCTCTTTCAGGGAAAACTGACTGACCCCTTCCCACAGGAAGGCCTCTCCCAGGGCAGGGCTGGCGTGGCTTGTCTCAAGGGGGCGCTGTGGTTTCTTACAACCCTGGTTGAGGTCCCTCATGTGTTCAGCTTTCCTCACTCAGGGACAGTTTCCTCTGGATGAAGACCCCTTCCAGTCTTCCCGGCCCATGCAGGAAGAGGAGGACAGAGACGGTTAGGTTCTAGGGGAGCCCCTGGTACCTGAGAAGAGAGCAAATTCTCCCTCCCCTCCCCCTGCACCCAGCCTGCTTCAGCCTGCCCGTTGCCCTTTCTCCAGGAGTAAATATTGGATCAGGTTCAGTCGCCAGCTGTTTAACCAAGAGCGAAGTCTGACCTCGGTGCATGAATGGCGGGGATCTTGGGGAAGAAATGCTGAGAGATCCCTGGACCCTGGGGAACCTCTGAGCTGGCTCCCTATGGCAGACAGGTCTGGGGAGTACAGACTCTGGGGACAGTCCCTTCCCAACCCTGGCGATTCCAGGCACTGGCAGATACCCACCTGTGAGGCCAGGCTGGCCCCTAGAGCAGCTGGCCCCCGGGGTGGGTCTTTCCTGCCGGGCCATTTGGCACACTGGTCTGATCTGGAGGCTGGTCGCTTTATCAGATACGGCGCCCAGCCACACGGTCAGTCAGGCAGACTTGCTTTTCACCTGGTAGGAAGGGACGCAGGCAGGTGCATTTTGATCGGACATACCTGTTCATTTGGGGTGGGGTCCTGGACCTAGCTGCCCGTTCAGGTGTGTCTGAGCTGAGCAGGCCTGGTATCTGCTCCATCACTCAATCAGGTCATGTCACCCTGGGGATCACCTGGTCACCTATTCTGGGCACAGGTCTCACCCAGAGAAGAAGAGATTAAGAGTATAACCCCCCACCTCTTCCTCATTCCTCCAGATGTGCTCCCCCACACTGTCCAGGCTGCGTCTAGTTCCTGATCCCTCTTGACCAGTCCCCATTCTGCCAGTCCCACGCCCCGCCCGGCTGAGCGCCACACCTGGCTGCCATGGGGCCCCAGACCTTCCCAGGCTGCAGGAAAGGGGAAGTCAGTCTAAGAGGAAGTTAGGAAAGTTAGCCCTGACTCCAGGCACGATGGTCTCCAAGGGTGGGTGCACTTGGTTATGGTGGCAAAGCACTCCCCGGTCCCACAGGCTGGGGGCTGGGGGGAAGGCAGGGGGGTCGGTTCCTCCAGGCTGGGAGGGGGGTGCCGCTTAACCTCTGCTCTGGCCACATGCCCCCAGCCCATGAGCTGCGATTCTGAGTCAGGGCCGGGAGCACGGCCTGCGCAGGCATTTCTCGGGCTGTGCTAACCTGAGGACCACACAGAGTCACCACCACAAGGCAGTCCTCACCCCTCCATCCCTAGATCTCGAGGGGGAAGGGACAGGGCAAGAATCTCAGCCTTGACCAGGGGCAAAAATCACAGCCTTGGCCAGGGGCCAAACACAGCCAAACTGCCAGCAGGAGGGGCGGAGGCCGAGGGGCTCCTGTGCTGTCCTGACAGAGCAGGGCCCTGGGCTCCCAGCCAGCTGGCGGCCCAGCTTTAACGTGAAATGCCGTGCAAGTGGGTGCCAGGCAGCATCCACATCTTCTCTCCTTGGCCTGCTTTCAGAGGCGCTGGCCTCCGGGTCTCCCCAGCCTCTTGCCTGTGCGGAATGATTTTCCCTGTGGCTCTGTCCTTTCCTATCAGGATCCAGATGCTGGCGCTGGCACTGGGGCCTCACATCCACCAGACCCAAGCCACTCAGGCCGGAACCAGAGGACTCTGGGGTGTGGGGTGGGGGTGGGGCGCACTCTCCTCTCCTGCTCCCATCAACCCTGAGCCCTGGGCTGCAGCTGGGAAGGACCTAGGAGCCCTGGGCACCTTCTCTACCCTCCCCCTAGTGGGCATCGAGGCAGACCAATCACTTGGCATATCCTTTAATGTGTCCAAAACTGGTTTAGAGGAGAGGCCAAGGGATCTGGGTGGGGTGGGGGTGGGCAGAGCAGGAGCACTGGGGCCAACCAGTCCCAGCTCTTGTCTCCTGCCCAGTCTGGCTCGCATTCCCCACTCAGCAAAGCAAACGCCCTGTGGTTAGCCAGTCCCCACCCCCCACTCCCCATCACATCAGCAGAGCAGTCTGGACAGGGAGCAGAGCCCACCCCGACCTGGGGCTCGTCCTGCGATCTCCCCTACGGCACATTCTCAGGGTGCTCTGCATCTCTGACTCCTGTTCTGGATACAAGGCCTCAGGAGCCATCTTGTCAACCCCCTGACATTCCCTTCACCCCTACATTCATCCCGTCAGCACTTGCTGGTTCCAAACCCATAGGGTCTATGTGCGTGGGGGCAGGAACGTCAGATACTCACACACCCAGAGCAAAGACCTTGCAAACTCCTCTTTCCAGGACCCCACTCTTTTTTTTTTTTTTTTTTGAGAGGTTTTTGCTATAGGACGGGTGCCCTCACCAATAAAGAAAGAGACAGAAAGCAAGAAATCACCCCCCACAGGGAATGGCGACACCTCAATCCCTTCTCCTCCATTCTCCTCTTGGGATCTTGAGAACACACACACACACACACACACACACACACACCCGGCATGAGTTTAAACCACGGGTCCAGGACTCAAACCATGGTCAAACCATGGTCGACATGGGAGTCCAGCGACATAGCCATTCCACCACCTGCTGGTCCCCAGGACCCCACTCTTCAAAGTCCACCTTCAGGATCTCCCACAAACACTGGTCAGCCCACCTGCTCTGGCCTGGTCCTGGGAGCCAGTAGGACAGGCAGGAGGGAGGCGGGGTTCCTTCCTCTTGTTCCATGACCTTTCACTTCCTTTTCTCAGAGACTTCCCAAACCTTTTCCCAAGGTCATGGGAGGGCCCAGAGGCTGCCCACAACTCACACCTTGCTAGTCTCCTTTCCCCTAACAGGGTTCAGGGCAAGGCCTCACTCTCCCCACTGCTCCTCATTCTCCACCCCCATGAGGGCCCGGCAGTGCCTCCATGAGGTTGGGACCTTGTGTTAATTACGTATCAGGAACTTGGCAGTGAGGCAGCTCCCAGCAGGGTGTGTGGTGTCTCTCTGCACCCCAGCTAATGAGATAGGGCCGGCCAGCTGACAGAGGCAGGCTCTGTAATTTACGGTGCCTAATTGCCGTGGAAGCTCTTGCTCCTAGAGTGATCAGGAGCAAAGGCCTTCTTTTGGTTAACCCTCCTGACTGGGAAGATGGGGTTCTGGTTTCTCTGAGCAGGCCTTCCAGACCAGACACGCTACTCAGTGGCAAGAGGGGATCCACCTGAATGGCCTTTACTCTGGAGTAAATTTATCTCAAGCAGGGTCCTGAGCTACTTGGTGCTCAGGAGACACAGAGAGGAAGTCCAGGGAGACCCAGCTGTACCGCAGACTAACTCGCTTCCAGCACCTGTCACAGCCTGCCGTCGCCTCACACACTAGTCCGGCAGTTCTTAGCCTTTTCTGGATCGGAAAACCTTTGAGAACCTCATAAAAGCTCCTCTTTTTCTTTTCTTTTCTTTTTTTTTTTTTGAGAGGTTTTTGCTATAGGGCGAGTGCACTCGCCAGAAAGAGAGAGACAGAGAGACAGAAAGCGAGAAATCACCCCCCAGGGGGGATGGCCACACCGCAATCCCTTCTCCTCCATTCTCCTCTCAGGATTATACATGCACACACACCCGGTGTGAGTTTAAGCCACCAGGTCCAGGACTCGAACCGCGGTTGACTACATGGGAGTCCAACGACACAGCCATTATGCTAACTGCTGGTCCCCTCTTTTTCTCTTTCAAAAAATACCTGAAGGGCTGGGCTGGGTGCTGGCGCCGTGGTAAATGTGGCTGGGTCCACATGGGACAGGTCCTGAGGGCATCCAGGTACCTCCCTGAGCATGTCTGGTACGCGTGTGTAACCATGATCCAGGCGGGCTGAGACAGGGTGGGGTGAATTGTGGCATGAAAACCTCCTTGGGGTACCTGTTTCTCTTGTTATCTCATGGAAGAAACAAATAAACTTAAGAAGATAGTTAATGGAGCCAGCAGGTAGGGTGGTCACTAAGGCACTGGACTCCCACATAGCTGGCCGCAGTTTGAGTCCTGAATCAGGCGGCTTAAAAATCGTTCCAGGCATGTGTACATGTGTGCCCAAAATCCCAGGAAGAGAATGGAGGAGAAGGGATTGTGGTGTGGCTATCCCTCTGGGGAGAGAGCCTCTGTCTCTCTCTCTCTGGCGAGTGCACATTCCCTATGGAGGAAAAAAAAAAAACTTAAAAAAAAAATAGCTAACAAAACTTGTCCTCTTATTATGTCCCAAGGACGGTGCATCTACACTTCTCATCTATACTCTCATGCGGGAGAGGTGCCATATGATCCCATTCTACAGATTCAGAAACTGAGATACAGAGTGGTGAGTAATTTGCCCTTGTTACACTGACGGGACTTCAATTCAGCAGGTGGGTCCACGTGAACATGTTCATTTGCAGACTCTCTCTTTAGAAACCTACACATAGGGACCAGCAAGAGTGGTGGTTAAGGCACTGGACACTCCCACATGGCTGACCATAGCTCAAGTCCTGGACCTGGCAGCTCACTTTCTCACTTTTCCTCTCTCTCTCTCTCTCTGGTCAAACTAAAATAAATGAATGAGGGACCAGCAGTTGACATAATGGCTCCCTTGTAATTGATTGTGGTTCAAGTCCCAGACCCAGTGGCTTAAACTCACACTGGGCGCATGTGTGTGCGTGCTCAAGATCCTGAGAGGAGAATGGAGGAGAAGGGATTGTGGCGTCGCCATCCCCCCTGGAGGGGGGGGTGATTTCTCGCTTTCTGTCTCTCTGTCTGTCTCTGTCCTTCTGGGGAGCATATGTACCCTATAGCAAAAACCTCTCCAAAAAAAAAAAAAAAGAAAGAATAAATAAAATGAAATAAAATAATTTAAAAAAAGGAAACCTACACATAATGAAATGGATATTCCGGCTCACTGAAGCCCTGCAGGAACCCTCTCCTGCTGCTCAGGGGTAGAAAACTCACCAGGCTTAGGAGGCCTGACCCTAGCCTGTGAGCTGCCCCAGGACAGGCACTGTGGCTGTCATCTCCACCACTGAATAAACAGCACTTAATTAGTGTTTACTGAAGGGAGGGGAGGGCACAGAGAGGGGGAGAGGGAGGCAGGCAGCGAGGGCATACTCCCTGACCTCAGGAAGGTCGGAACCAGTGCTAGACGATGTACACAAAGTAAAATAAGATGTTCAAACAACAGGCACAGGCAGAGGAGAGCCACTGGCAGTCCAAGCCAGCTACACGGTGCACCTGGACCGAGCACACCGATGCTCGTGCAGGGGGTCAGAGGTCAAGGGCCACCAGAGCGTCAGGCACAGGGTGGTGGAAGGGCTAGTCGGGTGACCGAGGTAGCAGGAGGTCTGCAGCCCTTTAAGGAGAAGTCGTGAAGAGCACACACGGTATCTCTGACGTCAGGGTGTTTGCTTTCTCTCCAGGGTGGTGAGGGTAGGAGAGATGGCTGGGAGGCTGGCACCGTCCTCAGGCTCCTGCTTCCTTGTGGCATAGACAGCTCCTCAGCCACCAGGACTCCCAGGCTCCCGTTCCACCTTCCACACGCCCTCAGCCCGCCACCTTCAGTCAGGCGTACTCTCACCTCCAGAACTGCCCTCGCTAATGTCGTCGAGCTTGGGGGACCACCCATTTCGGTTTGCCCAGGACCTTCAGAGCTACAGCTGGGAAAGTTCCAGGCAAACCAGTGGAGTCGGCCACCCTACCGATGGCATCCTGGTTGCCAAATTTCATGATGCCTGCAGTCCTTAATAGTTTGGGGACCAGCAGTTAGCATAATGACTATGTCACTGAACTCCCATGTAGTCCACCATGGTTCAAGTCCCGGACCCGGTAGCTTAAACTCACTCCAGGCACATGTGTGTGCGTGCTCAAGATCCCGAGAGGGGAATGGAGGAGAAGGGATTGCGGCGTGGCCATCCCCCCGGGGAGTGATTTCTCATTTTCTGTCTCTCTGCCTCTCTCTGTCTTTCTGGTGAGCATACACACCCTTACAGCAAAAATAAAAAACCTCTCCAAAAAAAAAAAAAATAGTTTTGACCTTTGGGCTCCTCCTGGCTTCCCTTTCTTTCTTGATACTTCTCTTCTGGTTCCTGTCCTAACTTCGGGTTTGCTTGGTCTCCTTTTTAATTTTTCAGTTTTGCTATAGGGCATGTACACTCACTAGAGAGAGACAGAGAGAGAGAAAGTGAGAAAGCACCCCCCTGAGGGGATGATCAGGCTGTAGTCCCTTCTCCATTTCTCCTTTCAGGATTTGGGGCACATACGTGAGGCACCCAGAATGTTTTTCCAGCTTCTGTGCCCAGGACACACCCACAGTCAGCCATGCGAGATCCAGCCGCCTTAACCACCATACCACGAGCTGGCCCCTCCTTTCTTAGCTCTGCCTTTTTCTGCCATTTTAGTTCTTTAAAGCCTAAGGAGCCCCCTGCTACATGCTAGGTACTGGGGATTTGAACGCTAAAGATGTGGTCTCTGGCCTCAGGAAGCTTGCCACCCAGCGAAGGAAACAGACATGGAGCCCCATGCGCTGGGAGACGCACAGTGCGAGAAGCATGTAGAACAGAAGTACTTCAGTCTAGAGGGCGACCAAACCTGTCTGGACAGTACTGATGACTGGTTGTGTCCGGGAGGCAGTGACTCCTGAGCTGGGTTTTGAAGAGCGAATAGGAGTTTACTAGGTCAGAGATGGAGTAGGAAGCTTCTCCAGTTGGTAGAAACAACACGTGCAAAGGCGTGAAGCAGTGGAACACAGTGGTGTGTGCAAGAGAGACATGCCCGTAGTTTGATGTGGCCCCAGACAGGAACCATGAGAGGGAAAAATCGAGATGAGCTGAAGAAGGCAGGGCAGAGTCACAGGGACCTCATACGCCCTGCCTCCATTAGGGAGTCTGACAAGGAGCTCGAGGAGGCTCCTGAAAATGAGTGAAAATGTTGTACATATTTGTTTTTGATTCTGGGGAGATGCTTTCATCAGATTCTGAAGGCAGGCTTGGGGACCCGAGGCCCTCTGTTGGGGAGCGATTAGAAGCAACTGGACAGAGGAGCCACTGTCAGAGTCTTGTTTCTAGGTAAGGTCTCTCTGGTGGCCGATGGAAGGCCGATCGTGCAGCATGGAGGCCCGTGTACCAGTGGGGCTATAGGGCTCAAACCTCAGCCCTCTGCTCTGGCCCTGAGCCAAGTCTCCCCCAGGCAGTCTGCCACCCCTATAAGCTCCTCCCACAGGCCCATCCAGAAGGCCCCAGGCGTTTTCAGAAGGATCCACCAACAGGTCCCACTGGCCTCTCAAGGTCTACACGGCCACAGCTGAAATCTGTACCTGGACTAGGCTCCCATAAGATCCTGAGTAAATGCTTTTTAATTGAATTAAGGCCCAGTTCTACAATGAACTCAAGAGCTGGTTGTTAAGGTTTGGTTTTGGGTCTTTTTGGGGGCCCACCAACCCTCTTTTGCCCAGAAGGTTCAGAATTCTTGAAGATTTCTGAAAAGAAAATCTGTAGCTCCGACCCTCAGGGATCAGCTGAAAGGCGATTGTGTGCCTGAGAATTCGCCAGACACGTGGGAGTCGACCCCATTCCAGGGGCGCACAAACTACGGCCCAGGGCTAGAGCAAGGGCTTAGAAGGCCAGGTGAACCAACTCCCTCTCCCCAAACCTGCAGGGGGATTCTACCAGCAACCCACCCCAGCCAGCGTTACCACATCCTCCACCCCAAGGACAGTTGCGGTCTTGTCACTAGAGGCCACTTTCCCATTTACCCATTTACTCCAGCTCTGCGCGGTGGTTTTGTTGCCATAGCGATGCATCAACCTGAAGGGAGCGTGTGTGTGTGTGTGTGTGTGTGTGTGTGTATGTGCGTGCGCGTGCGTGCAGGCATGTTAAGTTTGGGAATTTAAGGGTGGGGTTCTAACTGGCTTGATGGTTGCTAGGGTCAACAGGTCTGAGACTGGTTGACTGTTTACGTGCCCAGCCTGTCCAAGAACCTCTGGGAATATAGCTGTTGCCTCTTCTGAAGTCTGGAGTGGTCCTTCACTGTGTGCATTGTGTGTCTGCGTGCGTGAGCGTGCGTGTGTGTACATGCACAAGTACATTAGCACGCACAGTGAAGAGAGGATGTGATACTGGGAGCAGTGACGAAGCAGAAAGTCCCAGACTCTCTGCTGGAATCACCCAGGTAAATATATTTTTCTTCTAATCATCCCCACTCCCCACCAACCACAGGAAAACAATGGCCGAGGTTTAGCCAAAGGAGGAGTAAGAATTGGCTCAGTCCAGCCAGGCCCTGCTGTCCTCGCTGACTCATACACTTCTCACCAGCTAGCACACAGCGGGGCTGTCCATAGTTGAGTCCCTCCTCCCTGCCAGGGACCAGGGGAGAGAACCTCTGTTCTTAGCTAGCTTCCCCTTTTTCTTGTCTTCACTTGACTCCTAGAATCCTAAAAAAACCCTTCTGGCCAAACACTAACGATCTCAGGTCTCATACACATGCAGGTTGCGTTACACTTTGCAGAGCACTGACAGATTTACCATTGCGTTGATTCTCACCTTCTGAGAGATGGGCATTCATACTATTCTCATTTTGCTGGAGAGGAAAATTGAGACCCAGGTAAACAAAATAACTGCTGCCGGTTAGTGGCAGAACCAGGTCTCCAGCCACCCAAGGGCCAGTGCAGTGCTTTCGGAGACTGCCTGCTCGGTGGGGTAGGAGGAAGGGAGGAGGGCTGTGGCCACATGCAGATAGATCTCTGTCGCTGGACTCTTCCCATCTGGAAGCTGCGCCTCCCAGGGGAAAGTGGGGCGGGCTTGAACTTTGGTTTTTCAGAAGCTATTCGAATGCATTGCCCACACAGTCGGCCAGGGAGAGCTGTTTCCAGCATCTCCACTCAGCCCTCTGGCGCCCAGGGACGCCTGTCCTATCTGCAGAGCAGTGGCATGTCACCGGCAGCTGGGAGCAGGAACAGGATCAGAGTGGGGAGCAGGTGGGCTGCTGCTGGGAGCCCATTGTCATTTTGCTCTGGGCTGTCAGTGCCACAGTGCTACACTGCTGGGGTGACCAGGGCCTCCCAGGGCTGTCACAGACCCTTTAGGCTAACAGAGAGAAGGGGGCTGCAGGGCCCACAGGGCAGGGGCCTCAGGAGGGGAGCGCCCTAGCTGAGTCTCTTGCCTGACTTGCTGCAACGAGGAGGTTAATGGGCTGCAGAGAAGGGAAACAGCATTGACTGGGTGCCAAGTTTACATCGCATTGAAACCTCACAACAGCCCCACGAGAGAGGGACTATTACCATCTCCATGGTACAGACAGGAAACAAGTCAGAAGTCAGAGAGGAAAGAAGTAGCCCAAGGTCACACGGTCGACACGGGTTTAAAGAGCAAGGTTCTGCTTGGTGGGCAGCAAAGTGGGGTCCCTGCTTCATAGAGACCCAGGCTGAGCTGCTTCTATTGAGCGGGGCTTGTTGACAGACATATGGAAAGTTGGCATGGGCAGAGGGTGAAGGACACCAGAGGGTTCAGAAGGAATTTTTGGAAGGGCACAGGCAGGGCACAGGCAGATTAAGATGGCCCAAACAGCACACACACAGGCTACTCCCTGTCTGGCTAGTAAGCCCCACCCACGTGCAAACGGTCATGCTTACCCGGTCCCTGCTTCTACCTGGTTCTCTGCGTATGCCCTTCCCTTCCTGGGGCTGCCCAGGCTCCACATGGTGTTCTCTAGGCTCCATACAGACGCCATCCTTACTCCATCTCCTCCCACCAGCCTAAGGAGCATGACAAAGCCATCAGAGAGTGTAGAGATTCTGCACATAACCCCAAGACAGTCTCCAAGCAGGTGGCTGGCCCTACATCGTTAAAACTGTCACCTCTTCTCTGTGAAGATGTCTCTAATGCTCTTGGGCAGAGTTAAGGGCTTCCGGCCCTTATGGCCTTCATAGAGGACACTTCCTCTGCTTATCTTTCTCCCACTGGGCAGTGAGCTGCATGAGGATTGGGGCCTAGACTTACAGGGGCTGAGACCAATAGACCAAGAGCCCAGTACAGTCCCGGACAGCAGGTGCTCAGTAAATGTTTGTCGAATGGGCAAATAATGGTAACCCTATCTACTCATGCTATTTATCGAATCCCTGTTATGACCCAAGCTCTATACTAAGCCCTTCACATGTATTCTCTCTAGTACACATAGCAACCGCGCAAAATTGATTTTGGACATGGGCCAGCCCCATGGTCCCACATGCCTGACCGTGGTTTGAATCTCAGCCCAGGCAGCTTGAAAAGTATGCCAGACAGGTGTGGATGTGTGCCTGAACTCGCAACTTGGTGGAAAAATAGAGGAGAAGGGATTGTGGCATGACCCATTGGGGGTGCTTTCTTCCTTTCCTTTTGTGTCTCTCCAGTGAGCACAGCAAAAAAAAAAAAAAAAAAAAAAAAGGTTTTGGGCACACATGCATATGTGCCAGGCAGTGTGTTTCTCAAGCCATAGGGGGCTGGGATTCAGACCACAGTTCGCCACATGGGATCTGACTCCCAGGGTACAGTGCTTAATTAACCACATCACCATGGGGCCAGCCCCCCAAATGGATTTTAGTATATTTGTTCTATTGGTTGTAAAATTAAGCTAAGAAAGGTTAAGTCATTTGCTCCACATAACACAGCACACAAGGAGATGGGGAGTCCAGGCAACCTAAGAAGCCTCGAGGTCCCCCACTCGGCCTATCCCATCCAGCCCTCACCTTCTAGACTCAGTCACAAAGTTCTAAGACTGTCTCCTAGCTCTCAAATCAGTTCCCCCTTTCCTCTTCCTGCCACTACTCTAGGCTACCACTATAACATTTTCCACCAAGAGCAGCCTCCAGATCTGCGGCCCCATCTCCGGACCTGTCCCCACTATCAACCGTCTACTTAGCTGCCTGGGGGAGCAGCCTCAGTCACAGGCCTGGTGATACTGCTTCCCTCAGAAGGGTTCCCTGCTGCCCCGTCTCCAAGACAGACGGCGGGACTCCTTAGCCATGGCATCTTCAGGACCCAGCACCGGCCACCCTCCCCAGTGGCACCTCTAGGACATATCAGCTCTTAGGAGCTCTGCCTCATGGAAGTTTGGGGCCATCATCTTTCACCCCTGCTATGCACAAGGAATCTCTCCTCCTGGAACACGGGAAACCCTTCCTCCCTCCCTCATCCTCTCATGGGTAACACGTAACTCAGAAAGCCCTGGAGAGCAGCCTGTGACTAGCCTCCGCTCTACGCCATCCAACGGTGTACAGCCGTCCCTGTTAGAACACGAGCTCCTGAAGGGGAGGCACTGGGTCTGGTTCACCCTTTGTGCCCAGAACTTGGCATTATTTGGCATATAAGAGATGTTCTAAAAATGTTTGTTGAGACTTGACCTCATCTCCCTGGTTCCTTGAAACTGCCCTTTGACCCCATTCTCTAATCTGCTCATAAATGAGCTCCTTAGCCAGAGCTTTCTCCCCTCCCTCCCTACCCCTTCTCTGCCCCTGCGCATCCCCCATGCCTCCCAGTGTTCTTCTTCTCATTATTATTTTTTCACTGGAGAAAGAGAGAAAGGAAGCACCCTAATGGGCATGGCCATGTGGCAATCCCTTCTCCTCCATCTCTCCTTCCTTTGGGATTTTGAGCTTGCACACATGCACACACGTCCAGTGTGTTTCTCAAACTGCCAGGTCCGGAACTCAAACCATGTGGTCAACCATGTGGAATGCGGCTCCCTTAACCACAAGGCCATAAAGCCAGCCCTCTCCCATGGATCATGGAGCCAGTCAGATTGCTTCCTCCCCCCACGCCAGGAGGCTGGAACGCCCCTCTGTGCATGCCAACAGCACATGAGCATGTCTTGTTGCGCTGTTTTAGGCAGGGTCTCACTGTGTCCTGACCCTCCTGCTGCCTCCGCCTCCTGTATAGCTGGGACTACAGGTGCCACTGAGCCCTGCTTTTTGGGGTGGCCCCGGGGAATCCAACCTGCATCTCCCATCTGGCCTTATCCTGCCAAGCAGAGGTGTTAACCACCTTGCTGCAGTTGGGCCAGCAGTTCCATTTTTATAAAGTGTTTGTGCCCAGGAAATGTGTCTGCCCTGGCAAAGAAAAGAGAGGGAGTGCAGTGTGGGGAGCCCCCCTCCCCCAGGGGCAGCCCCTGCCAGCCAGCCACCCACCGGCCACTCTCATGCAGGGGCCCAGGGTCTCCCTCTTTCTCCCACCTCCAGCGAAGAGTGGGACCTCAGCCCATGTCTTCTGGAAGGAAATTGCTATTCTCAGCAGCTCATTCCCCTCCAGGAAGGGGTTCAGGCAGAAGCGCATCCACACTGTGGGCCTCCCCCAGAGTCTTCCCCAGCCAGGGCCCCCAGACAGTAGATGCCATCCCCCCCACACCACCCCCCACAGGACACAGACCTCTGGAGCTGAGGCACCCCTCCAGGGCTGGGACGGTGCCATGAGTGCCCTTCATCCCACCCTAGTTGATTTTGCTTCGGTCCCTGAAGTCACATGGTAAAAGTGAAGTGGCCAGGGTTTTAATCATGGCTCACCTCTAATTCCCTGTGGAACTCGGACCAGTCCAATTGTCTTCCTGGGCCTCAGTTTCCCCTTCAGGAAAATGAGCTGAACCAGACTAGCTACTCTGTAGTTTGTCTGATGGTGACCGGCTGGCCTGGGGGGCAAACGGAATTACCCTTAGGGTGGGAGGGCTTGGTTAGGACCCTGGTGGTGATGACCTGGTGGAATTTTACATTGTCTTGAAAAGTAAGTGACAAGTCCCACAGGGCAGGACAGATGGTGAGCTGGAGAGCCGAGGGCTGCTGTGGTCAACCAAAGCCCCAGCAGAACCTGCCCCTGGGCATTAACTCCTAGGGTCTGGCACTTCACTCCAGACCCCAAAACTGAAGTGGCATTTTTAGGGAGAGGCACTTTCATCGGATCATCCCGCGATCACCCCGGGTGTCCCGACTTGTCCTGCCCTGGGGTGGTTCGGTCCAGAGTGCCTTCTCCCTGAGGCGAGGTTCTCAGGGCCAGTCCCTCAGGGCTGGCCAGGCCAAGCCTAGGAACGAAACAGGAAGAGGCGCTTGGACCCTGGTTCCCAGAGTGGGGGAAAGGGGTGGGCACCCGGGCAGAGGGAGCCCTGGGGATTGGCAGCGGCTGTGGGCAGGGCAGCAGGGCAGGGGAGGAGTCAACTTGTCCGTGTGAAAAACTCTGGCGGGGGCCGGGCTCTTCCCTTCCTCCTCCTCCTCCACCTCCCTCTTCGTCCCCACTTTCCTCCACCCCCTCCTTCCCCTCCCCTCCTTCCTTCTCCTCCTCCAGCTCAGGTTGCAGCTTCTCTTGGGAGCCGCTC
>NW_006160147.1:3925132-3926226 GCF_000334495.1 Tupaia belangeri chinensis
GGGCGCGCCGCGGCCCCCAGGACACGCGCGGTGAGTCCCGGGGGGCGGGCGGACGGGCGGGTGGCGGTGCGCCGGGGAGGCACCGGGAGGTCGGAGGAGGGGGCACCGCAGCGCAGAGTAAACGGAGCAAAGGTAAGCGGAGCGCCTCTTAAAGGCGCCGGTCTGCTTTGCCCTGGGGCGAGAGGTTGGAGGGAAATGCCGAGAGACGTGGGGAGGTCAGAGATCACCAGGCGTGCGTGTCTGTGTGGTGGGGGTACCGTGGAAAGGCCACTCCCAAGGGCCAGGTGCTGGGGGGGTGGTGCGATTTTGCACTCTCAAACCCACACGCCCCCAGGGAGCCTCCATCTGGGACTCACTTTGCCCCTGGGCTCCTGTCTGAACCCTACAAAGCAAAGTTTTCCACCCAGTCTCCTACCAGACGTTTTCTAAGCGCCCTTCCTTCTGGGAAGGGCGAGGGTCAAGAGGCTCGGGTCACAGGAGGACTTGGGAGTATGGGGACCAGATCGCTGCCCTGAAGGGCTTTCTGGATTCTGAGGAACTTTCCGGAGAGGCAGGCTGGGGATGCGAGGCCAGAGCCCTGGGCAGAACGTGGGAGGACACGTGAAGCCCTGCAGGTCCCGGGGCTGGGGATGATGCGTGTTGCTGGGCCTCTCTGGGGAGTGCTGGCTCTTCCTCTCTGCCCACCCATGAAGACCAAAGGGACAGTGGTCCCCACCCCTCATCACCCGCACAAAGGGCAAATGCAGGGTGGGAGAGGAGAGTGGGTTGCCTGTCCTGCTAGGAGATGTGGCTTGAGGATTCGGCTGTACTTGGGGGTGACTAAGAATCTGAAATCCACCTGGGGGTGTGTGCGTTGGAGGCCCGTTTTCTCCCGGTCCCAGCAGGGCTTCCTTGCAGCTTGTCTGCAGTCCCGTGGTGGTCGCTGGGCTGTGGAGACAAGGACATTTTCTGTGCTGTCAGTCCACACCCTCCCAGGCACCAGTGGCTTCTCTTCATTCTCTTGAGTCCCTTTGCCCTTTGCGGTAGGGGCTGTGTGTGTGTGTGTGTGTGTGTGTGTGTGTGTTGGGGGGGGGGGGCGTGTGGGCGGGGCTTTT
>NW_006160147.1:3926403-3939769 GCF_000334495.1 Tupaia belangeri chinensis
CGGCCCTTTGCCCCTTGGGGGGGGGGGTGTGTGTGTGTGTGTGTGTGTGTGTGTGTGTGTTGGGGGGGGGTCGGCTCTGGCTGCTGCTCTCTGTCCCTCATGACCCCCACCCAGCGAGCCCTCCACAGTTCCCCACAGTTCCCCCGGGTGCTGTGACTCACCCATGCCACTGGCTTGCCCCTCTGTGTCAGCACCCTGGCAGATGTGGCATGTCCGTGTGGCCCTCCCCACTGGGCAGGAACATGCCGCACACCCTCGACACTGGGACACACTGCACACTGGGAGGTCCTCAAAGATTCCCCTCCCTTTCACCGGGCCTTGGCAGGGGCCTGAGAAATACTGCTTAGGGACGGGAGCGCACAAGGCAACTCTAGCTCCGGGTTTGGGGTTGCATCCCGAAGGCGGTCTAGAGAGAGGGTCACCTTGCCACAGCAAAGCCACGGTCTCACTGTCTCTCGGGTTACCCAGCCCAGCCACCGCCTGTGCAGCTGGTGAGCCTGCCCTCTCCCCTACCCTGATCCTGGGGGCCTCCTTCACCCATAGTTCCTAAGACATTCCCTATTGCCGGCCCACACCCTGCCAAGAGAATGGAAACAGCAGCTCTCTGTTCGTGCCAGGAGAGGCTCAAACCAAAGATATGGGGGTTTCTGGGGCCAGGATAGACTTCAATGAGTTATACCCGGCCCTGAGCGAGCGCCGTAGTGGGCACCATGGAGTATCTGCCGTATGCCATGCAGCACCCGATGACGTAGGTTTATTGTTCCCATCCTACAGGTCAGGAAATGGAGAGGTGAGAGATCCGCTCTCCTAGGCTTGCACAGAGATGGGATCCAGCCCACTGCCGTCAGACCCCGAGCTCCTGCTTTCAACCCTGCCTCATTAGGGGGAAGGTCCTGCCCACTGTGGAGTCCCCTGGTTCTGCGTCAGTCCTCAGGAGGAAGGGTGGTGGGTGCTCTGAGGAACCAGGCACCCTCTGTCCTGTGCCAGGCAGAGCCAGGCTCTCCCTGGGTTATAGGAAAGAGGGCAGCAGGGCTAAGGAACAAGTGGGTCCCTGGTCAGACGTCACGGGGCCGGGCTACTTGCCCTGGGAACCTCCGCCTTGGGTCTAGAGGAGCTGGAGCTGCCTGAGGGCGGGATCTTCCAGATCTTCCTCTGCAGACCCAGACTCCGTCCTCTGTCTACGGGGGCCTTCCCGTGCCCATAACCAGGCCCTACACTACAGGGCAGAGGCCGGCTTGGCCCTCTCCAGCTCCCACCCCAACCAAGCTTGACTTCTCCCAGCCTCAGTTTCCTTATCTGTAAAATGGGGGTGATAAGGAGGCTTGCGTGCCTGGCACATAGCAGAGGCTGAATAACTGGTGCAGGAGTAACACCGGTTATCTGGAAAGGGTCCTCCCTGGTGACTGCACTGCGGCAGGCTTTGGGGTAGAGATCATGGCTAGCTTCTCTAACCCCGTTAGGCCAAGCCCTTAGACAGCTCTCCCCTACTTTTCCATTCCGTGGAGGAGGGCAGTGTAAGAGAATGTGATGGTAGGGAGCTGGCTGGATGAAGCCTGCTCGAAAGGGCCAGGAATCTGGGCTGTGGAGGTCCTACCCGCTGGTTTCCAGAACCTGAGGGAGGCAAGCACAGGGTGCTGGACAGCTAGCACCCTGCTCCAAAGGATGTCTGTCAGGGCCCCCCTTGCCTGTGGTCAGAGGACCCTCTGTTGGTACTTAGTGAAGTCCCTGTTCTGCTCTGTTGTCCCTGAGGGAGTGGCTGGCCTGGATCCAGACTCACCTGCTTGGCTCTCCCTGTTGGGAAGAAGTCACATTTCTTTTCCCTGGTCCTGTGTCCTGCCATAACCCCTCTACTCCCCTACCCTGCACCCTACCTTCGCCCTCCAGGCATTCGCTGCTGAGTGGGCACTTTCCCGTCTCCAGGGGGTGGGAACAGACCAGGGTTAGTCTTGTCCTGGCCTCTACGGCTTACACACACACACACACACACACACACCAGCTCTGAGCCTGTTCTCACAGCTCAGGCAGAGTCTGGGACCCAGGGTCACTGCAGAGCTGGTGGCCACACCTGCCAGGAGCTGGCCAGTGGCTCAGCTGCAGATTGGGCAGAGGAACAGCTGTGGGCCCATCTCAGCCAGGCTCCTTCCTGAAGGACAGCCCATTTGCCCCTGAAATCTCCACAGCCCCTTCTGCAGAGGAGGAATAGTAGGGAGCTGAGTGGCGGGGGGGGGTTCTAACAAAAAGGTTCAGCTTTGAACCAAAAAGGGTCTTGAAGCTCCCTGACACGTGAGTGACCCTGGTGAGCCCGCTCTGGGAGACATTGAAGGGACTGTGGTTGATCCTCTTTCCTGGAACTCTTGACAATTGTCCCACCTGTCTCTACCCAGAAATGGAAGGGCAGGGGTAAGCAGGCTGGCACTAATGGCTGGCCGATGCTTTCATTCACTGTCTGTAGATTGAAGGTTCGTCTCCTGTCCACTGTGGATCGAGGCGGTTTATACACTTTGGGGTTGTTCAGATCCTGTCTCTGCTGCTCAGTGACTCGTTGCCTTAGGTTAAGTCATTTGCTCCCCAGGTTCAGCTTCATCATTTATAAAAAGGGGAAGCTGATAGCGTTATCTCATGTGGCTGTGTGGATGCCGAGAAAGTGCCCATGACACTCCCAGCTCCTGGCCCCACCTGATGCCGTCAGCGGGGACGGTGGCAGATGGAGAGAGTGGGCTACGTCTGGCAGTTCTCAGTAATTTGGCCTCCACTCAGTATTTTTCCTGAAGTCAAGATCCCTGCACATACTTGGGCTCAGGCCCCAAATTGGAAAGAGAATTCGATTTGTGTTTCTCTCTGCCGTCTCCCCCGCCCCGTGATCGCCTTCTCCTGTTCTCATCCAGGGAGATTCTGACAATATTCCAGGATGACTTCTGCCCTCACACCTTATTTCCCTAAAGAAGTCTGGGGAGTCCCTCAAAAGCCGAGCTTTCTTCTCTCTCCTGCCCCAGCCACTCTGCAAAGGAGACCTTTGCTGGGTGACCAGGCTCAGGAGGGGATGTGGGTGTCCTTCGTAAGTCCTGGCAGGGTCACCGCCGGAGGTGGGTAGGCAGCGGGTCTGAGCTGGAGGGTATCCCCCACACCAGAGGCAGCTCTGGGTCTCCAGCCTGACTCTGCCAGCAGCATGGGATGAGGTGGGGGAGAGGACACAGCGCCCCTCCCTGATCTTGGCACAGAGCCTGGCCGGCAGCATCCCTTGCCATGGCTGGGCTGGGTGTCACGTTCTATGCTGGTAGCAGACCTCAGGGAAGGCGGTCCTCAGGGGGCTACTGACATCCTTGGCCATGGTGCCCAGTGGAGGGAACATCCTCTCTGGGCTGGCTTTGTGGTCCCTTCTACCCCTGGGGAGCAGAAAGGACCTCAGACTTGGGAATGGCAGATGGCATGGTGGTTAAGGGCACTGGACTCCCACATGGACAACCATGGTTCGAGTCCCGGACCTGGCGGCTTGCTTTCTTTCTTTTTCTCTCTTTCTTACCCTGTCCCTCTCTGGTCAAATTATAATAAATAAATAAATAAATAAATAAATAAGTAAGTAAATAAATAAAGTCAAATAAAAGAATTCTTTAAAAAGAAAAAGAGGACCTCAGACTGCTTCCTAGGCCCACAGTTCTAGTCTCAGCCGTGCTCTGTTGACCCGTGTAGCATTGGGCAGGTCACTTTTCTTTCCAAGTCTTATCTTCTTTGCCTGAAAAGTGAGGGCCCAGATTAGGGGCTATCTAGAGCCCTGCCCTGTTGGTTTATGGCCCCAGCGTTTGCCAGTTCTGCCAACAAGGTGAGCTGTGCTGTCAGCCCCCAGGAGAGGGGGCTTTTCGTTTTCCCAAACATCAGATCCCAGGGCTTCTCCCAGCTGAGGCCTGGGAACCCTGTCCCTGCCCCAGCTCAGATATCTAAGGAAGCCCTAGAAGGCCCCACCCCTGTCAGATGGTGGGGGGGGGGGGATACTTCTCTGAGAAGTGGATGTTGGAGTCAAAGGTCACGTAGGCACCGGGTGCTCTGGGGGTGGGGAGGAGGTTGGGGAGAGTTGGTGAGCCACAGTTCTTGGGCAAATCCCACCTGATTTTGTATGGTCCATAGCCAAGATTGGCTTTTATATTTTGTAAATGGTTGGGGAAAGTCAAAAGTAGGGAACAATGTTTCTGACACTTGAAAATGATATGCAGTTCAAATGCTAGTATCCATGACTGAAATGTTACTGGAACACAGCTACACCACGCATGCTCCTCTCGTCCTTTTATACCCTTGGGTGCTTTCATGCTACCAGGGTAGAGCTGCAGAATTGCAGTAGAGACCGTGGCCTCCCAGAGATTAAAATACCGACTCTCTGGCCTTTTCCAGGAAGAGTTTGCTGATCCCTGCTCAAGATAATCATAGCTCTCTCTAGGCCTTGCACTCAACCATTCTGGAATCTTGATCTAAAAATACATTATTATTTTTTTCTTTTTAAGGTTTTTGCCAGGACATGTGCACTTGCTGGAGGAGGGAGGAGTCACCCCCCAGGGGACGGCCATGCCACAATCCCTTCTCCTCCATCCTCCTCTTGGGGTTTTGGACACACGCGCACACACACACACCCCTAGAATGATTTTCAAGCTGTTGGATCTGGGATTTGAACCACAGTTGGCCTTGTCCAACGCCTTTAACCACCACACCAGCTGGTGGGCCTCCTTTCTTTTCATTTACAAAGTGTTGCTGTTTTCTAATTATTCTTTTTATTTCACACTCACTATGGATAATAGAAGATGCAGATGAGCAAAAGGAAGACATTAAAGTCACCGATAATTCTGTCACCCAGAGATGACTACTGTTGGCATTTTGACTTACCTCCTTCTGGGTTGTATCCAGTGTGTGCGTGTGTGTGCGTGTGTGTGTGTGACATGTATGTCTTGCACACATACAGCTTTCCTAAGTTGTATGCATCTGTCCTCTTCATTTTAAACACATCTCAAACTGGGCCTTGGAGCCATCTGCACAGAGGTGCCAGCAGGCAGCTGGACCTGCTGCCTGCAGCTCTGGGGCTTGGTGGGGCTGGAACTGCAGATCTGGGAGTCATTTGCATGTGGCTGGTGGTTTCCATCACGAGAGAGGATGAGGTCACCCAGGAAGTATGTACGGAGGGGAAGAGCCCTCTACACAAAGAGGGAACTTTGGGAGAGCCACTGTTCAGGGGACAGGTAAAGGAAGTGAGGCTGCCAGGCGCCGGGGGGAGAGAGAAGAAGGGGAGCCCCAGGAGACCAGGTTATCATGGAGGCCATGGTCAGTGCCTGGCTCTGAGCAGGTACCTGGGAAGCAGGGGAGTGACTGGAAGGAATGGCTACCTCTTGAGGAGCCTGAGTCCTGGTTGGTGAGTGACACTGACAAGGGACACTTAGCAGTTGATCAAGTGTGAGACACAGAGGCCTGTGGCTGCCTGCCTGGCCCAGCCGGGTGGGAGGGAAGCCAGCATGTCGGGTGTGAGGAGGGGCGTTCCGGGTGACCGAGACCTGGGGCTGGTCAGAGGGACCGGGCAGAGTTGTTAGGGGTGGCCTGAAGCGGCTCCTGTAGACAGACACTCTGATCACAATGAGCCAGGTCAGAGAGGACTGGCCAGGGGAGCACAGGGTAGTGCAGGACAGACTGGTATAATAGGAATACGGTTCCGCGATGCTGGGAAATCCTCCCCTCCCCACTCCTGACTCAGGAGACATCCCCAGGGATGCGGGCTCTAAGGCCCCGGCAGTTCGGTTGCTAAAGTTGGGCATGGAGAGCAAGCGAGATGTGAATAATGTGAATAAAGAGCTCAGGACAGGGCTGGGCTTCCACGCCCGGATGAGGGCAGGCTGAAGGGCGAGCGAGCTGGCTGCCCTGGTTTCTTCCTGGGTTCACGGTCTAAGATGGCGCCGATAACGTGTGTGCTACAGGAGATGGGGGGGAACAGATAGATGTGAGCTGTGTCCTTCGAGATGTGAGGACAGCCTTAGAAATGGTCCCGTACTCGAGAGGTTTGAGAGCACTGGGTGAGGTGGGTGCAGTGCATTCCTTGAGGCTCTTGTCCCATCCGAGTGCTTGGAGATCCAGAGCCTCCTCAGGGATGGCAGACCAGCCATAAAAAAGTTCACAAAGAAAATGCCAGGGGACCAGCAGATGGTGTAATGGTTACGTCACTGGGTTCCCACGTAGTTGACCACAGTTCGAATCCCAGATTCAGCAACTTAAACTCACGCCGGGTATGTGTGCATGCATACCCAAAGTCCTGAGAGGAGAAAGAAGAAAGGATTGTGGTGTGGCCATTCCCCTTGGGGGGGAGGTAATTTCTTGCTTTATATCTCTCTGTCTCTCTTTGTCTCTTCAGCGAGCGCACGCACCCTATAGCAAAAAAAATCTCTCTCTTAAAAAAAAAGAAAGGAAGGAAAATGCCAGAAGGTGCCATGGATACCTCTAGTCCTTGAACCACAGGAAGCAAGGGGAGCAGCAGGGGCCATCAGTGGGAATGGCATGGAGACCACAGAGGGGCCACAGTGAGGTCGTGAGGGTCAGGAGGGGCCGTGTGTAGGGGCCACAGCTGAGCCTGATGGTGCACCTGGCCTGTGAGGCCCAGGGAATCTGCCCCTGAGTGACGGGCATTCCAAGGGGCATGCCAGCCCATTCCGTCAAGCCCTGGGGTCCCAGTTTAATGCATGTTGTGGATAGGAATCTCATTCGAGTTTTCTCGTCTTGGTCCACCCCTCGCTGTGTTACAGACCCTCCGGCCCAGAGGCCTTCAGAGACCTCACCTGAGGAGTTGCTGCTGGGCAGGAGGCTGCTGCATGCCCTCCCCTGCCGTCAGGGCCGGCCTACATTCATATACTCCTTCTCTGGTCATTCAAGGGTGTCTCAAGCCCCGTGTCAGCCTCTCAGGGTATAACAGTGAGTCAGTCCTGGCGCTTTACAAGCTCACAGGTGGAGCCGGCAGGTGGTGTGGTGGTTAAGGGCGCTGGACTCCCACATGGCTGACTGTGGTTCGAGTCTGGACGTGGCGGCTGGCTTTCTCACTTTGTCTTTCTCTCTCTCCCACACACACACTGTCCCTCTCTGGTCAAATTAAAATAAATAAATAAATAAATGTTAAATAAAATAATTTTTTTTAAAAAGCACACAGGTAAACTAGGGAAATAGGCAAACAGACAGTCCCAGGAGCCCTGTGTTTGGTTGGGGATGGAGGATGCTGTGGGAACACAGGGGCGGTAACTCACCTGAATGGGGGCAGTGGAGTGCCAGGCTACAGGGGACATCAGGGGCATTGTGGGAGGTATCTGAGAAGAGGTCACGCCTGACCCGAGCCTTGAAGACAAGCGGCACTTTGCTGGTGCCTCTCTGGTGCCAGCACTGCCTTGGCCCCAGGCCCTGTACTCCAGTTCCCTCTGAGACCCAGGAGGACTGAGGAGGCATGACATGCAGGAGTCTCGGACTGCTTTCCTGGACAGCCTGGATTGCTCTAGCGGCACCAGGAAGAGGGCAGGGCCAGGCCTACCCCAGCTATGCTCAGGCCCTAACTACTGAGACTAGAACTGGCCTACAGGGAGGAGACCCTGGAAACAGGTCTGCGGCCTGCCTGAATGTGGAAGGAAGGGCACCAGCACTTAACTGCACCCGTGTCCTGGAGCTCAGAGGTGACTAAGATACGGCCTTGTCCTTGAGGGAGCTGGTCTTTTTATATCTATAGAGGAAAGAGGTTAAGCAAGTCGTGATACGGTGACCCAATGGTCTCATTCTGTCACTTGTTCATTCCCTCCGTAGACACTGGTCGAGGACCTGGTAGACTCCTTGCCCCCTATGTAAGATGGTTAATAGCCTGCTCTCGGGGCCAGCAGGTGGTGTAGTGGTTAAGGCACTGGACTCACACATGTTCAACTGTGGTTCAAGCACCGGACCTGGTGGCTTGAAAATCATGTTGGGTGTGTGTGTGTGCATGCATGCCCATAATCCCAGGAGGAGAATGGAGGAGAAGGGATTGCAGTGTGGCCGCAGTCCCCTGGGGGGTGATTTCTCACTTTCCCTCTCACTGTATATGTCTGTCTCTCTCTGCGAGCGCATGTCCCCTATAGCCAAAAAAAAAATAAAAACAAACCCTGTTCTCCTGAAGGACATCCGAGTCTGGTTACAGGGCTACTCTGGAAGGGACAAGGAGGAAGCATCTAATTTTACCTAGAGGAAGGAGGTGTGGCCATGTACCGCTTCCCAGGGGAAGTGACACTGGAATTAAGTTTGGGAGGGGTTTTTACCAAGGGACAAATTGAGGAAGGGCATCCCAGGCCAATGAACTTGTGCAAAGCTGAGGGGTGTGTGTGATTCGCTCTGGGAATGCCGGGCAAAACGTCCTTCAAGGTGGGGTGAGAGCCGAGACTCGAGAAGCAGCGAAAGTCCGCACCCGATGTTTGGTCTGCTGGGCCCTGGAGTGTGGGTGGTTTTTGAAATCAGTATTAGCTCTGAAGTTTGTTTGTTTATTTATTTATTTATTTATTTATTTATTTATTTATTAGTTTTTGCTATAGGATGTGTGCTCTTGCCAGAGAGAGGGGGAAAGAAAGTGGAAAATCACCCCACAGGGGAGATGACCATGTTGTAATCCCTTCTCTTTCGTTCTCCTCTTCGGATTTTGGGCATGCATGCATATGCACCTGGTGTGATTTTCAAGCCACCAGATCTGGGACTTGAACTATGAAGTCAGCTATGTGAGATCCAGCTCCTTAACCTCCATATCACCTGCTGGCCTAGCTCTGAAGAATTTTAAACAGCAAGGTGACATCCCCAGAAAAAGGCTAGGAAAGCGAAGCCTAGCAGCCTGCTAGCAGTTGGATTGGAGGTTCAGTATTGTTCTTTGTTAACAGGGAAACTGAGGCGCGGCGTCTCCCAGGCCACAGTGCTAGTACAGTGCTTTCTTCCATGACACCAGACTGTGCGGAATGGACAGCACTTGGTCCTTGCCATAGGAGATTTCTGTTCTGAACAAGAAACCATAGGGGCCACGCTCAGGGAGCGACCTGAGCCCAGAGCTGGGGCTCTGGCCAACATCCTGCAGGTTGGCCCAGCCTGCTCCCAGAAGGCCTTCTCAGCTGCTTCCTGCATTCCAAACAGAGGCAGTGGGAATCTTCTTGGAGCTTTGTCACTGTCCAGAGCATCTGTTTTGTTGGCAGAGCGAGGCAGGCCTGTCTCTCCTCCTCGGTTCTGGCCACCCTGAAGGCCTCAAGCCTGCAGCCTCTTTCATCCAGGCTGGGGCAGGGAGAGGTCGGTGGGAAGGGCTCCCAGGCTCCAGACTGCCACTGGATGACTGGCTGTCCCTGAGGTTTGTCACAGGCTGGGGAAACTGAAGCCTCCAGCTGTTCAGAGCAGGGTCAGCCGGAGAATGGAGGAAGAGATGGTATCTGTGGCGGCCTGCAGGCACACTTCTCCCTCAGGATCGAGGAGGGAGGGAGTGTCTCCAGCCCAGCTCATGACGTCTGCAGACCTGCTCAGCCATGGCCTCTAGTCCTTTGAAACTTGCCCAAGACCCAGAGTGACAGGGGTAGAGGCTAGGGATGGAGCAGAAACTGTGGTCATGATCCGGTGGACAGCCTTTGGGTTTCAGAAAGTGGGTAGTTGTAGGACCAGCAGTTGGCATAATGGCTGTGTCTCTGGACTCCAATGTAGTCAACTGGTTTGAGTCCCAGACCCGGTGACTTAAATTCACGCCAGGCACGTGTGCATGCGTGCCTAAGATCCTGAGAGGAGAATGGAGGAGAAGGGATTGTGGCGTGGCCATCCCCTCAGGGGGTGATTTCTCCCTTTCTGTCTCTCTGTTTTTCTGGTGAGCGCATGCACCCTATAGCAAAAACCTCTATAAAAAGAAAAAAAAAGAAAGTGGGCAGTTGCAAGTTCTGTCCTTCAACCCCTGTCCCTGGGCCCCCAGAGACCAAGGCTGGAAAGAAAAGAAAGCAGAACAAAAGGAGGGCCGTGGGGACACATGCGATGGGTAAAGTAGGTGCCCCATGAGCGCCCGGCCTCTTGACCCACCAGCAGTGGTGTAGGATCACCTTGTTGTTCCTGGGGCGTCGGAGAAGCTCATGCAGACCTGAGACCTGAGCAGCCTACAGGACATCGCCGGGACTGAGCCTGTGTGGTGGGGACTGGGAGTGTGGTGGGGAGTGAGAAGAGGAGATGCTGGAGAGGAGGGGGCCTGGAGCTCCAATGGTCTTGGTGCAGGCTGGAGGTTAGGGCTTCATTCAGAAGGAGGGCAAAGGCGAACCAGCAGTTAGCATAATGGCTATGTCGCCGGACTCCCATGTAGTTGACCACGGTTCAAGTCCCGGACCCGGTGGCTTAAACTCACAGCGGGCACGTGTGCATGCATGCCCAAGATCCCAAGAGGAGAAGGGATTGTGGCGTAGCTATCTCCCCTTGGGGGTGATTTCTCGCTCTCTGTCTCTCTGTCTCTCTCTGTCTTCCTGGTGAGCACATGCGCCCTATAGCAAAAACCTCTCCAAAAAAAAGAAGGAGGGCAAAGGAAGGCTCTCAAAAGGATGATGGGACCAATAGGTAGTGTGGAGGTTAAGGCAGCTGATCCCACATGGCTGGCTGCGTGGTTCGAGTCCTAGACCAGAAAAATCACGCCAAGCACGTGTGTGTGCCTGTCCAAATTCCCAAGAGGAGAATGGAGGAGAAGGGATTGTGGCGTGGCCATCCCCCCTGGAGTGGAGGATGGGGGTGGGTAATTTTACTATCTTGCTCCAGTGAGCACCTGATAACAACAGAAATTGCTGAAAGGGGGCTCCAGACCTGGCCTCTGGAGATGAGGAAGTGACCCTAAGCCCACAGTCAGAGCATCGGGAGCCACCCAGTTTGCTTGCCAACCGCCTTCTCTACCTCCAGTGCCCTGGGTCAGGTCACCCAGGAGTCCCTGCCCCAGGGTGGGCGTTAGGTCTGGGGTAGCAGCACCACTGTCCAGACAATGGCCCCTGGCCCAATCTGGACTGCTCTGTTGAGCTTTCTATCCTCCCCAGACAGGAGATGAAGCCCATATGCCAGAGTCCCCTGCCTTGCACGAGGCCCTGCACAGTGGTCTAAGGAGAGGAGACCTTCCTCCCTGGGGTACCCTTGGTCCAGTAGTTCAAGCCCGCCAGTGGATGGCCGTGCCCTGCTCTTCCTGTCCGTCTTCCCCCTCGGGTCTTAAAGCACCTCAGGCGAGGACGTCTGTGAGAGGTGAGGAAGTTGATGGGGGCCTCCTTTCTGGAAGAAAGGCAGTGAGGTCTGTGTGGAAGCCTGGGAAAACAGCAGCGCCTTCCAGTGCCAGCACAGTGCGTGTGGGCTCCCTCGGCGTCTCCACCAGGTGTCATCATCGGACACTGGAAATTTAGCCAGCCCAAACCTGACTTCTGTTGGCCAGGCCCTTCCCGCCGTGTCCGCCTCCTTTCTCAGCCCTGCCTCCGCAGTCCGTCTGCAGGTCCCTGTGGCTCCACCTGCTAAATATCAGTATCTCCTGAATCTGGCCGTTTTCACCACCTCCACTGCCCTCCGCCGTCTCCCATCTGGATCTCCGCACTGGCTTCCCCACGTCTCCTCTGCCTCCACACAGTCTGCTCTCAACACAGCAGCCTTTTCGAGTCGACATGGGGTCATGTCACCCATCTGCTCAACCCCTCTTGTCCGCTGCCAGGTCCAACACGGCTCTCTGTGGGTCCCCGGCCTCTCGTCCAGCCACACTGCTGGTCCTGGAGCATACCAGACTCCCTTCTGCCTCCGGACCTTTGCACCCGCTGTTCCCGTGCTGACCCGCTTCCCCAGATTCTGCATGACTGGCTCCCTCACGTACGCCTACTCCGAATTTTCCTCCAGATGTCGCCTTCTCAGGGAGGCCTTCCTGCCCACCCGAGTTTTACACACCCCCTCTTCCCTGCTGCGCTTTCTGGCTTTGCACTTATCGCTGCTCGACGTACTGTGCATTTATTCACGCCATTCATTGGCTGTGGCCATCCTCACCCCGTGGGCATGTCCGAGGCCTGGAACTGATGTCCATCTTGCTCACCAGCGGCTAAGGGTCTGCAACAGTACCTGGCATGGAGGAGGTGTTCGGCAAGTACTTGTCAAGTGGATAACTTACTTGCAGTCGCACAGCCCTGAGAGTGGCCACAGCCCTGAGAATGGCGGTGCCAGAATTTGAACCTGGGTTTGTCTGGCTTTGAATTCGGAGTGGGGGTGGAGGAGACCTGGGGACAAAAGCAGCACCTTAGGGCCAGACCATGGGGAGGAGAGAAAGGAGCCTCCCGTCAGTCTATGCACTCAGCAACGACCAGAAAATTGCTGCATGACCTGGAGCGACCAGAAAATTGCTGCATGACCTGGAGCGACCAGAAAATTGCTGCATGACCTGGAGCATCAGCTCTCCCTGGAAGCCCCCCAGGTCTCTCGGTGAGGGGTGGGGTGGGGATCTGAAAGCACCTTCCCGCCTTCCCCTGCCTGCATTTCGAGGGCCTGGCTCTTCCTCACTGAGTGCACAGTGGCCTCTGACAAGTGCTCCGTTTCCTCCCGGCCCCGCCCCTCCTTCTCCTGTGCCACCCGCTTCTCTGGCACCAGCAGGAAGTTCCGGGCAGGCTGGAGTGTGCCCAGGAGGAAGTGACGGAAGGCAGGCTGTGAGCTTTGCCACTCACCTGACAAGGAGGCAGGGGTCAGAAGAGGCTGGCTGGAGGCCCGCCTGCCCACCCCACAGCTCCATCGACCTCCCTGCCCACCCCTTCCAGTCAGCATCCCTGGACGGCCGTCGTCCTCTTCTCCTGGCACCAGTTGCACGGGGACAGCCCCAGATGGCTCCCTGGCCTGGGGACAAAGGCCACACTGTGCCTGGCCCTCGGTTGGCCTCAGGCTGGGTCACACTGAGCTCTTCTGTCCCTGGCTAGGGGTGAGGGGCAGACGGCACCAAGGTGACAGGCCTTTTTCCTGTCTCCCTTCCCCCTTGACCCCCAGATTGGAGGAGCTGACTCTCCCAAGGGAAAAGCGACAGAGGCATCTTGTGTCTTGAGCTGGGAACAACAGACTATTCACTGCCCTGCCTGCTCTATCACGCCCAAGACCCTGTTGGGTTCAATGCCCCAACTGTCCCCAGCAGAGGGAGGCGTCCACTCTGTGGTGGGCACCACCCCCACTGCCTGCTCCCCTGTCACCATCAGGAAGTCCATCCTTCCATCTGACCTCCGTCCGTCTCACTGTAGTGACAGCCACTTCCTCTTGGTCTCTTCTGCTGGTGGAGGACAGCTGGTCCCCATCCCTCCATCCCTCTGCATGCTGGTCTCACATTCCTGTGTGATCGCCTCCAGTCTCACCCTCCCTCTGCTCCCCC
>NW_006160147.1:3948237-3971860 GCF_000334495.1 Tupaia belangeri chinensis
CTCGCCCCCTCGCCCCCTCGCCCCTCGTTTGCTCCTACCCCACTGTGAGGGATGCAGGTGTGCTTCTGGGCTGGTCTTCTTTGTCTTGCAGAACTCAGAGGTTCCCTCCTCCCCCTGACCAGCAAACAAGAGCAAGAGTGTGAGATTTATGGCAGTTACTGTTGATTCTTGAGCAGCAAACCCAAGGCACCATCCCATAAATCCCAGGCTACAGGACGGCTTTATGGGGAAGCCCTGTTTTTAGAAAGGGGCGTGGCTGGTCCCTCCGGGCAAAGCTCAGAGCTCTGCCAAGTGCCTGCCTCCTTCTAGGAGAACCATGACCTAGCGAGGGTACCGGGCTGATTCCAGGCCAGAGACATGGCCTCTCCTGTCCCCCACTCCGCTCGGCATCCTCTACTCTCCACCTTCCTGCCCTCTCCCCAGCTGTAACGACTCCCCGCCTCACCACAGCAAGATGTTCTAGAAGCCTGGACAGATAGATGGTCATCATTTTTTTTTCTTTAAATAATTATTTTTATTTAACTTTATTTATTTTAACTTGACCAGAGAGGGATAGAGTGAGAGAGAGAGAGAGAGAGAGAAGAAAAGTGAGAAAGTAAGTCTCCAGGTCCAGGACTTGAACTGTGGTTGGCCATGTGAGTCCAACACCCTTAACCACCACACCACCTGCTGGCCCCATGATCATCTCTTTTGAACTTCAGGTGCTTTCCGCTACAGCCCCATGTGTGGTTCACTGGAGAGGCTTTTTAAAATGCATTTTTCAGTCCAGCAGGTGGCGTGGTGGTTAAGGTACTGAATCCCATATAGCCAACTTTGCGGTTCAAGACCCAGACCCAGTGGCTTGAGAATCACGCTGGGCTGGTGTGCATGCATGATCAAAACCCCAAGAGGAGAATGGAGGAGAAGGGACTGCAGCATGGCCATCCCCCACACTCTCCCTCTGTCTCTCTGTCTCTCTGTCTCTCTGTCTCTCTCTCTCTTTGGTGAGCACATGAACCCTGTAGTATAAGACTAAATTTTATTTTTAATTAAAAAAAAAATCCATTTTCCGGGCCATCATACTCGGCCTCAGTTCCAGAACCTGAGGGTGGGCCGCAGGAGTGTGAGGTTCTCGTTGTGCTCTGGGATTCTGATGTTCTCTGTACAGTGCAGACACATCTCTGCTCCCGTTATGCTGTACAGCATGTGTCACCAGGGAGGGCATGTCTGGGTCCTCATGTCACTGGGACCCGTCGGGCCAACATCACGAAGCCTCCTCTCTGAGTCCCCTTCGACTCATGCTCACACAGGCACGTGAGGCAGGGTGACTGCCCTCTGGGAGCACCCTGTCTGTAAGAGTCCAGCCGGCTGCAGGCCTGCGACCCCACACAGAGCCGGAAGAGGGCTGAGGCTGGCTGGCAGCAGTGAGTTTAGGATGCAGTCAGGCAGGATCAAGGCTGGCAGGCTCTGCCAAGGAGGCTGGAAGAGGGACAGCAGGTGGCGTCATGGTTACATCACTGGACTCCTGTGTGGTTAACTGTGGTTTGAGTCCCAGACCCGGCAGCTTAAAAGTCATGCCAAGTGTGTGTGCGTGCATACCCAAAATCTCGAGAGAAGAACGGAAAAGGGATTGCAGTGTGGTCATCCCCCTCCGGGGGTGATTTCTCACTTTCTGACTCTGTCTCTCTGGAGAGCACATGCACCCTATAGCAAAAATCTCTCTCAAAAAAAAAAAAAAAAAAAAAAAGGAGGTTGGAAGAAAGGAGTTCTCAGCTCCTTAGCAGCTTCTGGGCTCCTTGAAAATGGGACCAGGTGGGGGCTGGCATGTGGCATGGTGGTTAAGGGCTCTGGACTCCCATATGGCTGACCGTGGTTCAAGTCCTGGACCTGGACCTGCTTTCTCCCTCTCCCTCTCACTCTGTCCCTCTCTGGTCAAATTGAAAATAAATAAATAAATAAACAAATAAAGTTAAATAAAAATAATTCTTAGAAAGAAAGAAAATGGGCCCACGCTTGCTTACCCATGTAAGCCTGAGCCCAGCACGTGCCAGCGTGTCGTACGTCCTCAGTCCATGTTTGCCGGGCTGAGCGAGACTTCAGGGCCCACCCACAGAGATAGACCTGGCTGGCAGCGCGGACCCAAGGCCTCTCCTCTGAGGCAGCAGCCTGGTGAAGGAGGGCCTGGCCATATGCAGGCTCTGGCCTGGGGTTGCTGGGGAAGCCACAACTTAGCTGCATTAGGGGGTGCCTGGGAGCATGCAGTGCCAGGGAGAGCACCCTTTCTAGGCTGGCTGAGGACAGAAGGGTGTGATCATTAAGCAAAGCAAACATGTTACCGACCCATAATCCCTTAAACCAGGAGGATTCAGGAGGGGACTGGTTGCCTTGGCAACTGGGTACCGGCCAGCGGCGGGGCTGAGCATCCTCCAGGAGTGTATGCCTGGTGCGTGGCCCCCTCCCATCACGGAGCTAGCCCCTGGTGCCTTCCTGGCAGGCCCAGTGGGGGCCTTCGTGAGGCCTCTTGGTCCCAGCCCCACCGCAGCCCAGCACAGTGTGGGCAGAGCTGACAAAGGGGCCAGCTGTGCAGGGAGCTTATGAAACCATGAAGGAGAGGCGGGACAGTCTGCTCTTGGTTTTGGGGGCAGGAAGGAGAAGGAACCGTCTAGGAAGGAGCAGTGGCAGTCTGCAGGAGGCCAGCAGGATGGCCGTCATTCCCCAGGGCAAGAGGGAGGAGCTGGGAGCCGCTGAGAGGCTGAAGCTGAGCAGTCAGCCCCCCTCCATGGAGTTCTGGCAGAGGATGCCCTGCCTGCTCTGAGGGCTCTGACATGGAAGGGGCCGGTGGGGTTCAGGCCCCCCACCCCGTTCCCTAGGGCCAGCTGTATTTCCCCTGAGGCCTTCAGCTACTCTCCGACCTCCCAGATTTCAGCTGGAGAGAGAAGGGCCAGGCCGCTCCCAGGCACCCTTCCCCTCCCTCATCCTTCCCTCTTTCCTGCCTCTGGACCTGGGACAAGCCAGCAAGGGGACCACCAGCTGTCAGTGTCAGGCGAGATGGGGTTTGGGCCAGTTTATGTCCCAGGGGTGTAAGCCAAGCCAGTGTTCATCGGTGAGCATCAGTCAGTACGCCTTACTAGGTGTTGACACATTCCAGCTTTTCCAGACATGTTGGCAAGCAGCAGCCAGCCCGGGCACCATCCTGGTTCTGGAACTCTCCAGACCTCCAGCAGCTAAGGGGTTAAAGTCTGGGGTCAGACTGTGGTGCAGCTGTAATGCAGAAGGCAATGCTCTGAGAGTTCTTCCATCAGGGAAAGCTCTGGTATGGGCCTGGAGACCTCCCTGAGTGGGCCAGGGACGCTGGCCGTGACCTGGGCCAGGGGGCGCAGCTGTGAGTGGCTCACTGCCTCAGGACACTGCTGGGGAGCTGCCTGTCTCTCTCACTCATGGAGGGAATGAACTAATTAACTTTATTTTGTAAAAAAGTGTTGGGGCCAGCAGGTGGCATTGTGGTTAAGGTGCTGAATCTCACATAGCCAACTCCACAGTGAGCATCAGTCAGTACGCCTTACTAGGTGTTGACACATTCCAGCTTTTCCAGACATGTTGGCAAGCAGCAGCCAGCCCGGGCACCATCCTGGTTCTGGAACTCTCCAGACCTCCAGCAGCTAAGGGGTTAAAGTCTGGGGTCAGACTGTGGTGCAGCTGTAATGCAGAAGGCAATGCTCTGAGAGTTCTTCCATCAGGGAAAGCTCTGGTATGGGCCTGGAGACCTCCCTGAGTGGGCCAGGGACGCTGGCCGTGACCTGGGCCAGGGGGCGCAGCTGTGAGTGGCTCACTGCCTCAGGACACTGCTGGGGAGCTGCCTGTCTCTCTCACTCATGGAGGGAATGAACTAATTAACTTTATTTTGTAAAAAAGTGTTGGGGCCAGCAGGTGGCATTGTGGTTAAGGTGCTGAATCTCACATAGCCAACTCCACAGTTCGAGTCCCAGACCTGACAGCTTGAAAATCCAGCTGGGCACCTGTGCGTGTGTGCTCAGAATCCAGGGAGGAGAATAGATGGGAGGAGATTGCAGAATGGCCATCCCTGCTGCAGGGGGTGGGGTGGCGTTCTCTGTTTCCTCTCTTTCTGTCTGTCTCTCTCTGGCATGAGTGCATGCACACTGTGGCAAAAATCTAAAAAAAGAAGTGTTCACATCTAGTGGGGGCTGGGGAATTTGGGTTCCTCTTTGCACATCGCCCCCATTACGGTCAGGCTCTCCATGGTAGTCGATCAGGACTGGGGCCGTCTGCCCAGGGGAAGGGAATTGGTGGGTGGGGCCCGGGGCCCTGGGAGGGCAAGGGTGAGGGCCTACTCTCAAGGAGCCCACGCTTTGGTACAGAGGACACAACTGTGGCTCCGGCAGTGCGGAGCCAGGTGGGAAGGCAAGACCCCGAGGCCACCTAGGCAGGGACCTGGACCCGCCTGCTCTTCTCACCTGCTCTCCCACCTCCTGTCCCAGGACCTGCCCAGACCGAAGACCATGAACAAGATGAAGAACTTTAAGCGCCGCTTCTCCCTGTCAGTGCCCCGCACAGAGACCATCGAGGAGTCCTTGGCTGAGTTCACAGAGCAGTTCAACCAGCTCCACAACCAGCGGAACGAGGGTGAGGGCGAGGGCCAGGGCAGCCCCTGGTCCTCCCGGGCCCCCTCCAGGCTCAGCAGGGGTTGGAGGGGCTGCAAGGCAGGCAGGAGCTGATGTGTGTCCCTCTCAGACCTGCAGCTGGGCCCCCTGGGCAGAGACGCCCCCCCAGAGCTCCGCGCCCTGTCCCCCGCAGACAGCGTGGAGGAGCCTGGACAGCCTTCCCCAGATGTGCTCTACCGCCGGCAGAACCAGCGCCGCTTCTCCATGGAGGTGAGGGGCCCCAGGCTCTGCCCAAGGAAAATAGCGGGCCACATCCATAGAGATGCACACAGGAGGGTCGTGGTTCAGACTTCGTGTGTTCAAAGCCCAGCCCAGCCCATACTTCGCCCTGTGATTTTGGACAAGTTGCTTCACCTCTATGAACCACAATCTAAGAACAGCCTCCGTGGTTTATCAATCTAAGAACAGCCTCCTTGGCTTACAGTCATGGTGAGGATTAAATGAGTTCATATTTCCAAGTGCTTAGAACATTCCTGGACATGGCAAGGGCTCGCCTGGTGTCTTTCTAGCCGTGTACATGTGCCCAAGTGTGTGAACAAGCTTTGCTCACCGAGTCAGGGTGTGTGCAAGGGCGGGTGCTGCAGCTCGGAGAGGAGGAACCACCTGAGGCTCAGACAGCCCTGCGTGTCTGCATGTCTTTGAGCAACCCTTCGGGGCAGCTGTGAGTCTGGGTCACAGCCTGTAGGGTGGCCCGGCCGGCCGTGGTTGCTCTGCAGGGAGAGCTAGGCCCAGAGTGAGGGCAAGGGCCCCACAGCCATGGTTCCCCTGGAGCCCACGCTGGGTCCCAGTCTCATTCCCATCACTGCAGGACATCAGCAAGAGGCTGTCCCTGCCCATGGATATTCGGCTGCCCCAGGAGTTCCTGCAGAAGCTCCAGCTGGAGAACCCAGACCTACCCAAGCCGCTCAGCCGCATGTCCCGCCGCGCCTCCCTGGTGAGCCCCACTGGGGTCAGGAGTTGCAAGGGTGGACATCCTCTCCCCAGCATGGATTTAACAGCCCTGGCTTTGCCCATTCGAGAGGATTCCTGGGATTCTGGCGCCACCTGTTGGCCTCAGTGGCTTCAACTAGTTCATCCTCTAGATAACATTCCCTACTCGGGTCCCTGCTGTGCTGGAGCTAAGCCTCTTCTGGGTCCTGAACCCCCGTTAAGATCAAAGGACCCGCTGCCATGCACTTCCCAGTCCTAGCTGCCAGTCAGATTTGCTTGGGAGCATTTAATAAAGCACGGACACTGGGTCCACTCCAGACACTGCAGACTTGGCCTCTGTGTGTGCATGCATGCATGCGTGAGTGTGTGCATGCCTGCGTGCATGCATGTGTGTTGGGGGGCAGAGGGAAGGGCAGGAGTCTGTCTCCCTAAAGTTTGGGTGCACCTGAGCTAGAAGTGCACCAATAAAGACTGTTGCGGAGGTGGGTTCTGAACTGGACAGTGGAGAACAAGACACAGGGCCCATCTGAGTAAGCCGCAGAGGACACCCAGCCGAGGGTGCCAGCCAAGGTGCTGCAGCTCTGGGACCCACCCTCAGCTGTGCCAGGAGGAAGAGATGGAGACGTTCACTTCTAAGGGCTCCTTCCTAGGGCAGGCTGATAAAGGGAAGGAGAAGGATTTGCAGAGGAAGGTGGGAGGCTGGCCTCGCTCCCCCTCCACAACGAAGGTCCCGTCCCCTTCCCTCCTGTGGGCTGGATGTATGTGGGGGCTGCTGGGACCGTTGTGCTCACAGCCCTGTGTCTCTCCACAGTCAGACATCGGCTTTGGGAAGCTGGAAACGTACGTGAAACTGGACAAACTGGGAGAGGTAAGAGCCGGGTGTGGTCTTCTCAAGGCCCCCAGGCAGGATGGGCCCAGGAGGGTCAGGACCTTCCCTGACCTGCCCCTCTTGTGGTCCCTGCCCATGGGGGCTTGATTTTGGCTCTGCAGCCTGGCTTAGTCTTTAGGCCTCGATTCTGAGTGAGGGCGTGACAACAGAGAGGCCTGTGGGCTCTGGGAAGAATCTAGTCTTTTTTACCTGCAATTCCTTCTGGCCTGATTCAAATCGCAGCTTTGCCATTTACCAGCTCTGTGACTTTGAGCTAGTCACGTGACCCCTCTCCGTGCCTCAGTGCCCTTCCTTGGGTCAATGGAGGTGGAGCTGGTTCTGCCTCCGAGGGTGGTGGTGGGGTGGTTCAGGTTGCCCCAGTCAGATACAGACGGCCCTGGACAGTGCCCAGCATGGAGCATGTGCTGTCCAAGCCTCATCTGTTCTCCTGTGTCAGTCTTTGTGTTGGAGGCCCGGGACAGGGAGGCTTACAGAACATGTCAGACGTGGCCTTCTCCCTCCAGGAACCCAGAGAGGAGGCCTGTACATAAACATTACTGTAACATAGAGAAGAACACTGCTGTTAGAGGTAGTGCTACTGAACATGCATGAGAAGGGTCCTGGGTTCGAGCCCCAGCACCCCTCTGAGCACTTTGAGTGCACAGGTGTGCCTGTGAGCGGGGCCAGTTGAGGCGAGATGGATCGTGTGGTTAGGGGTGCCTCTTTCTCTCTCGTTGAGGAAATAAACTGAAAAAAAAAAAATCTGGCAGCCCAGCAGGTGGAATGGAGGTTAAGGCACTGGATCCTATGTGACCGGCTGCATGGCTTGAGTCCTGGACCTGGTGGCTTGAAAATCACTCTGGGCGCTTATGCATGCATGCCCAAAACCCCGACAGGAAAAGGGATTACAGCGTGGCCATTGCCCCAGGGAGGGGGAGTGATTTCTCAGTTTCCTTCTCTATTTCACTCTCTAGCAAGTTGCAGGCACCCTATATAGCAAAAAAACAACAACAAAAAACAAACCAAACAGCCGGCATTAGGCATTAGAGTAGGGGGCAGCTGGCATCCTGAGGTGGAGGGGACCAGTTCACCCTGACTGGGGAGGGGTCGAGTTGTTCCACATCACAGGGGAATGGCTTGGAGGACACTAGAACTTCAGGGAAGGGAGAAGCTGGGGGGCGGGCACTCAGCAGGGTGCCACTGCGTGAAAGAGCAGAGGCTCACAGGGGCGGGCTCTGGGCAGGGGAGCAGGACCGCATGCTGGGCTGACAGGCTGGTCCCCCCCAGGGCACCTATGCCACAGTCTTCAAGGGGCGCAGCAAGCTGACAGAGAACCTCGTGGCCCTGAAGGAGATCCGGCTGGAGCATGAGGAGGGGGCGCCCTGCACGGCCATCCGCGAGGGTACCAGGTCCCAGGGCCCTGGGGGAGAGGTTCATTGGCCTGGGTCCTGGTGGGAGCCTGGCGTGGAAGGTCATTGCTGGAATGGGCACTCGGGCTGACCCCAGGGAGCAAGGGTCAGAAGGAACCCAGGTGGCCTGTCCCCGCAGTGTCTCTCCTGAAGAACCTGAAGCACGCCAACATCGTGACGCTGCACGACCTCATCCACACCGACCGGTCCCTCACGCTGGTCTTTGAGTACCTGGTGGGTTGGGCCTCTCCCCACTGTGGTGGGGGTGGTGGGTGAGAGGAGGCGTGCAGGGGACTGGGAGAGGTGGTCCTGGAATCTGGGGCACTTCCTGTCCTCAGCCTGAGTCTGGGCTTCTAGCTGGGGCAGCAGGGGGCACTGAGCCAGCCTCTGTTCCAGGACAGCGACCTGAAGCAGTACCTGGACCACTGCGGCAGCCTCATGAGCATGCACAACGTCAAGGTGAGGGCCTCCTACAGGGACCCCACCCACCTCGGCTCCCCCTTGTCCTAGAGCCCAGCATGGGAACAGCTCTCACCACTGAGGCTGCTCAGACCTTCCAACGTAGAAAGGAGGCAAAGGGTGGGGCTCCGGAGCTGGCTGAGCACCCCCTCTGCCACCCTTTAGCTGCTGGTACAGAATCCCCCTGCGCGTCAGTTTCCCATCCATCAGACACGAGCACAAGCTACCAGCCAGAAAAGAGGGCTTCCGGAAGCTCGGAGGCAGGCATGGCCCTGTCTGGTGTTTGCTAAGGAATCAACGGCAGACGTCCTTATGCGGAGGGCTTCCTGGCCCACCGTGCCTCCCCTCACAGCTCCCCGACTGGAGAACTCTGCCTTGTCCCCATGTCCTCCCCCTAGATGGGGCTCCCTGGTGTGGACGGGTCCTAGGATGGAGCTGCAGAACCAGGGAACGGCTGCCACACTGGGCCTCTTCTATAGGGGTCCCTGGGGAAATGGCCAGGCTAAGATCGACTTGTGTGTGTGTGTGTGTGTGTGTGTGTGTGTGTGTGTGTGTGTGTGGTGCAGTGTAGGGGCAAGAGAGCCAGGTAATGTCTCCAGTGGCTTGAGCTAACCTCCCGAGCCCTGTCCTGGGACAGAGGTGCAGGGTCCCAGTGAGGGGACCCAGTCCCACTTTCCACCCCGCTTTTCTTCCTTTCCTAGATTTTCATGTTCCAGCTGCTCCGGGGCCTCGCCTACTGCCACCGTCGCAAGATCCTGCACCGGGACTTGAAGCCCCAGAACCTCCTCATCAACGAGAGGGGGGAGCTGAAGCTGGCTGACTTCGGTGAGGCAAAGTCTGGGATGCATTCTCCAAGGGCACAGGGGTGGCTGGGGGAGGGCAGAGTTTGTGATGTGTCTGTCCCCAGGACTGGCCCGGGCCAAGTCAGTGCCCACGAAGACCTACTCCAATGAGGTGGTGACCCTGTGGTACAGGCCCCCCGATGTGCTGCTGGGGTCCACAGAGTACTCCACCCCCATTGACATGTGGTGAGTGGCCACAGGGGGGACCCAGGGGAGGGGGGGTGCCTGGCCATACCTCCAGGCTCTCTTTTGTTGCCCCGAAGGCCTCTGGGAAAGAACCACTAACCTTCTTTGACTAAAAGCTGTTGGCGTCTGGCTAAACGGGATGTTAAAAATTAAGTCTGTGGACCAGCAGGTGGCATCTTGGTTACGTCACAGGACTCTAGTGTGATCTACCATAGTTTGAGGCCCAGACCCAGTGGCTTAAACTCACGCTGGGCATATATGTATGCGTGCCCAAGATCCTGAGAGGAGAATGGAGAAGGGATTGCAGCGTGGCCATCCCCCCGGGGGGTGATTTCTCCCTCTCTCTCTGGCAAGTGCACATTCTCTGTAACAAAAATCTCATTAAAAAAAAAAAAAAGTCTGAAATAGACTGGGATTCCCAGCTTAAACAGCCTCTTCAAGGCAGTGCATCTGAAGTATCCCCAGGGGGCCTGTGGGGAGTTACTAGAACCTGCAGGAGGGCCCACAGGAAATACAATGAATCTTCCCTAAGCATCAGTTCTAGTGAAAAGTTTGAAGGGATACATTATTTTTATGTTAACACTCACACATGTATGAATGGGTGTAAAAGGAAAAGTTCACCCAGATTTAAAGCTAAAACAGGTTCAGTGAGTGGCCACTGTGCCTGTCCCAGGGCTCCCTGGGGATGGACTACACGCTCTCTTCCACAGGGACGCACAGGTGAAAGAGTTTGGGACAACACTGCTTAACGGCCTGCCATGTGGGCGCTGGCTCAGAGTGGAAGGGAGAGGTCTCAGCTTCATAGGGCCAGGGGAGTCCCTAGAGAGGGTCTGTAGTGTGGGGGCTGGGCTGTCCTAGGAGCCTCCACTGCCTTGGGCCACCGCTGTCCCTGAGAGCCATGACCTCTGGGAGCCATCTGCAGCAGGGCGTCCAGGTACCCTGGTGGAGCAGCCCTAGGCAGGGTGGCCGTCCCTTCCTGATGCCGCCCCTGCCCCTTGCTCCCCACAGGGGCGTGGGCTGCATCCACTACGAGATGGCCACAGGGAGGCCCCTCTTCCCGGGCTCCACAGTCAAAGAGGAGCTGCACCTCATCTTCCGCCTCCTCGGTCAGTCTCTTGCCGCTCCCTCCTCTCACCACCAGGGGGCGCCGGAACTCCGTCCAGTTCCAGCACTTCAAGGGACTGGGAAGCTTTCTCCGGGTTTCATCAGGGCGGGGACCCTTGCAGCCTTAGGCATTCCTTGCTCCCACCTCTGACATTGCACCCCCTCTTGCCTCCCCAGGCACCCCTACAGAAGACACGTGGCCTGGAGTGTTGGCCCTCCCTGAGTTTAGAGCTTACAACTTCCCCCGCTACCTGCCGCAGCCGCTCATCAGCCACGCTCCCAGGTAGCCCTGGCTCCCGCAGCACCCTCTGAGGCGTCCCTCCTGGGGGTCCCCTCACCCCAACCCAACCCCCTCAGAGCCTGTGTTAGCATCTCTTTCTTGCAGGTTGGATACCGACGGCATCAGCCTCCTAACCAGCCTCCTCCTAGTGAGTGTCCTCCCAACTGGGCCCAGGGCCAGGCAACCAAAGACTCCGGGCCGGGCGTTGGGTGCCCCACTTCCTGTGCTCACAAGTCCTTGAAACGGCTCCCTTGAACCCCCACCCAGGGATGCGCTGGCTCCCATACACAGCCCTGGGAGTCTGCGCTTTCAATGGCGCCAACCCGTGCAGCTCCTCCTCCTAGCTGGGTAGCTTTGCACATGTTATAGAGAGCTGCCTGTTTCATAAGACAGTTGTGAGGATACACTGGCCATGGGCTACAGTGGGGCCTGTGGGGAAGTCAGGGCACAGGAAGGGTGGTTGTGGTATCAGTGTTAGAGCCATAGGGGGCTATAGCTACTTCCGCATCAGCATTGCCATCCCGAGAGGTCACCTGCTGAGTCTGGTCTCTGGTTTCCTCCTGTGGCTGCAGACCAGACCTGGGAGTATGGCCCTGAGACTGCAGGGGTTGGAGGTGGAGCTTGACCAGGAGTATCTCAGGCTCCTCCCACCTCCACGATTCAACTTAGCTTAGGAGTTGTGCTACCAAGAGGTGTCCCTGAGGCCTCCCCAGCCAGGGCCCAGTAGCCCACCCTGTGTCTTTCAGTATGAATCCAAGAGTCGAATATCTGCAGAAGCTGCCCTGAGTCACCCCTACTTCCGGTCTCTGGGAGAGCGCGTGCACCAGCTTGAAGACAGTGAGTTGAGGGGTGTACCCCAGAACCCAGGAATGGGGGTGGCAGATGTGGGCTGGAGAGTGGGAACAAAGAGGCTAGGAGGCCTGGGTTGTGCAGGGTGGAGCAGCCTGGGCACGCAGTCTCCCCTCCTCGGGTTCTCATTTGGAGCCAAGGGTACACGTGAACCTCCTGGGCCAATCTTAATGGAAGAGCTTGCACTGTGGGCTCACAGGGAGCGAGGTGGGGGGCCCCAGGACCAGGGCCTGCTCTACCCAGCCTGCCTCCCTCTCCTCACACCCCAGCTGCCTCCATCTTCTCCCTGAAGGAGATCCAGCTGCAGAAGGACCCAGGTTACCGCAGCCTGGGCTTCCACCAGACAGGTAGGGCTCACGCCTCCCCGCCCCTCCCCGTCGCAGGAAGCCCCATAGGGACTCCCTCTGGAGGAATGGGGATGGGCTCCTGCTGGGGTAGTCAGTGCAGTCTTCCCACACTGGGCTTCTTCCAGGACAGCAGGGAAGAGGCTGACCTCTCCCACCCAGACCCTCCTCCTCCACCCCACCCCAGACAGAACGTGCATCTGACGGGGTCCTGGCAAAAGCGCACGCCGTCTCTGGGGCTGCCTCCCTGCAAACCCCGCGCTCCCTAACCGCGCTCCAGCCTAGAGAACTGTTTTGTTGGCCTTGAATGTGGCGATGCTCTCCACCCACCATCTCTTCTGATCCCTAGAACACCTCGTGGAGTTGATTCTTCACATTCCCCAGTTCAGTCAGCAGAACTGAGGTTAGGAGAGGTTAGGTCACAGTGTCACACAGCTCATCAGAACAGGGATGGGATTTGGCCCCAGCACAGACTAGGTGCCGAGCGCATGCTCACAGCCCTGGAGATATAGCCGTCCCCCCCAGCCCCCAGTCCTGGGCACTCTCCAGCTCAGCCTCCTCCCTGCAATCCCCTCTCCCTTTCATTCTCCAGGACGAGGGAAGAACCGGCGGCAGAGCATCTTCTGATGTGTGCCCTCTGCCATGGCGGGAGGAACAAGAGGTCACGTCGAGCACCAGTTTGGGTAGGATGGGGCCGGTCCCCCTTGGAGGACTGAGCACTGAGGGCCAATGGCCAGCCCGGAAGACTGTGTAGCAGCCCTGCCAGCCCCAGCTGTTTGCTGTCTCTGATCCACATGCCTCCCGGTGGCCTTCACCCAGAGAGTGACCCTTCCGTCACCTGCCTAGCTGGGAACAAGCTACCTCCCTGAGGGGGCAGGGAGGGACTTCAGACCTTCTTCTGGCAGCTCAGGACCTGCGTGGTAGAGAGTCCAGGCACCAGGCTGAGGGTGTGCCCTGCACTCGCTGCACCATGCTGTCCTGGGGCCAGCCTGCCTTGCCAGCGTGGCAGACCCCTCTGACCCCACAGAGCCCATGTGTTTCGCATCCTTCCCATTAGAGCAAGAAGGGACATGGCACCTTGTCTGGGGCCCTGGAACCCTGGGGGGCCAGCATCCCCAGAACAGCAGGAGGAGGAGTGGCCCCACGTCCTCTTCTCATCACCCTGCCCTCACTCCCCTCCTTGCCAAGGGCCCCTGTACCCTCGGCTTGAACCCAAGCTGAGCGATACTGGTGGTCACCGGATGCCCAGCTGCACCCAGGAGTGGCTGCCACCGCCAGCTGTACCACTGTTCCCCAGCTGTCCTCACCCGTCTTCCCCGTCTGAATGGAGGTGCCTTAGGTCAGCAGGTGGAGGCATGCTCACTGCCCTTGGAGCTCAGACCCAGGCTCCTACCTGTCTACCCCTACCCGGAGCTGCTCCTGCTAATCTTAACTTATCCCTAAGCACTGATAAGCCAGTCCTGGGTCAGCATCCTGAGGACAGCACCCAGATACACAGGGTCACCCTGACAATGGGGCCAGGCTGGCCTCCCTCACCCCTCCTTCCCAGCCCTGGGGTCCTGTCCACTAGATCCCTGTACCAGTCTCCAGGCCTCCTGGGGTGGTCACAGAGGGAGGTAGAGGAAGGAGGTGTCCATGCAGGCTTTGATCTTCAGAGTCCCATCGCTGGGGACAGGGAGCCCCAGAGGCTGCAGAAGGTACAGGCCAAGGGGAGGTCAGGGCCTGCCTTCCCACACGAGCCCCTGCCCGCCTGAGGAGCGGCCGGAGAGCCTCGGGCTCCCCTCCACCCCCACTGCTCCCACTGTACTGTGAAGGTCCTGTGACGCCGAGAAGACAGATAATATATTTAATTCACGGACAGCCCGACGACGCAGTTTAGTGCCGTGAAGCTGACTCTGATCGCTGCCAGAGAACCGGAGGCCTCGTCAGGCCCAGAACCTGGGGCCTGCAGGGGTGTACGTGTGTAAAACGAAGCACAAGTATGCTTGGGTGTGACTCGCCACCCCCGGGCTCCTGTCTCCTCGAGGCCACTGTGTTCAGGGCCTGAGGTCAGTTCTGGACGAGGGGCACAGTCATGGTTGTGTGTGACCCAGGTTGGTGCTTGGGGGGATGGGGCTAGCCAGGAGAGCAAGGAGTGGGTCCTGGGGAGTCTGCTACACCACCCCCTGCGCTTCCAACACCACAGTTTCCTGATTCATGGGGAGGGGGAGTTCCAGAGAGCATTGACGTAATGGGGGCCGAGACCAGGGTGGCAGAATGCGGGTGCAGGCCTCTCTGATTCGGACCGGTGATTGCCACAGGCCTCGAGGCTGCCTCTCACCGCTGCCCAGGCCGCCTCTTCCCTTGGGTCTGGACATGCGTCGGGTGCACACAGCTCCAGCGTGCTCAGATCCTTCCTGTGCTCCAGTTCGGTGTCCACTTTTGCCCTCCCCAAGACCATCCTGAGGGGCTCAGGCCCCAAACGTGCTCGTGGCTGTGCCCGTTGGTGGTCTCGGTCTGGCTGTAGGTGCCGTGCAGTCTGCTGGCACGCTTGACAGGGGCTGCTTTCTAGAAAAGGATATGAGTGCTCCCAGGTGGGTGATGTCCCCTTGCCGGGCCAGGGAAGTCAGGTGGGGCAGGGCTTGATTCTCAGAGCAGCCTGACCCAGGCGGTAACTCAGACAGTCCTTGATGGGAGGGGACGGGGGCGGGGGAGGGGGGCTGGAGGCCTTTTAAGCTGTGGGAAGAGTCTAGAGCCTGTGTTATTAAGTTCCTGCTGTGTGCCCAAGGGTGCCTCATTTAATCCTGACAACAACCCTGACTCTTGTCACTTTGCAGATGAGGACAACAGGGCTTCCAGCAGTCGAGTGGCTTGTGGGTCACATAGCAAACTACCAGGAGGAAAAAGGGTGGGGAAGAGGGGAGGTGTGGGCACTGCTGAGCCCCAGGAGGCTTTGCCAGAGGACCTTGTGAGGCTACCCTTGTGTGTCAGGCATGGTGGCCCGCCAGCACCCAGGGGCTCCTGCATCCTTAAGAACCTTCCTGGGGGCGGCCGTTCTCGCTGCTGCGCTGGGGTCCTGTTCTGGGGGGTGGCTGTCCACCCTGCTACAGTGGAGTCCTGTCCTGGGGGCGGCCATTCTCGCTGCTGCAGTGGGGTCCTGTCCTGGGGGGGGGTCCTGTTGAAGTTTCTGAAGTCTCTGCAGAGGCACCAGGCACTGTGAGTCTATGCAGCTCAGCTGGATAGGTCACCTCAGCTCTGAGAATGCTCAAGGGCTTCCGATGGAAAAGTCTGGCCCCAGAGAAGGAAGCTGGATGCTGGAGTGAGGAGGCCTGCGTGGCTGGTTATGGGCTGCGAGTCTGCCGTGGCTCCCCAGTAGCCAGGCTGGGCCTGTGCCCTATGCCCTGGGCACCCTGGGTGTCCCTGCAGTCATCTCCTTCTGCCCCGTGGCTTTATAGGCCAGCGCCTGCCCCACTACTGGAGTCCGTGGCCAAGCGCCATTTACTGAGCGCCCCCTGCTGCCCCAGCTCACTGCTGCTCTGCTCCTATGAGGGTCAGGATGCCCTGGCCTGGATGACCTCTCCTTACGGGTGATCACTGGCAGGGGCATCCCTGCAGCACCAACAAAAGGTCCTGGTGATGGCCGTGTTGTGCTGGTGGAAGCAATGGGGCACTGTTGCACAGGGCTGGGGCCACATGTGAGGCCCGAGCTGAGATCCCAGACCAAGCTGAACAGGCAGGTGCACGCGCCTATGTCCTGGCCAACTGGGAAACTGGGAGCCGGGGCAGAGGGCCACCGCAGGGAGCCTAATTCAAAACAAAAAGCTTCCACACTCCCTCCTCCCTCTCTCTCCTGAAAAGAAAAAAAAGGGGGGGGGCGTCCTATTTGATGACCGCCACAGCTCCTATCCTGTGGTACTTGGGGCTGGCTCACCCCTGCCCAACCCTTCCTATAGGTTCCCAGTCAACCCCGCCCCTGCCTGGGTCCTGTGGCCAGGGCTGACGCCTAGTACACGCTGCTCCTTTGCCCCCGTGAGGCTGTCTGGGCCGTTGCCGTTCCTGCTCTCCCTCGTCCTTCTGGCCCATCTCGCACCTCTGTCTGCTCAGACCCTTGCTGGCAGCTGTGCCACCCCACAGCTCCCCCAGGAGCCCCACCGCTCCAGAGCACCGGGAGCTGGGCACAACCTCCGTGCCTGGCCCTGCACTGGGCGGCAGGACACCAGGGTGCATGGCACTCTATCCCGCCTACTAGAAGCCCAGACCAGCCTGCAGAGATGGCCCTTCCATCCACAGACTTTGCCTGCTGTGTCCCAGGTCTGTGCCGGGCACAGAGGACACAGCGGAGAACAAGACAGCATGTCCCTGCTGTGGAGCTGACACGCTAGCTGGGAGGAGGATGCTACCCCAGCAAACATCGAGGAGTCACAAGTGCAAGATGGAACAGGGTCAGCCAGATGTGGTGGGCCAGTGGGAGCTCTGATAAGATCAGGGGTGAGTTATGGCCTGTAGGGGGGAAGCCAGGTGGACAGCTGGGGACAGAGTATGCTAGCAGAGGCCTGGAGGGAACACGCTCCAGGATGAGCCAAGGGGAGCAGGGCTGGAACAGAGTGGGCCTGTGGGAGGCAGGAGGGGCAGCAGCTGTGCCCATTAGACCCACCTGGGGAGCACTTTGGCCATGCCAAGGCCCAACTTCAGCTCAGATTGATGCAGTCGGCCTTTCTGGCAGTGTAGGAGGCACTGGTGGTTCTTTGAGGTCCCTAAGTGACTCTCGGGTATGACTGGCGCTGGGAGCCCCTCACGTGCGGGTTCGTGGGCCATGGTCAGGGCTCTGGATTTCAGTGTGAGATGGGAAGCCACTGGCCTCTGCTCAAAGACTCAGGCACAGTGTCCTCAGCCACACGAGGAGGTGCTGCGACAGGGGCAGAAGCAGGACAGCCCGTATAAGCGGTGGGACGTGGCAGCGCCGGCCTGCCATGCATTGCTGTCACACACATGCTGTCCCATTTCCTAGGGAGGCAGCAGAAGGTCTGGGGTAGCCTAGCCACACAGAGCCTGGCAGACTGTCAGAATTCAAACCCAGGCCCAGCCATGGGGCCGCAGGCAGTAGTGTGCCAGACAACATGGCAGTCCAGATCCCCGGCTGGCCCTCTTGAAACAGGAGGCATGCGCAGGAGTGCCTGAGGCCAGCAAGCTGGAGGACCGCAGGAAGGAGGTTGCGGTGATCAGGCCCTGTGGAGGGCACTATCTTTCTCACGCACATGCACACTCTATCATGAATAAAGAAAAAAAAGTTAATGCTTAATATGCTTTGTAAAAAAGGATTCATTCCCAGGTTAGCCCATCTGAGCAATGCCAAGCTCCCCACTACACCTGCTGCCTCCCAATTGGCAGAGGCTGCTCAGGAGGCCCCACCCCACTCATTTGCATGGAGGATGGGCCTCTGGAGACTGGGGCAACACCCTCCACCCCCACAGGAAAGCATCAGGCACTGGGGGCCTGTCCTGCTCCAGCCGTGGGGGCCTGGTCCTGCTCCTGGCCAGTGTCTGGCTCCAGACAGGTTAGGTAAGGCTGAGGGCAGCTCCAACGAGAAGATTGCAGACTGAGGGCCCCGTCCATACTCACCTCTCCCATCCTCCTCCTTTCTACCTGCTCCCCCTACTCTTGGAGCTCTAGACCTACTCCGTGGATGGCCCTGAGTGTGTCTCTGCTTAAAGCTTGCCAGAGAGAGAAGGAAAGTGAGAAGCACTCCCATGGGACACAGCCACACTGCCATCTCTTCACCCTTTCTGCTTTTGAGATTTGGGGCATGCCTCACTGCCCAGCATGGTTTTCAAGACACCAGTACTGGGACCTGAACTGCACAGTTGGCCATGTGGGATCCAGCCGCCTTAACCACCACCCTGCGGACTGGCTCCCTGAGTGTCTTTAATCTAACCCAGCTCTTTCCTAAGGAAGCAAATTTGCAGCCACTGCTTTATCCAGCCAAACCTCACATTCCTGAGTTGTCCTGACGCTGAGCATCAACTCTTTTGTGTCCACTTTGGTCCCCTTCCTGGGGTCGACACAGGTGTAGGGCAGGGCGCTGTGGTAGCAGCAGTGTGGTCCAGGGGTGCCCCGCCCTCCCGGGTGCCTCAGCACCCCCCGGCCCTCCCTGTCTCCTGAGATCCTTGCTCTGATTCACTCACTAACCATCAGACATTCTGGGCTACTGGCAGGCTCTGTCTCAGGACCCTGGAGACAAGCCTGACCCCTCCCTGTGCCCGGGAACTGTGCATCGCAGCAGCAGTTAGGATGTGGTCTTCGCTTCCTCTCTTGAGGCCTTGGCTCCTTAAGGGAAGGGAAGTTGTCTGTTAGTTCTTTTACTTTTTAAAAAAGATTTATTGATTTAATTCCATTTGTTAATTATTTTTAAATTTTGACCAGAGAAACAGAGAGAGGAAGGGAAAGCAAGAAAGCAAGCTGCCAGGTTCAGGACGCAAACCACAGTCAGCCATGTGGGAGTCCAGGGCCTTAACTGCCATGCCACCTGCCAGCCCCCTGTTCTTCTCAATTTTACCTTTTTTTCTTTTTTAAAGAATTGTTTATTTTGCTTCATTTATTATTATTATTATTATTTAATTTGACCAGAGAAAGACAGAGAGAGAGAAAAGGAAAGTGAAAAAGCAAGCCACCAGGTCCAGGACTCAAACTGTGGTTGGCCATGTGGGAGCCCACGCCCATCACTTTAACCACCACACCACCTGCCGGCCCCTTGTCTTTTTTTTTTTTTTTTTTTTTTGAAACACTATGAACACTTTTAATGTCATCCATGTTTTCCTGGAGGCAGAATTGGCTAGGTCCCGGGTTCCTGGGGAGGAGGAGTCTTATGTACATGGGAACAACATACAGACTCAAAAACAACACGTTCTTGAATTCAAAACCCAGCCTGCTGCTTTCACGCCGTGCTACCTTGGGCATGTTAGCCGCTACGTGCCCCGGTTTCCATCTCTGTAAATGGAGAGAGGGCTGACAGCACCATGGGAGGGGGGCGTGAGGGTTCCGGAGAATGTTCGTAAGGAGTCCAGCACAGCACTCAGTGAGCCTCAGTGCCATTCCCCTGTGCTTCTCCAGCGGGAATTCTAGCTCCCCACTCCCTCAGAGATCCTCATCCTGGAATTAAAGTTAGAGATTGGCAAAACGGGGGCCAGGATTATGGTATGGTGGTAAAACATGATGGCCTTGGAACCAGCAGGTGGCATAATGGTTATGTTGCTGAACTTTCACGTAGTCAACCATGGTTCAAGTCCTGGACCCAGTGGCTTAAAACTCACGCTGGACGTGTGTGTGTGTGTGTGTGTGTGTGTGTGTGTGTGTGTGTGCCCAAAATCCTAAGAGGAGAATGGGGAAGAAGGGATTGCGGCATGGCCATCCACTCCCCACCCCTCCAGGGGCTGATTTCTTGCTTTCCGTCTGTCTTTCCAGTGAGCACACACACCCTACAGCAAAATTCTCTCTAAAAACAAAACAAAACATCATGCCTTGTGAAGCTGCCTCCCAAGGAAGGTTCTGGTTCCATCTAGAGACCTCCCCAGAACGACAGGCACGTGCTTGCCCATGATCTGGGGCTGGTTGGGCTAGGCGTGGATCCCGGCATCAAGGTATGGTTGGGGGGACCAGCAGTTAGCGTAATGGCTATCTCGCTGGACTCCCACATAGTCGACCGCAGTTCGCGTCCCGGACCCGGTGGCTTAAAACTCACGCTGGGCGCGTGTGCGTGCATGCCCAAGATCCAGAGAGGAGAATGGAGGAGAAGGGATTGCAGCGTGGCTATCCCTCCTGGGGGGTGATTTCTCGCTTTCTATCTCTCTGTCTCTCTCTGTCTGTCTGGCGAGCGCACGTGCCCTATAGCGAAAACCTCTCCAAAAAAAAAAAAAAAAAGATATGGTTGGGGTTCTCTCTCTCAGAAGAGATAAAGTTTAAAAAAAAAAATAATTGGAGATCAGGGCCAGCAGGTGGTGCGCCAGTTAAGGCTCCGGATCCCACATGGCCAAGTGCATGGTTTGAGTCCTGAACCTGGTGGCTTGAAAAACACACCGGGCATGTGGCATGTGTGTGCACCAGATCCTGAGAGGACAATGGAGGAGAAGGGGTTGCAGCACAGCCATCCCTCCTGGGGGGTGATTCCCCCTTTCTCTCTCGCTCATTCTCTGTTGCAAGCACTCACATCCTATAGCAAACAAACAAACAAACAAACAAAAAAAACCCTCAAACACCTAGAAGACAAACCAAACAAAAAAAACGGAAGATCATAGGGTCAGCCCACGGTCTGGTGGTTAAGGGAGCTGGATCCCACATGGCCAAAAGCATGGTTCAAGTCCTAGACTCGACAACTTGCAAAATGTAGTTCTGTGTGTGTGTGCCCACAATACCGAAGGAGGGAGAAACAGGAGAAGCATGACCATTCCCCATGGGGAGCGGGGCTTTCTTTCTCCCCCTCCCTCTCTCTGTCTCTCTGTCCAGCACACACACTCTCTGGTCATTTAAAAGAAAATTGGAGGCCAACCCTTTTTTTGGTCTCTCAACATTCTTCACTCTTGATAAGCTCTTAATCAGTAAGAATGTATTAAGTAAATTCTACCTTAAAAATTATGGAAGATTTTTTACAAACAGTCTTAGACCAGCTGTGGCATGATGATTGAGGCGGCTGTGCCCTACCGGGCTGACCACACCGTTCTAGTCTCGGACCTGGTGGCCTGAGGAACACGCCAGGCATGTGTATGTGTGTGCCCCAAATCACAGAAGGAGGAAGAACTGGACGAGAAGGGACGGCAGCCTGACCCTCCCCAGTGAGAGGTCTTGTTCTTTTGCTCTCTCTCTGACAAGTGCAGAAGTCATCTGGCAAAATAATAATAATGTTAATAACATTAAAAATTAGCTCAGCCCAGAGTTTTGTCTCCACAGAGCTTTAAACAGAGCTGGGTAAGTTCACATGGAAAGAGCTTTTGTGAGCAAAGGCACAGGGTCACAGGTGCCACTCAGAGTGGGTGGCTGCCTCTTGAGGGGGAGTGCTCTGTCTCTGGAAACACTAGAGCCAGGCAGGAGGCCATTGTGGAGAGTCCCGGAGGCAGCGCCGCCTGTGCTGAGTCTTCTGGGTCCGGAGGAAGGGACAGCCAGGGCTGACCCTCGTTTGTAGGTCTCTTCTCTTTGCTGTGCAGAGGAAAGAGGCAGATCTGGCGAGTGAGACTCATGCCTCAGGGCGGTCTGGGAATGCGGCAGATGCTCCCCCCTGGCTTCCAGGATGCCTGGGGCATCCCTTCAGCCCATGGCACTGCGACCAGACTGCCTTGGCCTGCCAGGACTTGGGCTGACTCGGGAGTGGGAATAAATTAAGCTAGGCTTCCTAAAGCTGCTGCTGCTGGGCCAGGGCTTAGGGGCCTGCCTTGGGCAGAGGCCTCGTCCGCCTCGGGCTCCATACTCCCAGCCACCTTTTCCAATTGGCAACGGCACTGACCCCCGGTTGGGGTTCGTAAGCAGTGAAGCCTGTGCAGTGCAGAGGTGAGGAGCTGCGGCCCGGTGCCGGGCTGTCTCAGCCTGAGTCCCAGTGTGCAAACCTTTGCCATGTAACATGGCCTCTTTGTGCCTCCGTTTACCCATATGCAAAGTGAGGTGATCATAGGACGAATATGGAGCTCAGATGAAGGAGCACATGGAAAGCACTCAACTTCCTGGGCACAGGGCCAGAGCCAGCTCTGTGGCCAGGAGGTTAAGGCAGCTGGATACGTGGCTGACTCTACGGTGCAAATCCCGGATTCCATAGTCTAGGAAACACACCAGGGATGGGCCAGCAGGTATGTGGTGGTCAACCGTGTTCAAGTCCTGGACCTGGTGGCTTGCTTTCTCAATTTCCCTTTCTCTCTCTCTGTCTCTCTCTCTGGTGAGCACACAGGCACTATAGCAGATGTAAAAAATAATAATAAATAAAATAATAATTTAAAATAAAAAATAAAAAAGAAACACACTGATGTGTATGCAGGCACATGTATGTTGTCCAGAATCCCAACAGGACGGAGAAATGGAGAAGGGATGCGGGTGGACCATCCACCGTGGGGATGCTTCCTTCCCATCCCTCTGTCTCTGTCTCTCTCTGGCAAGTGCTCACACCCTCTGGCAAATTTTTTGTAAGAAAGAAGGAAAGCACTACATAAACATTAGCTGTTTTCTGAGAGTTTTCTGGAGAGACAGCACCAGTGGGTAGGTATGTAGATATGTGAGATACTAGAATTGGCTCATTGGGGGGACCAGCAGATGGTGTAGTGGCTACGTCGCTGAACTCCCATGTAGTTGACCATGGTTCAAGACCTGGACCTGGTGGCGTAAACTCATGCTGGGCACGTGTGCCCGAGATCCGAGAGGAGAATGGAGAAGGGACTGCATCGTGGTCATCCCCCTGGGGGGTGATTTCTCGCTTTCTGTCTCTCTGTCTCTCTCTGTCTTTCTGGCAAACACACACCTCATGGGGTTATGGAGGCTTAGACGTTCCATAATAGGCCAAACTGGAGGTGCTAGGATGCCAGTCACATGGCACAATCCAAGTGCTGCCTCAGAGCAGGAAGCCGGTGGCATCAGTTCACGGGTGAAATCCTGGGAACCCAGTGGGGGGTAGGGCACTGGTGTAAGGCGTGGAGGCCGAAGACAGGCAAGCCTTGAGTCCCGTGTCCAAGGAAACCTATCCCTGCTCTCTTGGAAAGACCAGGCCACTGTGGTATTTGTTCCGTCTAGTCTGGACCAATGGAGGGTGCCCACCTGTACGGAGACCTAGACGGGACCTTCCCCACCAAGGCTGCTCCCTCGGACCCAGGCACTCGCACCCTCACACCTATCCACACACTTCCTCAGGCTTCTGGGAATTCCTAATCCAGGAGCGGACACCTAGAATTGACCTCACAGCCTTTGTCCTCTGCTCCTTCCCCACCTCCCCCCCAGGGGGCATCAGGACCTCTGCTTCCCAGGGAGGGCCATGCCCATAGCCTGAAGTTTTTTGGTTTTTTTTTGGAGAGGTTTTTTGCTACAGGGCACGTGCGCTTGCCAGACAGAGACAGAAAGCGAGAAATCACCCCCTAGGGGGGATGGTCACACCACAATCCCTTCTCCTCCACTCTCCTCTCGGGATCCTAGACACACATGCACATGGACCCGGCGTGAGTTTTAAGTCACCGGGTCCAGGACACGAACCATGGTCGACTACGTGGGAGTCCAGCGACATAGCCATTATGCTAACTGTTGGTCCCAGGGCCTGAAGTTTCTTACCAGAGGGGGGAGGTGTGCACATGAAGGGAACCTTCGGTCCTGGAGACCCACCCGGCCTCCCAGACACCCCAGAGCTTGCAGACTCTGATCTTACCCTAACAGGTGCCTGGCTAGGCAGGTGCTGTGAACTGTGAACTTGATGGACATTGTTTGCATTTAACAGACATCGCAAAAAACAACTATATATATATACATGATATGTATATATAACCTTGGCCTAACCCACTCTGAAAACACTAGAGATTCAGAAATAAGTAAACAGTGTTCTCTCCTCAAGAACTCACAGTCTGGTGGGGCGAGATAAGCCAGTGGCAGAAATCACAACAATAAGGGCTGTGACAGGCCCTTGATCTGCACTTCGCAGATGCAGATGCAGCGGTGATAATCCCAGAGGGTGTGCGCCTGCCCAGGAGACCCGCTCCATCCTCCCCC
>NW_006160147.1:3980866-3989515 GCF_000334495.1 Tupaia belangeri chinensis
CCCCTCCTTCCCCCTCCTCTCCTTCCCCCCTTCTCCCCTCCCTGGCCTACGGCAGTGTGGCAGTGCCTACCTGTTCTGCAAGCCTGCGGCCAGGTTGGAGCTCCTCTGGGTTCACAGTGGGGATGAGAACAGGCACGAACCAAGGCAAGCCCAAACACCTGCTCAGGTCCAACCTGCCAGAACCCCCTTGCCCAGCAGGCTCCCTTCTCTCTGCATTCTTTGCAGCCTCCTTCCCCCCACCCCCTCACACACAGCTCAGACCCCTTTAGACTTGAGTCCCTATTTATAGCCACAGGATAAAACCAATCTCATTTCCACATGTTCCCAACTCTACTCCCCACCCCGCCTCCGGATGTTCTGGGGCTGCAGAGGGGTCTTCTTGTTGTCTCTAAGGGGTCCCCAGCAAGGCACCCAAGGCCTTTGTGCCCTACCCTGACTGCCTCTCTGCACACTCAAAGAGTCTGCTACGAGACCAAGGACCCACCTTTCCCTGCACTAGCCTCCTCAAGCGTTTAAGGACCTTCGGGATCCATCCATTATCCTCTACCTGGACTTCCTCTTCCATCTCCCTCCAGTTCCCCTTCCAGCTCAGTCATGGCTCCATGGGCTTTGGGCAAGTCCCCTCCCTTTCCTGAGACTCCCTGCTCCTGTCCCTACAATGAAGGTGGCCCTGAGATGCCCTCAAATGTCTTTCCTGCTCCCAAACTTTACATTGGCCTGTTTCGTTCCCACTTTAGCGTTTTGTATTTCCCTCTATCCTGTCAAATATACTTCAGACTCCCCTCTTCCAGGGAGCCTTCCTTGATGCACACTCCCATAAACACTCAGTTCTGTACACCAAGGAGATGTGTATCAATACTGGTGCCAACAGAGGTCTTAGCCCCTCATACTGCCCAAAAGGCCACCTGAAACCTGAAATGCACACTTTAAGTGAAAACAGAGCTGCGTATAGAAAGTCACCACTCCTGGGAAGCCATCCAACTCTGCTGCCCCTCAGACCATCTTGGACTCGAGCTGCCTGCAGGCTGCCCTCCTACTCAGGTGTTTAGTGTCCATTAGGTCTCTCCCTGCTTAGGCGGTAAGCCTGGGTGGACAAGAACGATGCCTTCTTCTCGGCTGTGACTCCTCCCAGCTGTGCCGGCCCAGTGGCTTGGAGCAGGTGTTCACTTTTCTTGTTCTAATAACTGAATACCACACTGGGTAGTTTGTAAAGAACAGAGATTTATTTAGCTCACGGTTTTGGAGGTCCAAGATCAAAGGGCCACATTTGGTGAGGGTCTTCTTATGGTGGGGAGTCTCCAGAATGAGTCCTGAGGTGACACGGCATCACATGGCAAGGCAGAGCAAGCATATGCGAATGTTCGTGTTCCTCCTTCTTATATTAAGAACTCCACCGGAATTTAACCATGGGGGCTACCCTGATGGCCTTATCTAATCCTAATCTGCTTCCACAAGCCCCACTTTTCAATGCTATGATCAGATTAAGTTTTCAACATTTTTTTTTAGTTGTTTGTTTGATTGTATTTTCTTTTGCTATAGGGCATGAGTGCTCACCACAAACAGAGAGAGGGAAAGTGAGATGTCATCCCCCAGAGAGGCTGGCCATGACAATGCCCTCTCCTCCACTCTCCTTTTAGGATTTTGGGCACGCATGCACACACACCTCGTGTGTTTTTCAAGTCACTGGGTCCAGGAACCAAGCATTAGGCCATGTAGTTTCCAGTACCTTAACCTCCATACCACCTGCTGATCCAAGTTCTCACCTTAATCCCATCACAACTAAATTTCAATGCTGAATCCTGGGGATACATAGTCAGACCACAGCCTAGGGGAAATGACACCACTGGTGACCAAGTAATTCCTTTCTTTTTTGAGGGGTTTTTGCCTTAGGGCACATGCTCTGGGGAGAAAGACACAGTAAGAGGGAAAGTGAGAAATCACCCCCTGGGGGAATGACCATGCATCAACCCCTTCTCTTTCATTCTCCTCCTGGAATCTGGGGCATGTATGCACATGTGCGCTGCGTGATTTTCAAGTCACTGGATCTGAGACTCAAACCATGGTCAGCTATGTTGGAGTCCAGCAACGTAACCACTACACCACCTGCTGGCCCCCCACGTACTCCTTTATAGTTCACGCACGGTAGCCCATTGGCTCTGAAAACCTTCTGGAAGTCAGGGTGCACATAATCACTCCCCATTTGGTGAGTGTGGACACAGAGGTCTTGGTAGACAGGGCAAGTACAATGACCCCATTCGACGGGTCTGGAAACTGAGGCCTTGGGGGGTTTAGCATCTCGCTCATGGTGAGCAAGAAAGTCCCCCCAAGGTGCGCTTACCTGCCTCTCTGCCTGTGCTCCACAGTTCACTGAACTGTTCTGTAGGTTTTAATCCATTCCAGTGTCAAGGCCATGCTCGGTGGCCCCGGGGGCTGGCACAGGAGCCAGAATAAGCAGACCTGGTTTCTAATCTGACTCACCCAGCTAGTTCAGGAGGCAGCCAAACCGAGGAAATTCGGCTGTGCTCCACGCCCCTCCCTTGCCCCACTTGCTCCCACGGCTGTCCTTTGAGTGCCTCTTCACTCCCCCTCCTCCTCTCCCACAGCTTTTGGGAGCTTTGGGTGGGGCCCAAGGAGGATGTGAGCCGGTGGACAGGGCAGTGGCCGGGATGTTTTTCCTAATCCGCATTGTTCTGCCTGGGCCTATTGTATGTGCTGGGAGTGGGACGTCACCCAGTTGCCTGGCAGGCTCTCGGCAGAGCTAGAGAACATTTCCGGAGGGGACTGACCCATTGTGAATGGCTGAAGCTTTTCCAAAGTTCCTCCAGACTGGAAGAGCCAAGGAGATGGGAAGACTTGGAGACTCCAGGCGTACTGGAGCCCGCTCCATGCTAAAGGTCCCAGTGGCTCGGCTAAGAGGTCCTTTCGGACTGGGCCTGCACCTGGTGAGGGATTTGGGAATGGAAGGAAGGGGAATTAGGGACAGAACTGGTGACACAAGGGTATAAAAGTAGTATTGTATTCTTACAACACCTGAATCCGATTTAGGACGATGGCTCACACCTGACCATGGGAAACGAATCGTCACCTTTAAGAAGGCCCATGATTGGACTCCCACGTAGTCGATTGTGGTTCAACTCCTGGACCTGGCAGCTTAAATTCTTGCCGGGTGTGTGTGCACGCATGCCCAAAATTCCTAGAGGAGAATGAAGGAGAGGGATTGCAGCATGGCCATCCCCCCTGGAGGGTGATTTCTTGCTTTCTGTCTCTCTGCCTCTCCAGTGAGCACATGCGCTCTATAGCAAAAATCTCTCTCTCTAAAAAAAAAAAGGAAAGTCCTTGAGCTGAGCTGGGAGGAACTGGGAAGCCAGAGCCGCTTCAAAGCAGCTCAGTGCTTGCCATGGGTGAGTAATGCCCAGGTCCTGACTTGGGGGAAGCTTGGGGCGCTTCCCTGCAGAGGGGGCTCATCTCTGTACCTCTTCCTCCCCTGCCTGGCTGGGTGTGCCAGCAGATCTCCTGGGTGCCAGCTGCTTTGTATACGTGTGCTCATGTTTCCTCGCAACCAGACCAGTTTTTTATATCCAAGGGGACATGAGGAAGCCATAGGAAAATGGAATTAAAGTATGAGTTTATGTTAGTGCAAAAAACTTTAAAAATCTATGTGTGATTTTCTCATAACACACATTTCTTTTTAAATTTTAATTTATTCATTTATTTTTATTTGACCAGAGAGAGTGGGGGGAGGATGAGAAAGGAAGCCACCAGGTTTGGGACTTGAACTGTGGTCGGCCACATGGGTGTGTCCAGCACCTTAACCACCATGCCACCTCTTGGTCCCCATAACACACATTTCTATGACCTTTTTAAAGATCCCACATATTTCTTGTAGATGAAAAAACTGAGTCCCATGGAGGTTAAGAATTAGTTCCAGGCCAGCCAGGTGGCATGCTGGAGACAGCAGCTGGATCCCACATAGCCGACTGTGCAGTTTAAGTCCTGGACCCAGCAGCTTGAAAAACATGTCAAGTGCATGTACATGTGTGCCTAGAACCCAGAGAGGTAAATGGAAACATGAAAAAGGGATTGTGGCGTGGCCATCCTCCCAGGGGATTCTCTCTCTCCTCTCTCTCTCTCTCTCTCTCTAATGAGCACATGCACCCTATATCAAATTTGTAAAAAAGGAATTAGCTCCAAGCCACATAGCTACTTCATGGCAGAGTTGGGAATTGAAGCTGGTACCATGACTCTCTAAAAGTCCATATTCTACAACAGGAATTCTCAAATATTTACATGCAGAAGAAGCAATTGGGAGGGAGCAGCAGGTGGCGTGGTGGTTGAGTGCACTGGACTCCCACAAGACCAACCATGGTTCAAGTCCCAGACCTGGCAGCTTGCTTTCTCACTTTCCTTCTCTTTCTCTTTCACTCTGCCCCTCTCTGGTCAAATTAAGATAAGTAAGTATGTAAGTAAGTAAGTAAGTAAGTAAGTAAGTAAGTAAGTAAGTAAATAAGTAAATAAATAAATAAATATGAAATAATTTTTTTTTTGGAGAGGTTTTTCCTGTAGGGGGCGTGCACACACCAGAAAGACAGAGAGAGACAGAGACAGCGAGAAATCATGCTCCAGAATGGCCACACCACAATCCCTTCTCCTTTATGCTCCTCTCAGGATCTTGGGCATGAGTTTAAGCCACTGGATCCGGGTCTCGAACCATGGTTGACTACATGGGAGTCTAGCAACATAGCCATTACACCAACTGCTGGTCCCAAATGAAATAACTCTCTTAAAAAAAAAAAAAAAGAAGACGAAGCAATTGGGGTGCAAGCTAAAGGTGCAGATTTCTGGAACCTGTCCCCTTTCCCCCATTCTAATTCAGAGACCAGGGTCAGGAAGGAATCTGCACTTTCTCCAAAGAACACAAGTGGTTCCAAAGCCATTGGGCCACAGGTTGAGAAACACTGCCTTGGGGTGCTCTGTTTTGTGTTTTGTTTTAAAGAGATTTTTGCTATAGGGCACATACGCTTTCCAAGAGACAGAGAGAGACCAGAAGCGAGAAATCACACCACAACCCCCAGAGGCTCTGGTTTTTCATTGCGGCCCAGAGTGCACAACACGAGGAACACAGGGTAGTCCAGGCACCTGCAGAACCTCCTGAAGAACCCTGTAGTTCTCCATCCTGCCAGGATCCTGGCACATGCACATGTGCCCAGGGGCACGCCAGGGCCAGAATTCAAACCCTGGTTGACCACGCATTTTAAATGTTCTCCTTGACATTCTGAAGCAAATGAAAGTTTGAGAAGTAGTGCCCTGAGGGTCTAGAAAGAAAAGGAACTGGGACGTGTAGCTTTGAGATCCTGGGGGATAAGGACCCTGGTGGGTAGGACCCCAAAGTGACAGTATTTGCTGTGGATTCTGGAAGGAGAACCAGGCATGGGCTGTGGAATTCTGGGTTTGAATCTGGCTTGGTCATTCTGGTCCTGGGCCAGTGACTTAGATCTCCGCTCTCCCCTCTCCTATCAAGTACTCAGTAAGCAGTAGCTGCTGTTTACTAACGGGAGGACCCTGAGGAGAGAATCTTCTCACCGTGCTGACTTCATAGGTGACTGCCTATGACTGTTGGGGTCCAAAGTAAGCTCTGGCTGTCCTCATTGGGAGAGGGAGTGCTGTAAATGCCACCAGGTGTTCAAGTCCCCAGGCTGGCATTGACTCTTGTAAATCTGGGGAAGAAGGATAAGGATGAAATCAACGGCCAGTGGATTAGGACAGTAGCTCTGTTAGTATCTCTTAAGCCAAGGCTTAGGAGAAAGTATGCAGGGACATGAAAGGAGTTCGACATCTGCTCCTCTTTCAGTTCCCTTAGGTTCAACTTCCACGTGAACAGAAGGCAGGACTTGGGTGAGAGACAAGGGTGTGGACACTGAGTTGCTGGATCTTCACACGCTGAGAAACCGGGGAGGAGTGGGATTCTCTGCCAGCTCCACTCTTCTGCACCAGCCTGCTAAAGGGCAAGGGACCGTCTCAAATCTTCCTGGAGAGGAGACAGACTGGGGTGGGGTAGAGTCAGTCTTCTTGACTCTTCCTCTCTGCCTGATTTCCCTCTGGATAGGGGCAGGCGAAAGGACTCAGAAGGCCCCTGGGAGAGACGTAGAAGTCTCCAGATCAAATGTTACCTTGTCTCCTAGCCCCACTTTTCCCAACGGACAGAAAAACAGGACCCTCAAGCAGAGGAGCCCTCCTCAGAGCGCACCTTCCCCTCCAACGAGACCATCTGGGGCTGATCTTTGCCTGTGGCTCATTTGGAAGATGCAACTCTGGCCGAAGGATGTTACTAAGGTGAGGGACCTACCAGACAGGGCACCAGGACTGCATCACATCAGACAGAACACCAAGACCACACCACAGAAACTGACAAACAAAAGGAGACACTGAGGGCCAGAGGTTGGCACAGCAGTAACACAACTGGATCGACATGAGAAGATCACCAGTTCACGTCCCAGGACCTCTCTGAATTATACAGTATGTGCCCTCCCAAGATCCAGGCTAGTTGAGACTGGGGTGGACTGGGTATGAGGATCCTCTTGTGGGTATTACTTCACCATTTAAATAAGTTAATAAATTAACTTCAAAAGAAAATTAAAAAGACACCGAAGTAAAGTGAGAACCACAGCCAACTGTAATTTTTTTTTTAAGAGAGATTTTTGCTATAGGGTGCGTGCACTCAATGCAGAGAGAGACAGAGAGACAGAAAACGAGAAATCATCCCCCTGGGGGGATGGCCACACCGCAATCCCTTCTCTTCCATTCTCCTCCTGGAATCTTGGACACATGCCCGGTGTGAGTTTTAAGCCGTCGGGTCTGGGATTTGAACTGTGGTCGACTATATGGGAGTCCAGGGATGCAACCATTAAGCCATCTGCTGGTCCCCTAACTGTAACATTTAATGCCATCCATCTCATAGAAGGTGGAGGAGGCAACAAGGGCCATTTTGTATACCTGTTGCCAACAGAGTAGGTCAGGGCCTGAGCTACACCTAGTGAACCAAGGCTTTCATGCAGGAGGAATCCAGCCCGGAGGAAAGAGTCGGCTATCTGGGCACAGGGAAGAGCGCCCTGACTCCCTCTGGAAGAGGGTGACGTTCAAGCTGGACAGTGAAGGCTGGGCCACATTTCGGCAGGACGGGGTGGAACAACCAAGGAAACCAGCTCAGGAGCCATAAGACCTCCCATGTCGGGACAGGATGGGGAGTAATAAGAGAGAGGTTGGAAATGCAAGCGAGGGCCTCAACAAGCACGTGGAAGACAATGTGCTGGACTGAGCATTGAAAGACAGACACACAGATTGGCATTTGAAGGTGAGGGTGCAAAGGTCTCTGACAAGGGTGACTGGGAGGCTGTGTCTGAAATGAGGAATGCAGGTGAAGAAACAGATTAAACAAAGGCACCCAAACAGGAAGTCCTAGCGAGCGCAATCAGGCGAGAGAAATAAAGGGCAATCAAATTAGAAAGAAGGAGGTCAAATTGTTCCTGTTTGCAGATGCTATCATATGATTTTATATATGGACAGCCCTAAAGATGCTATACAAACACACTCTTAGCACTAATAAACAAATTCAGCAAGTTGCAGGATATAAAATCACATGCAAATCAGTAGCATTTTTCTTAACCAAAAATCAAACAGTTGAAAGGGAATTTTTTTTCATAATTGTCTTATTTAACTTTTTTCATTTTTTATTTATTTTGATCTTAGCAAAAGGAACAGAGTGAGAGAGAGGGAAAGTGAGAAAGCAAGCCGCCAGGTCTGGGACTCGAACCGTGGTCAGCCATGTGAGGGTCCAGCGCCCTTAACCACCATGCCACCTGTTGCTCTTGAAAAAGAAATTTAAAAAGCATCCTAGGCTTGCTCTGTAGCCTACTTGTTAACAGAGCTAGATCCTACATGGCCAACCAGTTTGAATCTTGGCCATGGCAGCTTGAAAAACACACCAGACACATGTGCATGCAAGGTCCAAACCTAACAGGATAGAGACATGGAGTAGAAAGGATTGTGGTGTAATTCTACCCTAATAGGGGTGGAGAATGTTCCCCATCTCTGTCTCTCTCTGGCAATTAAAAAAAAAAAAATCCCATTTACAATAGCTACAAATAAAATACCTACAAATAAATTTAACCAAGGAAGTGAAAGTTCTCTATAATGAAAACTTAAACCACTGATAAAGGAAATTGAAGAAGACACAAAAGAATGGAAAGAATCTCATACCTATAGATTATTGAATGGAAGAATCAATATTGTTAAAATGTCTGTGCTACCAAAAGTTATCTATAAGATTCAATACAATATCTAACAAAATTAAAAAAAATTATGTTCTTCACAAAAAGAGAATCATAACATTTGTATAAAATCACAAAAAACTCTGAATAGCCAAAGAAATTCTAAGCAAAAAGAATGAAGGGGGAGCCATCAAATTGGATTTCAAAATATACTATAAAGCTATAGTAACAAAACAGCATGGTACTGGCCAAACAAATAGACACAGACCAATGGAATAGAACAGAGAACCCAGAAAAAAAATCCACATATACATAGCCAATTGATTTTTTTCTTTTCTTTGAGAGTTGTTTTTTTTTTTTTTGCTATAGGGCGCATGCGCTCGCC
>NW_006160147.1:3989919-4001579 GCF_000334495.1 Tupaia belangeri chinensis
CCAGACAGACAGAGAGAGACATAGAGACAGAAAGCGAGAAATCACCCCCCAGGGGGGATGGTCACGCCGCAATCCCTTCTCCTCCATTCTCCTCTCTGGATCTTGGGCATGCACGCACACGTGCCCGGCGTGAGTTTTAAGCCACCGGGTCCAGGACGCGAACCGCGGTCGACTACATGGGAATCCAGCGACATAGCCATTACGCTAACTGCTGGTTCCCGACAGCCAATTGATTTTTGAAAGAGGTACCCAGAGCATACACTGAGGAAAAGACAGTCTGTTCAAAATGGTGCTGGGAAAACTTGACATCAATATGCAGAAGAATAAAGCTAACCTTATATCTTTCAACATACACAAAAACAAACTCCAGATTGCTTACTTGACCATAAAACTTGAAACTATGAAGCCACTAAAAGAAGACATAAGAGAGACACTTCAGGGGGCTGGCAGGTGGCATGGTAGTTAAGGGCACTGGAATCCCACATGGCTGACTGTGGTTCAAGTCTTGAACCTAGATTCTTGCTCTCTCTCTCTCTCTCCTTCTTTGGTCAAATTAAATAAATAAAAGTTAAATAAAATAATTCTTTTTTTAAAAAAGAAACACTTCAGGACATTGGCATAAGCAAGGAGTTCTTGAATAAAATCTCAAAAATACAGACAATAAAAGCAACAATAGATAAATGGGGTTATATCAGACAAAAAGCCTCTGCACAACAAAGAGAACAATCAACAGAGTAAAGAGACAACCCACAGAATGGAAGAGAATATTTGCATACTACCCATCTGACAAGCGTTAATAACCAGATTATACAAGGAAATCAAACACTTCAGCAGCAAAAAACCAAATAACCCAATTATTACGCAAATGATCTGAATAAACAGTTCTCAAAAGAACACATAGAAAGGGCCAAGAAACATAAAAAATGCCTCAGCATCACTAATCATTAGGGAAATGCAAATCAAAACCACAATGAGATATCATCTCATCCCAGTTAGATTGGCTAGTAGCCTTTTCCTTTATAAAAAAAAGAAATGCTACAGGGCATGTGCACTAGCCAGAGAGAGACACACAGAAAGAGGGAGAAAGTGAAAGAGTACTCCCCAGGGGGGATGGCTATGTCACAATTCCCTGTCCTCCATTCTCCTCTTAGGATCTTGGACAGACACACACAAACACACACACGTACCAGGTATTTCAAGCCACCAGATCCAGGACTCGAACTGTGCGATAGGCCTTTTTGCTAGAGAGCACACATGCTCACCAGAGACAAAGAGAAAGAGAGGGAGCATCCTGTTCCCCATGGGGAATGGTCATGTCACGACCTCATCTCCTCCATTTTTTATCCCTTCAGGATTTTGGACGTGCATGTACATGCATCCAGTGTGGTTTTTCTCTTTCTTTCTTTTTTTAAAAAATATTTATTTAATTTTATTTGTTATTATTATTACTTTTTAAAATTTGACCAGAGAGAGACAAAGAGGGAAAGCAAGAAAGCAAGTCTCTAGGTCCAGGACTCAAACTGTGTTCAATCCTGTGAGAGTCCAGTGCCTTAATCACCACACCTCGGGATGAGCAGTTGACACAATGGCTGTCACTGGACTCCCATGTAGCCAACCACAGTTTGAGTCCCAGACCCAGTGGCTTAAACTCATGCCAGGCGCACTGCATGTGTGCCCAAGATCCCGAGAGGAGAATGAAGGAAAAGAGATTGTGGTGTGGTTATCCCCCCTGGGGGGTGTGATTTCTCGCTTTCTCTCTCTCTCTCTCTCTGTCTGGCAAGCGCACACGCCCTATAGAAAACCTCTCCAAAAAAAAAAGGAAGTCACCACACCGTTTGCCGGCTCCACTCCACAGTGTTTCTAAAGCCATGATCTCAAGTTTCTGGGAACTGCATGGCTGGTCATGTGGGGCCTGGCTGCCCTAACCACCAGGACATAGAGCTGGCTCTAGAATGGCGATTACCAAAAAGACAAAAATGAGTAAATAAATAAACAAATACATAAAATAAAAAATGCAAGCTTGAATGAGGGGAAAGAAGACTCCACACTGTGAGTGAGGATGTAAATGAGTATAGCCATTGCAGAAAATGGTATGGAGAGTCCTCAAAGAGCTAAAACTAGGACTACTTATGACCAGCACCCATACCACCAGGTATGTACGTACAGAAAAGGAAGTCAGTATGTAGAGACATCTGCACCCACGGCCAGCCACTGGCACAGCAGTGAAGGTCCCATACAGGCACCTGGGTCCCATACAGCCAACTGTGAGGTTAAGTCCCAGACCCGGCCACGTGAGAAACAGCCTGGCTCACACGTGTACCCAAAATTTCGGCAGGAGGAAGAAGTGAAGGAAAAGGGTTGTGGCATGCCCATGCCCATGCCCATGGAGGGGTGCTTTCTTGCCTTCCTGTGTTCTCTGTCTTTCTCTCCGTGTTCCAGTGAGCACACATGCCCTCTGGCAAATTAAAAAAATAAAAGTAAAGGAGAATCAGAAAAAATGTGTGAGCTATTGGAAATTAAAGAGAGGATTATGAAAATTAAAATTTCAGTGGAGAGTGTTGGAAGGTGAGAGAATTAGTCTAATAACTGAATGACAGAATATCCAGATCCTAAACATTTCTTTGGAGATATAAAAAAGACTACCTCTAAAAATATAAGAGGCATATTGGCCACATGATTATTTTAAACAGGTCTTCAACATTCTGAGACAAAAACAATTTTCAGCCAAGAATTCTATATCCATCCTAATTACTATTGTTTTGAGAGGTTTCTGCTATAGGGCATGAGCTCACCAGAAAGACAGAGACAGAGAGACAGAAAGCGAGAAATCACCCCCCAGGGGGTATGGCCACGCCACAATCCCTTCTCCTCCATTCTCCTCTCAGAATCTTGAGCACGCACACACACGTGCCTGGCATGAGTTTAAGCCACCGGGTTCAGGACTCGAACCACGATCGACTACATGGGAGTCCAGTGACATAGCCATTACGCCAACTGCTGGTCCCAAATTACTATTCTTATGTGCAGATCGAACAATGACCCTTTCAGACACCAGGGACTCAGAAAATCTGTTCCACATGCTCCTTCCAGAGAAATGCTCTGAGACATGGGGCAGCAGAAATAAGAGCATAGGGAGGTGCCTTTGCATGGCATTACGGTGCGATGCTCTTTGAGGCTGAACCACATGAGAAGGTTCCAGTTCGTGTCCAGAGACCTCCCTGAGTAAGCTGTAAGGCATGCCTGTGTCCAGGATCTGGATTGGCTGAAGTGGAGGGGGGTGGTGGAGGCATGAGGACCCTGCTGGGGTGCTGTCTTTCTGTCTCTGTCTCCATCTCTCTCTCACACACTCATGGAGGAAAGAAAATAAACTTTCAAAACAATTCAGTTTGGGGCCAGCAGGCGGAATAGTGGTTAAGGCGCTGGACTCCCACATGGTCAACTGTGGTTTGAATCCTGGACCCAGTGGCTTGAAATTCACGCCAGAAAGGTGTGTGTGCATGCCCAAAATCATAAGAGGAAAATAGAAAAGGGATTGCAGTGTGACTATCCCTCCTGGAGGGGAGGATGATTTCTCACTTTCTGTCTTTATCTCTTTCTGTCTCTCCAACAAGCGCACATGCCCTATAGCAAAAATCTCTAAAACAAACAAATAGTTCAAGTCCCAGATTCGGCGACTTGGAAAACATGCTGGTTACGTGTGTGTACGTGCTCCAATTCCTAAGAAGAGGGAGAAATGGAGGAGACAGGATTGCAACATGACCCTCCCTCGTGGCAGGTGCTTTCTCACTCCCTCCTTCTCTCTCTGTCTCTCTCTAGTACGTGCAAGCACCCTCTAGAAAAATTTTTAAACAAATAAACAAAACAAAACCAGGAGTATAAACAAAGAAGAAACAGAGGAGGAGACAGAGGGAGGAAGGAAGAGGGGAGGAAAAGAAAGAGAGAAGGTCAGGGTGACAGGGAAAGGAAGAAGTCCCAGGGCAGCTATGAGGCAGGAAAGCAAGAGCCCAAATGAGAGTGACAGGACAGAGGTTGTGACAGGTCCCCAGGAAAACGGGAACCTGTACTGCAGGTGTTGAAGCATTGGACACAAACTTGAGGGAATGACAGTGGCACACAGTAAAGAGAAAAAAAGAAAAAGGGGAGGGGGGGAATAAAGGGCAATTGGAAACTATGAAAAACTGCAAGAAAGAAAGGAAATGAATTACAGGACATTGTGTGGCTCTACAATAAATAGTATTTATATTATCACTAAATGTAAACACTGTTGCATTTCAATTCTTACGAGAGGACTTTAAAAAGTTCATGGGACAAGACCAGCAGCTGGTGTAATGGCTATGTCACTGGACTCCCATGTAGTCGACTGTGGTTCGAGTCCCAGGCCCAGTGGCTTAAACTCACGCCAGGCACGTGTGCATGTGTGCCCAAGATCCTGAGAGGAGAATGGAGGAGAAGGGATTGTGGTATGGCCATACCACCTGGGGGGGCATTTCTCGCTTTCTCTCTCTCTGTCTCTGTCTTTCTGGCAAGCACATGCGCCCTATAGAAAAAAATCTCTCTCTCCACCCCTCCCCCCATAAAAAGTTCATGGGCAATGGAATTAATGTACAAGTTTTTAAAACAAAATTTGAAATCCATGCATAATCTTTCATGTAGACATTGTTTATGAACTTTTTGAAGATCCTTCACAGAACCAACTTATAGGCAAAACACAGAAGATCTAATTATGGTTAGAAAACTAGAATACAAGTGGTATCAACATTGAGCATTTAAAGTAAATGCTCCAGCCAGCAGGTGGCATGGTAGATGAAGTGCTGGACTCTTGCATGGAAGATACCACAATGCAAGTCCCGAACCTGGTGACTTGAAAATCATGCTGAGCATACCAGCAGATGGCATAATGGTTATGTTGTTGGACTCCACGTAGTTGACTGCAGTTTTGAGTACTGGACCCTGCGACTTAAAACTCATGCCAGGCATGTGTGCACAAGTGCCCAAAATCCCGAGAGGAGAATGGAGGAGAAGGGATTGTAGCATGGCCATCCCCCCTGAGGGGGTGATTTCTTGCTTACTGTCTCTCTGTCTCTCTGGCGAGTGCACATACCCCATAGGAAAAACTCCTCTTAAAAAAGAAAAAAAAAAAAAAGAAAAGAAAAGAAAAGAAAGAAAATCATGTTGAGTGCATGTACGTGCATGTCCACAAAAGATCCTGAGAGAAGAATGGAGGAGAAGGGATTGTGGCATGGTCATCCTCCCCAGGGATGATGATTTTTCACTTTCTCTCTCTCTGTCTCTTTCTCTGGTGAGTGCATGCACAAAAACCTAAAAAAATAAATAAATAAAAATAAAAATCAGTAGACAAAAGTTAGGAAGGGGAGCCAAAAAGGAAAGGTAGGAGTGATGGTATCTTTATTCTACAAAGTGGTGAGTCAAAATCACTATCAACAGATGGTGGAGCAGGACCAGATGGCGGCACGGTGGAACAAAACACTTTGCAAGGCTGACCCACACGTGTAGAGACCTCCCTGAGTGTGCAGGATGTGGGTGCCCATGATCCAGGACTGGCTAAAATCAGGGATGGAGTCCTGTGAGAGACCCTGTGTCTCTGTCTCTCTTATTCTCTCTCACACTCACACACTCATGGGGAAAAAGAAATAAAAATAGCTGGTGGTGGAATAAAAATCAAAGAATATGTTACTTAAAGTAACAAAAATAATTAACAGATTTTTAAAAATTTATTTAGAAGAACTAAATAAAAGCATCTACATAAGCATATAGATAGATAGATTTTTTTTTTTTTTTTTTTTTTGCTATAGGACACGTGTAGTCGCCGAAGAGACAGAGAGACAGAAAGTGAGAAATCATCCCTCAGAAGGGTTGGCTATGCCACAATCCCTTCTCCATTCTCCTCTCGAGATCTTGGTCATGCACGCACACATGCCCAGTGTGAATTTTTAAGACTTGGGACCTGAACTGCAGTAGACTGCATGGGAGTCCAGGGACATAACCATTATGCCATCTGCTAATCCCTACATAAGCATATTGGGAGAAGAGTGATGGGAGGGTAGTTTGGATGATGATAAATCCTTACTTTTCATACTTATAAATCACTAGAGGCTGTTTAACCTTGAAAGCCAAGGAACCGCAGTACACTGTAGAGCTATGAAGTTACTTTCAGGATAAAGACCTAAAAGGGTTGAAGCAGAGGTGGGCCACCGGGTCAGTCATCCCAAGGGGCGACGTAAGGCCGCTCGTGGGGACCTTAGCGTCACTCGCTGCTTTCATGGCTAGCCAGTGGCAAGGGATCCAGCAATTTCTGTAGGCCCAAGAAGTGGACCACCGAGAAGGTGTCCGAGGCCAGCAAGCAAAAGAACCTAGGCTGAAGCAGGCCAAAGAAGCTCAGGCTGAAAGTGAACAGTGCGGCCTGCAGGGGGAGAAAGAATTCAAGGCCAAGGAAGCCATGGCTCTGGGATCGCACAGTAGTTGCAGCACTGATGTGGAGAAGGAGACCCAGGAGAAGAGGATCATCCTCCAGAACTATTTCCTACAGATCTGGGATGAAGTCTTGGATAACCTCTTGACCTTTGTCTATGACAACTGGCCAGAAATCCATGAAAACTACCACATAAATGGATAGGAGAAGAAGGAAGTACCTCTCCCATGGATTGGCGTCTTAGACGCCCTCGTGGAATATGAAGGATTACAGAGCTCCAGTTATATTCTTGGGAAAGGCATTAAATTATTTCTGTACATTATATAGCAGGTCCTTTCACTTTTTGCAGAGTAGCAAATCTAGCTTCTTTGTACAGACTTAGAACTTATCCAGGGGCCAGCAAGTGGCCGACTGCGGTTCGAGTCTCGGACCTGGTGGCTTACTTTCTCTCTCTCTCTCTCTCTCGTTCTGTACCTTTCTGGTCAAAATTAAAATAAATAAGTAAATAAATGAAAGTTAAGTAAAATTATTCTTTAAAAAACAAAAAAGAACTTACACAAAGAATTCATCTTTTTACCTCATATTTCTTAAAAATTTAATGGGTGTATGTTGTTTTCCTATTCCTTTATCTCAAGCAGCACATATCTCAACGTTAACTTTTGCTTTCTTTTTTTTTAAAGAATTATTTTATTTAACTTTATTTATTATTTTTTTTCAGTTTGATCAGAGAGAGACAGAGAGAGAGAGAGAGAGAGGAAGTGAGAAAGCAAGCCACCAGGTCTGAGACTTGAACCGTGGTTGGCCATGTGGGAGTCCAGCGCCTTTAACCACCATGCCACTTGCCGGCCCCAACTTTTGCTTCCTTAGATCTAGTTACAAAGGAAATTCTTTGAAGGAAGAAAGGGATTAAATTTTTTTTTCCCCTACTGCTTTCTTGACAGTCAGGGGCTTTATCTATGAAAAAGTAGTGAGTAGGTACTCGTAACCTGTGTGAAGCGGCAGCCAACCTTAAAGTAGTCCTTTCTGGCTAAAGGATAGGACAGTGGCTACTAGTGTAATTGTTTGGGCTGCTTTTAGTTTCTTTTAATCAAAATACTAGATGATAGAATTTTAAAAAAATGTTGAAGCAGCTGCCTCTGGACAAGACTAGCACTGGGGAGGGATGAAGTAGGGGACTCAACACTGTAGACTCTTCTCTTCTAGTTTATTTTTAACCATATGCATGAATTACTGGAATATAAAAACAATTAGGTACATCACAAAACAGGAGAGAAGGTAGACAGCAAGAGCTTTCATGACTGTAAGTGAGTGCTAGGGGCCAATTCCCGGTGAACTAGGCACCAGAGGTATGAGCACTTCGCAGGTAGGCCTAAAAACCAACCCAGGTAAATCACGAGGGCGTTGGACATGAGAAAATGTTCTGATTTTCACAAGGAGACAGGAGGTATTTCTGGAAACTATAGACCAAACGGCTCGATATAGAACCTGGCAAGATTCTAGCACAGATTATTAAACAGATGGCTTGTGAGTGCTTTGTGATTTATTTATTTACTTATATTCTGCCTTGTTCCAGAAAGAGATTTGCGATGTCTTACAGAGATATGTTCAACAAGACAAAAATGTTGCTTTTAAATGAAGAAAAGATCTCACTAGTTGAGCATGGGCTTACTGTATGACCTGGCAAATCAACGCTCAGTGTATATCCACGAGTGTTCACACAAAACCCATACATGAATATTCGTAGCAGCATAATTCATAATGGCCACAAAGTGGAAACTCGCGTGTCCATTAACAGGTAAATGGATAAACAAATGTGGTACATCTATACAATGGAATATTAATCGGCCGTAAAAAAGGAATGAACAGGGCCAGCAGATGGCTTGGTGTTTTTATTCTTGGTTTTTTTTTTTTTTTTAAGGTTTTTGCTATAGGTTGTGTGTGCTCACCAGAAAAACAAAGAGAGACAGGGAGACAGAAAGCGAGAAATCACCCCCCAGGGGGGATGGTCACACCGCAATCCCTTCTCCTCCATTCTCCTCTTGGGATCTTGGGCACGCACACACATGTGCCTGGCATGGGTTTAAGCTACCATGTCTGGGACTCGAATCGCAGTTGGCTACATGGGAGTCCAGCGACATAGCCATTATGCCAAGTGCTGGTCCCAGGTGGCTTGGTGTTTATGGCACTAGGTTCTACATGGCCAGCTGCATGGTTCAAGTCCCAAACTCAGTGGCTTAAAAAACACACTGGGCACATGTGCATACATGCCCAGAATCACAAGAGGAGACTGGAGGAGAAGGGATTGTGGCATGCCCACCCCCCCGGAGGGTGTCTTTTCATGTTCCCTTTCTCTGTCTCTCTAGCACATGTGACTTATAGAAAATATTTTTTAAAAGAAATGAGAGGGGTCAGCAGGTGATATGATGGTTAAGGCACTAGATTCCCACATGGCCGACCATGGTTCAAGTCCTGGACCCCGAGGCTTGAAGATCATGCTGGGCGTATGTGTATGTGTGCCCAAAATCCCAGGAGGAGAATGAAGGAGAAGGGATTGTGGCGTGGCCATCCTCCCGGGAGAGTGATTTCTCGCTTTCTCAGGTCTTTACTCAGGTCTCCAGACACACACCGAGAACCTCTCACATGGCTCAGCCTCAGAGAGGGCCACATTTCACCACAGTGCCACCATCTGGCCCCCATGAGTCAACCTTGAGAACATGCTAAGTGGAAGAAGCCAGACACAAAAAGCCACACACCACACGATTCTGTTCACGTGAGATGTCAGGTACATGCACTTGCCAGAGAGAGACAGTGAGATGGAAAGTGAGAACTCACTCTCCCAGGAGGACGACCATGCCTCAGTCCCTTCTCCTCCATTCTCCTGTCCAGCATGGGCGAGTCCACAGAGACAGAAAACGAGCCAAGGGGAGAGGCCAGGGGAGGGGCTGCTGACAGGAATGGAGTTTCTTTTTAAGATGATGAAAAGATCTGGAATTATGCAGTGGTGATGGCCACACGCTGGTGAATAGACAAAACTCCACTGGATCATATACTTAAAGTGGGGTGAATTTCATGGCATGTGAATGATCTCAATTAAAAAGCATGATTATGGAAAAAGAGGGAAAGTGAGGAAAAGAGACCAGACAATGAAGAGGAACCAAGTCAATATACAGTTAATGTACTGTAAAATTCTGTATTGGTGAGAAAGATGGACCATGGCTTTGACCAGGGGCTTCCCCGTGGCTCTACACACTCAAGAAATAGTGTTAATTAAATGATTCCCGACATCCATGTGATAAATGAACCGGTTGCTCTAGAGGATCACAGCTTTTGCTGGTGCCCAGCAGAAATCTCTCCTGTGCATTGTTGTAAAGGGGGTCCATTGACAGCAATGTCTCCCTATAATTTCATCAACACTGGTCACATAGGTACCCCCTAGGGTCACTCAAATTAGACAGGAAGCCCAAGTATAATTTCATAAAGGCGCTTTCATGGCGGGCTTAATTGCACAGGATATGCAGGCAGTCCCCCCGTGTGGAGTCTCTGGAGCAGTGGTTTTCCCGACCTTAGCTGCACAGTAGAAAACCCCAGGAGTCTTTGCAAGATACCAGCACAAGACTCTACCAACCAGAGATTCTGCAAAAGTTTCCAGGAGATTCTGATCTATAGCCATGTCTGAGATCCGATGATTAAATCGATAAATTGTAATCTTTCACAAACCCTCTATGGAGATTAGTTCTTACCCCAGAGTTTTCTAAGTTCAAGGTGAGAGCAGTTAAACACATATTTGTGTAGCTAATATTTTCTGAATGGCTGCTATGTGCCAGGCAGCTGCTGTGCCATGTTCCTGAGATAAAAGCATTCGTGCGTGACCGAACCTCCCTCCTCAAGTAGCAGAGAGCCAGTCCGAGTTACAGACACCCCAGTGGTCACTGCAGGGAGGGAGGTAAGTGAGGAGATGGGGAGGTACAAGGCAGGCCGTGGGGACAGCCTTGAGTGGGCGGGGAGTCCAGCAGAACGAATAGCTCATCCAAGCCCCAAAGGAAAGGTCAGTCAGGAGCAGAGGGGGTGGCAGAATGGTACACGGTGCTTGGTAATTTTCTTAACGGTGTGGAGGACTGCTAGTAACCACCTCATACACACTGAAGTGCCACCCTCATTCCAGAACAGCAGAGGAACAGTCCTCTCCTACAAAATATGCGTTTAATTACGCTCACCTTGAACTTACAAAATTCTGGGGTAAGAACTAATATCCAAGACACAGTGGCAGGCAAGAGGAACCCAAACTGAACCCAAGAGGACCCCAGAGGAAGGGAAGGCCATGAAGAAGTAGGGACAGCAAGGCAAACGTTCTCATTTAATCCACCGTTCACGTTTGACAGTCGATGAAAATTAGACTTACAACATTGAGGGGGCTGTCCTGAGTCGGCACAACCAAGGGTGTGACCATCAGCCAAGTTCAAGTCTGTCTCACCTCCAGGTCCAGATTCTTTCCATCATTCCACGTATAGCACGTCCTGTACTTAGATTCAAACTCTCGACAGCACACAGACGGGACAGGAAGGCTTGGTTGGATAGTGGTTCCTCTGGGGAAAATGTAAGAGCTACAAGCTCATGCACGTGTCTTTGGCCTAGGCCCACTTGAATGTGAATGGCAAATGGTTTTATGGAAAGGATTTGGACTTCGGAGTCAGGAGACCTGGTTTCAAAACTCAGCTTCCCTACTGGCTAGTTGTGTGACTTTGGGCACGTTCCTCCGCCTTCTGTGCATTGGTTTCCTGATCCATAAAATATGGGTAATAATGCCTGCTCACAGGATCACCATGACTAAAAAAAACTAAAGACAACGTAGATGCAGCCAAGGAGAAGACGGTCACAATACAGACACCGACTCGTATCCAGAATCTATCAAGAACACCTACACAAGTCTCAAAGACATTGAGAACCCAATTTTAAAGAGGCAGAAGACTTGAAGGGGCATTTCACACACACAAAAGGATATGCAAATAACCAATAAGCATATGATGAGATACCGAGCTGAATTTGTCACCAGGGGAATACAAATTAAAACCGCTGAGATACTAGTGCACCCCAACAGGAGGTTCAAGTTTACACAACTGGGCCAGCCAGTGGCCTGGTGGTGATGGCAGCTGGATTCCATATGACTAATTCTGAGATTCAAATCCTGGACACAGTAGCTTGAGAAACACACCAGGCACATGTGTGTGCACAC
>NW_006160147.1:4001592-4002728 GCF_000334495.1 Tupaia belangeri chinensis
GCAGGAAAGGGAAATGAAGGAGAAGGGGCTGCCATGTAACCCTAGGCAGTGCCTTCCCACTTTCTAGCCCTCTCCAGCAAAAACTCTAACCAATTTTTAAAAATAAATAAAATTAACATGACTAACAATGCCAAGTGTTGACAAGGATCTGGAGCAACTGAGCGCTCATAGACATGTACGTTGGTACAACCACATTGGAAAACTGTTTGACAGCATCTACTAAAACCAAACCTGGCCATATACTCAATAGAATGAGAGCATCTGTCCACCAAAGTATAAGCAGGAATGTTCAAAGCAGCTTTATTTCTCATAGTAAACTAGAAACAATCTGAATGTCCATCAGTAGTGGACGGGATAAATAAATTGAGGTATAGCCATACAGTGGAATACTATACAGCAATGAAAAAGCACGAACCATTGCTCTCATAGACATACTGTTAAATGAGTACACTACTGTACTGTGGATGTTTTATTTTCTGATCTGGGTGGAGGCCGCATGAGGGTATACACGTGTAAAAATTCCAGCCGCTCACTTAAGACTGCATTTTAGGCCCAGCCCTGGTGGTGTGCAGACAGTACTGCCAGTTGAAGAGCTGCATGGGAGGCACAGATTTGGCTTTTGGCTGACCTGAGCACTCCAGGCACTACTTGCATGCCTGTAATCCTAGCTAATTGGGAGACTGAGGCAAGAGGCTTGTGGCACAGCAAGACTCTGTAAAAATACCTACTCTGGGGCCAGCGGATGGCATAGCAGCAACATCACTGGACTCCCATATGGTTGACTGAGGTTCAAGTCCTGGACCTGGTAGCTTGAAACTCATGCCGGACACATGTGCATGCATACCCAAGATTCTGGGAGGAGAATGGAGAAGGGATTGTGACATGGTCATCCCCCTGGGGGATGACTTCTCACTTTCCCTCTCACTGTCTCTGTCTCTCTTTCTTTGGTGAGCACACGCACCCTAAGACCAAAATGTCCTTAAAAAAAATTACTCTGTCCCTTTCTCTCTTTATGTCTCATAAAATAAATAAATAAATAAAATAAAATAAGACTACTCGGGACTAGCAGGTGGTGTGGTGGTTAAAGCGCTGGACACTCCCACATGGTCAACCAGGATTCAGGTCCCAGACCTGGC
>NW_006160147.1:4002750-4010168 GCF_000334495.1 Tupaia belangeri chinensis
CTCTCTCTCTCTCTCTGTCTCTCTTTGGTCAAATTAAAATAAAATGAATAAATAAATAAAATTAAATAAATAATTCTTAAAAAAAAAGACTGCTCTTTAATATATAAAAATTTAACTGCAATCTCAAAAGTAAACAAAAAAATTATTGTATGTCATGTGTCTGGCCCAAGGTGGGCACTTGGTAGGCGAGGGCACTCCACGTGGGTCCTCCTAGAGCAGAGAAGGCAGCAGACCCATGACCTTCTGTGCTGCTCAGACCTCGGGAGCCGGGGGGTTATGCTGGAGCCACCCTTTCTAAGAGGGTCAGTGACAACCGGAGCATGATATGGGGTTCAAACAAGAATGGCAAGGGAGGAGGGGAGATGAGGTTGAAGGAAATGGGAAGCCTAAGACTGAGGAAGAAGGCAGAGCACCTTTGAACAGTGAACAGCTGTCTGGAGGAATGAGACTTACGCTGTGGCTCCACAGCAGTGATTCTCAAACTCAGGGCATCTGAATCCCTTGGAACGCAGAGTTTTAGCCTCACTCTAAAAGTTTTTGATTTGGGACCAGCAGATGGCATATTGGTTACATCGCTGGACTCCCACATAAGTTGACTGCGGTTTAAATCCCAGCTCTGGTGACTTAAAACTCACACTAGATGCGTGTGTGTGCATGCCAAAGATCCCAAGAGGAGAATGGAGAAGGGATTGCAGAGTGGTCATTCCCCGGAGGTGATTTCTTGCTTTCTGTCTCTCTGTCTCTCTCTGTCTGTCTGGCGAGCACATGTGCCCTATAGCAAAAATCTCTCCAAAAAAAAAGAATGTATTGAGAGGTTGTTGTGGCGGCTCCTGTGCTAGATGCTGTCTATATTTTCTCACAGTGAGAGGAGGAAACCTGAGGCTCGGTTGCTCACAGATCTCACAACTTGGACTAGATCCTTCAGAGTCTAAGCCTGGGCACACTCAAGCTGAGGCCGGGTGCCCCCTGCAGGGACACTGCAAATAGATTCCATTTCTGCCAGGAGGTTGCATGGCACAAACTGCAGAGAGTCCTTCCAGCTCTCCAAGCCAGACCAGCTTCACTGGCACTGTGAGCACCAAGTCCACGGAGCGCCACCTCAGTGCCAGGTCCTGCTCCACCTCTCTCCGAGCTGTTTGTCACCACTGGTCCAAATCGAAGATGCTCTGGCTCATCTCACCTCTCCCAGCCCCTCCTACCCTCCTTGCACCTGCAGTGACCACTCCCCTCAGCCTCCAGGCAGGCGGGTCACTCAGTCCATCCGGATATTTGGTGAAGGAGGCTCTCTGTACACATGTCCCTGTAGTGTTTGCATTCAGGTTTGATAGGTGGCCGGGCCAGTCAGGTGCAGTCCTTGGCACCACACTGTCTGCCAGGCCCAGGCACGGCCTGCTAATCCACCCTCCGCACAGTGGCCAGCAGGGCGATGAGGTGGGAGCTGAGGGACAAACTCCGGAGGTGGGGGAGGGGTGGCCTCTTGCCCTAGACCGGCCGGAGGAACTGCAGGATGTGCATAATGACTGTGGACTGCAGCTTCACTCTGTCTGGCCTCCTGGGAATCTGGGAAGCAGAGACCAGAGGGCCCTCAGGGCCAAGGGCAGGCCCATGGTCACTTAAAGGATACTGCTACGCACAAAATCAGGCCCAAATCCCACTGACTCCTCTCTGGAGTGATGATAATCAGGCCTTTTCTCTTTGTGCATTTTAAAAAACAGCAAGTCTGGGGACCAGCAGTTAGCGTAATGGCTATATCGCTGGACTCCCACATAGTCGACCGCGGTTCACATCCCGGACCCGGTGGCTTAAACTCATGCTGGGCACGTGTGCATGCATGTCCAAGATCCCGAGAGGAGAATGGAGGAGAAGGGATTGCAGCATGGCCATCCCCCCTGGGGGGGGGGGATTTCTCGCTTTCTATCTCTCTGTCTCTCTCTCTCTGTCTGGCGAGCGCACACACCCTATAGCAAAAACTTAAAAAAAAAAAAAGAGAGAGAGAGAGAGAGAGAAAAAAAAAAAAGTAAGTCTAGAGACCAGCAGATGGTGTAATGGTTACGTCTCTGGACTCTGACATGGCCAACCACGGTTCAGGTCCCAGATCTAGAGGCCTGAAACTCAAACCGGGTGTGTGTGTGTGTGTGTGTGTGTGTGTGCCCCAAAACCTGAGAGAAGATTGGATGAGAAGGGAGTGCTGTGTGGCGATCCTCCCTGGGGGGTGAATCTTGCTTTCTGGCTGTCACTCAGGTGAGCGCACATGCCCTATAGCAAAAATCTCTTTAAAAAAAAATAATAATAGGGACCAGCAGATAGTATAATGGTTACGTTGCTGGACTCCAATGTAGTCGACTTCAGTTTGAGTCTCAGACCCAGTAGTTTAAAAAACCACTCTGGGCGCATGTGTGCATGTCTAAGATCCTGAGAATGGAGCAGAAGTGATTGTGGCATGGCCATCCCTCTAGGGGGTCATCTCTCACTTCCTGTCTTCATCTCTCCCGGTGAGTGCATGTGCTCTAGAGCAAAAATCAGTCTTAAAAAAAAAAATAGAAAAAAAAATTCATTCTAACAGAAACAATAACAAAAACAGAATGGGTCAGCTAGTGTGGGGTGTGGTGCTTAAGGTGGCTGAGCCCCAGATGGTCAACTGAGGGGCTGGTGTCCCAGATCTGGTGGCTTGAAAAAAACACACCAGTTATGTATGCCAACAATCCTGAGAAAAGAAATGGAGGAAAAAGGGTCGTGGTGTGACCATGCCCCATGGAGGTGATATCTCCCCTTTTCTTTCTCTCTTTCTCCCCGATGAGAGCATGCACCCTATAGCAAATTAGAAAGGAAAAAAAAAAAAGACGTGCAACAGGCTTATTGCTACGGAATTTCAGCAGCTGTGGTGTGTGTAAACGGATAGTAGAGAGGGTGTCTGGCTCCTGTTTCACTCAGTGTTACATTATCTTGTTTACCTTCTCCTTCTGTGTATTTCCAGGATATAGATTACGTGTAAGTGACTCAAGAGGTGCCACTGAACTCTGTGCTTACCCACTTCCAGGTTTACATGTGTGAGCTCAGTGTCGTGCAAGCACATCTCAGACAGGAGTCAGAAATCCAGGCCCATGTGATGCATGACTCCCTGGTCCTTTCCTTGGAAGAGTGACAGGAAATGACAGATTGGACAGGCTGGGAGCCCCAAGGAGGGAACCTGGGAAGGTCAGAGAAATCTCTGGAGGAGGTGATCCTTGAAGCAGTGAATAGGTTTCAGTTCCTAAGAGCCTAAGCAGCCTTCACTGGTCTCAAACTGCTTCCCAGAGCTTGTGAGGGAGTAATTCCCTTTTGAGTTTTTAAAAAGGAATTATTTTATTAACTTTATTTTATTTATTTTAATTTGACCAAAGAGGAACAGAGAAAGCAAGCCAACAGGGCTGGGACTCAAACCGCAGTCAGCCATGTGGGAGTTCAGTGTCCTTAACCACCACACCACCTGCCGGTCCTTCCTTTTGATTTTTTTTAAAGAATTATTTTCGTTAACTTATTTATTTAAATTTGAACAGAGAGAGAGAGACAGAGAATGTGAGAAAGCAAGCCACCAGGTCTGGGACTCGAATGACAGTCGGCCATGTGAGAGTCACCATGCAACCTCTGCCAGCCCCATCCCTTTATGATTTTTAAGAAATCAGAGAGTAAGGAAGGGACCATGGAAGTTTTGTCTTTCCAACTCAAGGTGCCCAACCAAGAACAGACAGTTTACTACACAGCCCGGGGGGGGGAGACAGGACAGCCTCTGTCCTTGGGGAACTTGTTGCAACTGGGAGATTAAGATACGTATTAAAAAGCAAAAGTAATTGTAAAACCATGGTGCAAAGCATGCAGTCCGCCAGCTATTTATCCAGCACTTGTTATCTGCAAGGCATTCTGATATGAGGCACATGGGTAGGACTGGAGAGAGCTGGGGACACAGGGGACAGAGGCAGACCCAGCCCTTAACGCTCAGTTTAACCGGCTGGGGGAGGGCAGGGCGGCAGAAAGAACGCCCCGTGGAATTGTAACATTAGCTGACCTTGTGAGGACCATGCAGGGGAAAGACTGCATCGGGGCCTTGCTGGAACCAGGGCCGGAATAGAATGGATCTGCCAAAGGTTCCTAGAGGAGGTGGACTATGCGTGACGCCAGGAGATAAAGACAGAGACAGGATGAGCAAAACCTTCACAGACCCAGCTCAGAAGTCTCCTCTTCCATGAAGCTCTCAGACAGAATCACACGCTTCCTTCCCCAGGCTCTCAAAGCACCGCCATTCAGAATGTCGCCCGTTGCTGTCCTTGTTCCCTGGCCTGGTCATCGCAACCCGAGGACCTTGTACTGCAGCGTGCTCAACACGCCTTTGACTGTCAAGGGCTGTAATCATGGCGGACTGCCAGCTGCACAGTTGACCATGTGGGGTTCAGCCACCTTCACTACCACACCCCACACCCCGCACTTTATTTTTGCATGCTTTTTGTTTTCGCTGTTTATTATTTTATTAACATATCATTTGCATTCTATGATAAAATATGAAAATCTTAAGTGTATAGCCCAGTGGATCCTTCACAGCTTCTCCTCCCCTCTTATGTTTTAGAGGTTTTTGACTTAGGATGCATGTGCTCACTAGAGAGAGACAGAGACAAAGACAGTGAGACAGAAAGTGAGAAATTGCTCGCCTCCCCAGGGAGAAGGGGTGACCATGCCGTAATCCCTTTTCCTCCATTCTCCTTTCAGGATATTGGACACTCATGCACATGCATGCATCCAGCTTAATTTTCAAGCCACCAGGTCTAGGATTCAAACTACAGTTGGCCGTGTAGAAGTCTGGCAACATAACTGCTATGCCATCTGCTGGCCCCACCCCCTATTTTAAATTGGCTATAGGGCATGTGCACCCTCTGGACAGAGACAGAGGGAAGGAGAGAAACTGAGAAAGCAACCCTGGGTGGGATGGCCATGCCAGAACCCCTTTTCCTCCATTCCTTTCTCAGCATTTTGGGTATGCACACACACGCTCCCGACTTAGTTTTCAAACCGCAGGGTCTGAGTCTCAGTCGGTCCTGTCAGCCCTTTAGCGTGCCTCTGACTCCATCACCATGCCATGCCAGGCTGGCCTGAGCCCAGTAAATTTTATTTATTTATTTATTTAAAGAGATTTTTGCTATAGGATGTGTGCATTCACCAGAGAGACAGAGAGGTGGAGAGAAAGAAAGTGAGAAGTCACCCCCCCAGCCCCAGCGGGGAGAGCCATGCACCAACCCCTTTTCCTCCAGTCTCCTCTCGGGATTTTAGGCACACCTGCACACATGCCCGAGTGAGTTGTAAGCCACCAGGTCTGGGACTTGAACAGTGGTCGCCTACATGGGAGTCCAGCCACGCGGCCATTACACCACCTGCTGGTCCCCATTTATTTATATTTTACAGACAGCATCATGCCGTATCATGATCCTCCTGCCTCAGCCTCCCTAGCAGCTGGGGCCATAGTCACATGCTCCCTGGGCCAGCTCTCTTTTTAGAGTCTTGCTGGGTCTCACCCAGGCCAGCCTAGAGCTCATGGTCCCCCTGCCTCTGCCTCCCTGAGTCGCTGGGGTCCCAGGTGCTGCCACAGTGCCAGGCCTTCGGGCTAGACCTGTAATCTAAGCAGGCTCTCCCCGTGGTCCCAGCCTACGGGGCACTGTGTCCGAACAGCATGTCAGGGCTGCCAGGCCAGCCCAGTGGATTTCCGCCTATGTTCATACCTTTGCCAACACTGCCCAGGGCATCCATCAAGTGCTTCTAGCACTCCAGACCCAGGGCTGCCTCACCCACTGTGCCGGGTCACTGCCGCAGTGGCCGGACGAGCTGAGCCAGGGTGTGTGTGTGCCGGAGGGAGTGTTGTCATGACAGACTCAGAGGCATTCCGTCTGGAGCAGCAGAAGTCACCGGGACCAAGGTCCCATCAGAAAAGGTGTCAGCAGAGCACAGGACTAGCAAGCATTTAAGGGCCACTCTGGGGAGGTGACAGGGGACTCCATTAGAGGTGGTTCCTTCCGACTCTGAGCTCTGGTTCTGGAATTCTGCAATACCAGCAGGGAAGATTCGATCAAACACTGCGGTGATGATGTGTTCCGTGTGTGCCATCGCTCCCTGAACGGAGCCAGGGGAACCCTGTCCTCTCAGGGTGCCCAGAGTCTCAAGAGGGACGGAGCAGTGTGGGGTGGCACCTGTGAGAGAAGTCGGCTGTCCCCTCATGCACCCGTGTGGCTCCTCAGTCCTCAGTCCTGGTAGAAAAGTGGTCATGATGTCAGAGTCGCTGACACAGTGGGCAGAGGTGACACTGCAGGCCCTAGGCTCGGCCTCCAGGGTCTAGTGCAGGGGCCTGTCCTGGCCCCTCTGGGAGCACGATGGCACAGGCCGCACAGGCCCATCCACCTGGGGCTGGGACACCGTGGGTCACCGGTAGGTTTCTCAGAGGACAGCAGTCTAGGGAAAAAACAAACAAACAAACAAACCAAATCTTATCCCCCTATCTAAGCTTTTTCCAGCAAAAATGGAATATTCCCAAGGAATTTTTAAAAATTTTATTTATTTATTCATTTATTTTAATTTGACCAGCGAGAGACAGAGACAGAGAGAGAGAGAGGGAAAGTGAGAGAACAAGTCACCAGGTCCAGGACTCAAACCGTAGTCGGCCATGTGAGAGTGTCCTGGGCTTTAACCACCATGCCACCTGCTGGTTCTCAGAATTTTTTGTTTTTGAATTCTAGAGGATTATTTCAAAATTCCTTCCAAAAGTCCTCTAGGACACTCTGCCCCTTCCTCCCTCAACTAGGAAGGACAGAAATGGCGTCCTGAAAAACAGAGACCTCCATCTTCTTCCTGCACCTGTCCAGGGGCAGTTGGGGCTGGGGGTGAGGGGCTGGGGGTGGGAGCTGGAGTTCCGTCCTTCCAAGGAGCTTGGGGTGAAGGTGCCAAGTCGCCACGGTTTTCCTTGTAAGGGGCAATTGAGGTTCTAATGAAAGCCATGAACACTCGCCCAAGGGGGTCAAAAATCGGTGGGGACGAGAGTTTGCCTTCGATTAGGGCGGGAGAGACTTCAGGTCTGAGAAGTCCTTGGGTGAGGTCCCCGGTGCAAGGGGTCCGGGTTTCCTCCACGCCAGAGCCCAGGCGCTCGGGGCGGGCTTGTAGCTCTCCAAGGCCAGGCGAAGCGCAGGAGCATCGCGCTCTCCAGCCTTGGCCGGTACTTACAGGACGTCTCGGGCTCTCGGTCTGCCCAGCTCCAAAGTGGGCGCAGGCCCCTGGGCCCCGGGGCGCCTCGGCGGGAGGGGCGGCAGGGAGGCGCGGCTCCGGTTGGTCTCCGCAGCCGGGGGAGGCCGAGCATGTGTGTCGGGGAAGGAGGGGGAGGCCGGAGCTGGCACCGCACGAGGAAGGCGCGG
>NW_006160147.1:4010642-4012668 GCF_000334495.1 Tupaia belangeri chinensis
CTGCTCCGCCGCAACCTGCAGCCCACGCTCACCTACTGGAGCGTCTTCTTCAGCTTCGGCCTGTGCATCGCCTTCCTGGGGCCCACGCTGCTGGACCTGCGCTGCCAGACGCACAGCTCGCTGCCCCAGATCTCCTGGGTCTTCTTTTCGCAGCAGCTCTGCCTCCTCCTGGGCAGCGCCCTCGGGGGTGTCTTCAAGAGGACGTGAGTGCCGCGCCCGCGCGCCCCCCTCTGCCCCAGCCGGCCTGGATGCCGGTCGCCCCCGTCTCCTGGCCCGCTGCGGACCACCCCTCTAGCTCTGCCAGCCGTGCCCCGCCCTAGCCGAAGGGCTTCCGCCCTCCCCCACCCCAGTTCTCCCCAGAACTCTCTCAGGAGACCTAAGGTGACTTCTGGGTTATTTACTTGCCTTCGTTCACCCCGTGAGGGTAAAATCACTCCCGCCTGCCCTCCCTCCCCCCACTGGGGGAGGGGTGATGGAGTTTGCAGAGGTGGGTGCCCCTCCTGCACAGCCCAGCTGCCGGTCCAACTGGGAATGAGGGGGAGACAGCAAAAGTGCCAGCTCTGGGGCAGTGCTGGGTGCCAGAGCCGGTCTGCGGTGTGACCCGAAGCCAGGCTCCACTCGGACTCAGCTGCGCATCCGCTTGCCTGGGCTATCCCTTCCCCAGGTAGTCCCGGGGCTGGTGGGTCCCGTGTGGTCCTGCTCCGGAAGGAGCCAGGACAGCGGTCTGGTCCTGTGTTGGCTACTGGAGGCAGAGCCCTTCCTTCCCCTCTGAGACACATCACTTGACGCTAGGGCCAGGGAAGGAGGCGCAAGCGGTTCACCCAGGCTCTTGCCAGGGACCTCTCCACTCCCCCCTCTCCTCCTTACTCTTCCCTGGCCTGGGCCCTGTCCTGGGCTCTGAACTCTCCTTGCGTGGCCCTAGAGTTACCCCATTGAATACTGTTGCAGAGCCTCTTCTCCCTGCTCAGATTGGACAGGGCCACCTCCGCAGGGCCTGCTGGAAAGGCAGCAGCATGCTCGCTCCTGGTGCAGTTGGGAAAACAGACCCAAACCGGGAGCAGATGACTTGCAAGCGGAGGCTGCTGCATGATTTCCCCAGTCCCCCACTCTGGCCTGAGTGGTTTCCTGGACTGCAGGGACTCAAGCAAGCTGCCAGCATGGGGACAAAGCCTACAGTGGCTGTCCTAGAGGAACCTCTGCGGAGGCCAAGCTAGAGGTCTCCTAGGGGAAATCTAAGGATCCTAAGGTACTCAAGTCCTAGAGGTGGACTTATCCAGTCAAAGCTGATGGAAGGTGTGCAGGTGTCAATCCGGATGGAGCCCTTAAGCCGCCCAGACTTACAAAACATTATCAGCTAGGGAGTGATTATCCTCCTTTCCGCCAATCCTCTCGTAAACCAGAGCATTTTCCCCTGAGGAAGCAAGTCTTGTATGCACCAGTGTTTTCGTGGGTTTGGTATGGAGGATTCAGAACATCTTAAAGAAAGCTCAAGATCCATTCTGCCTAGAGGTTTAATTAGAGATGAAGATAAAACAGCTCTAATGATCAGAGGTTTTTATTTATTTTTTAATTTTTTAAGAGAGATTTTTGCTGTAGGGTGGCATGAGCTCTCTGGAGAGAGCAAGAAGTCACCCACGGGGGGCGGGGGACGGGGGGCGGGGGGGATAGCCACACCACAATCCCTTTCCCTCCATTCTCCTCTGGGATTTGGCACACACACACACACACACACACACACACGCGCCCAGCATAAGATTTTAGCCTCTAGGTCCAGGACTTGAACTGCAGTCGACTATGTGGGAGTCCAGTGACATCTGCTGGTCCCCACAGATTTTTTTAATTTTAAATATTTGGCTTAGGAAATCTCCCTTATCTGGAACTTTTTAAGAACACATGTAGGGCGGGACGAGCAGTTAGTGTAATTGCTATGTCACTGAACTCCCATGTAGATGACTGTGGTTCGAGTCCTGCATCCAGTGGCTTCAACTCACGCCCGGGACGTGTGCATGCATGCCCCAGATCCCGC
>NW_006160147.1:4012707-4020737 GCF_000334495.1 Tupaia belangeri chinensis
TCTCGCCTTCTATCTCTCTGTCTCTCTCTGTCTTTCCGGCGAGCACATGCGCCCTATAGCAAAGAGCAGGATGGAGAATAGGATGATTGAAAATGACGGGGTGGTGGGCCTGGTTTGGGGAGCCAGCTGAGATCTGTACCCGACTGGGCCATCTCTTCCTGGATACCTCGGTGCCTCCTCAGGGCACCTTACTCAACAGAAGACTCTGGACTGGCAGGACAGAGCGGGTCCTGCAGCAGAAAACTGGCTTGCAGAAAAGGAAAAGGGCGGCAGTGGTGATCCTGCCTTGCTGCCGTGCACTTACTCTGAGCCAGGTACTGCAGATGGTACGTGCGTGGACTGGCCCTGCAAGGTAATGCTGTTATCTCCATTCTGCATAAGGAAGCTGAGGCACAGAGACGTTAAGAAATCTGCCCCACATCACACAGGTGTTAAGGAGAGGCCTGGCCAGAATGCGAACCCTCTAGAACCAGCTACTTTGGCAATGTCTCTTGCTTTATGAGTGGTCAGCATCAACTCTGCAGATCAGGCCCAGCTCAAAATGAATATTATTGCAACCACCCGGGCTGAATATTCCTGAGCTCCAACAGCTCCTGGGAAGGCAGTGGTGGGCCTCTGCTGGGACCTTCCAGGAGTGGGAGGAGGTTGGTCTCATCAATGATTCAAGTTTAAATTCTGAACCTCAGTCTTCCCACCCCTAAGGCAAAATGTCATAAAGAGCTCAATCCTCTGGTCTGGCAGAGAACACTTCCATGGCAATGGAGGTTTATCACGGGGTGACCTTGAGGGTGGGCCCTGGTCTCCCCCTGCCTAGCTAGCTCTGGACAGCTCTCATCACAGTCCCCATCCCCCCAGACAAACAAAATCTCCTTCAGCCCCAAACCAACTCTGGAGCTAGATTCCGTGGGGCCTCACGTGTCAGTCTCAGTTAAAATGCTCATGCCCCTGCAAGTAAGTGCTTTGCAGCTTAAGTGATTACCAGCTAGTGCGCTGGGCTGGTACTTGTGAGTGAGGGATTGGTTAACACATCTTCTAGGGCCAGCTGTTGCGGGGGAGTGGAGGGGGCGTGCTGAGCACCGGGACAGTCAGCACTGCGTCTTTTCTAGGGTTCCTGCTCAGGCCCTGCCTACTGCTTGGCCCAGGCTGAGAGCCCTGGGCTAAATGGGCTTCTTGACGCCCCCATGGGGGCATGCATCGTTAGTGTAATGGCTGTGTTGCTGGACTCCCATGTAGTCGACCACGGTTCAAGTCCTGGACCCAGTGGCTTCAACTCACGCCGGGTACGTGTGCATGCATGCCCAAGATCCCGAGAGGAGAATGGAGGAGAAGGGATTGCAGCATGGCCATCCCCCCGGGGGGCGATTTCTCGCTTTCTATCTCTCTGTCTCTCTCTGTCTTTCCGGCGAGCACATGCGCCCTATAGCAAAGAGCAGGATGGAGAATAGGATGATTGAAAATGACGGGGTGGTGGGCCTGGTTTGGGGAGCCAGCTGAGATCTGTACCCGACTGGGCCATCTCTTCCTGGATACCTCGGTGCCTCCTCAGGGCACCTTACTCAACAGAAGACTCTGGACTGGCAGGACAGAGCGGGTCCTGCAGCAGAAAACTGGCTTGCAGAAAAGGAAAAGGGCGGCAGTGGTGATCCTGCCTTGCTGCCGTGCACTTACTCTGAGCCAGGTACTGCAGATGGTACGTGCGTGGACTGGCCCTGCAAGGTAATGCTGTTATCTCCATTCTGCATAAGGAAGCTGAGGCACAGAGACGTTAAGAAATCTGCCCCACATCACACAGGTGTTAAGGAGAGGCCTGGCCAGAATGCGAACCCTCTAGAACCAGCTACTTTGGCAATGTCTCTTGCTTTATGAGTGGTCAGCATCAACTCTGCAGATCAGGCCCAGCTCAAAATGAATATTATTGCAACCACCCGGGCTGAATATTCCTGAGCTCCAACAGCTCCTGGGAAGGCAGTGGTGGGCCTCTGCTGGGACCTTCCAGGAGTGGGAGGAGGTTGGTCTCATCAATGATTCAAGTTTAAATTCTGAACCTCAGTCTTCCCACCCCTAAGGCAAAATGTCATAAAGAGCTCAATCCTCTGGTCTGGCAGAGAACACTTCCATGGCAATGGAGGTTTATCACGGGGTGACCTTGAGGGTGGGCCCTGGTCTCCCCCTGCCTAGCTAGCTCTGGACAGCTCTCATCACAGTCCCCATCCCCCCAGACAAACAAAATCTCCTTCAGCCCCAAACCAACTCTGGAGCTAGATTCCGTGGGGCCTCACGTGTCAGTCTCAGTTAAAATGCTCATGCCCCTGCAAGTAAGTGCTTTGCAGCTTAAGTGATTACCAGCTAGTGCGCTGGGCTGGTACTTGTGAGTGAGGGATTGGTTAACACATCTTCTAGGGCCAGCTGTTGCGGGGGAGTGGAGGGGGCGTGCTGAGCACCGGGACAGTCAGCACTGCGTCTTTTCTAGGGTTCCTGCTCAGGCCCTGCCTACTGCTTGGCCCAGGCTGAGAGCCCTGGGCTAAATGGGCTTCTTGACGCCCCCATGGGGGCATGCATCGTAGGGACTAGGAGCGGAGGGGCCCGGTAGAGTGCGTGCACCGCCACCCTCCCTCCCACTCTTCTCTGCCTCTGAGGCTTCTGGCATAGACAGATCTTGAAGACCGACACATGCAGGCCAAGGGGGAGGAACAGGGGTGCAATTGCAGCCAGAAGAATCTGGTCTAGATCTTTCTTAGGAAAGTCTTGCTTACCACAAGGAGGAAATTTTCAAAGAGAAAAACAAAAAGTCACCTGATTGGCAGGGTGTGTAGGTCCGCGCTTGTGCTTTGTCAGGCAGGAGAGGGGACAGGGTACTATTTAGACAAAAGGTTAGTTTTTTTGTTTGTTTTGATTTTTTTCCTCCTGACCTCTTGAGGACCTGTCTAACTACCTGGGGGCAACTGGGAGACCCCTTTATCTTGGAAGCATCGAGTTAGATGAATGACTTTCGGCACCTTCCCAGCCTCCTCCCAGCTTCGCCTTGGCCTCTCCCCTGCCCGCACCCCGTTAACTAAAGGTTCTGCTCTGTCCTGTTCTCTCTCTCCCTTTCTTCTTTTCTCACATTCCTTGTGGTCTGCGAGCTCTGTCCTGCCCAAGACCCAGCCATGACTCCCTCCTTCCCATTGCGTGGAGCCCTTCCACCTGCTCCCTAGGCTGCTCTAGGGCCTGCTCCCCAAGTCGCTGGCTCCCTGCCTTCCCTGGAACACACATAGCCAGTTCTCCAGTCTGAGCAGAGTTGTGGCTGGTTTCCACCCAGAAAGCCTCTGCCTCCCCTCTAGAAGCTTGTCTGCCTTTCTTCCTGCAAGACGCCTGTGCCGAAAGCCTATTAGCACCAGACGTGGTTCTTGTTTGAAAAATCCATCTCAGGCCTGCTGTGCAGCACAGTGGTTAAATGTTATGAATAGAAAGCTGAATCCCACAAGACCAACTGTGGTTTGAGCCCTGGGCCTGGAAAAAACGTCAGACACATGTGTATGCATGCCCCAAATCCTGATGGTGTAGGAAGGGAAATAGAGGAAAGGGATCACAGCATGACCATGCCCCACTGGGGGGTGCTTGCTCTCTCTCTGGTGAGTGCGTGCACTCTCTGGCAATGAAAGAAAAAACTTAAACCCTCTCAACAAGGAGTTACAGTATGTCCTGGCAGTTCAACTTCTAGGTGTATACCCCACCTCCCACCCCGGCGTTTACGACTTACGTCTACATGAAAACTTGTACATAAGGGACCAGCAGATGGCGTAATGGCTATGTTTCTGGACTCCCATGTAGTTGACTGCAGACCCGGTGGCTTGAAACTCACACTGGGCATGTGTGTGTATGCGTGCCCAAAATTCCAAGAGGAAAATGAAGAAAGGATGGTGGCATGGCCATCCTCCCTGGGAGGTGATTTTTCACTTTCTGTCTCTGTCTCTCTCTGTCTCTCTGGTGAGTACACCTGCCCTATCACAAAAATCTCTCTTTAAAAATAATCTGGAACCAGCAGTTAATGTAATGGCTATGTCGCTGGATTCCCATGTAGTCGACCACGGTTCGCTTCCCAGACCTGGTGGCTTAAAACTCACGCCAGGTGCGTGTTCGTGTGTGCCCAAGATCCCAAGAGGAGAATGGAGGAGAAGGGATTGCAGTGTGACCATCCCCCCGGGGGGTGATTTCTCACTTTCTGTCTCTATGTCTCTCTCCCTCTGTCTGGCGAGTGCACGTGCCCTATAGCAAAAACCTCTCAAAACAAAAAAAATCTAAAATAAAACCCAAAAACTTGTGCATGAAAGCTCACGCAGCACCCTTCCCAATAATCCGAATGTCCGTCAGTGGGTGGATGGGTAGGCAGGATGTGGTACATTTATATAATGGAATATCACTTGGTGGTAACAGAATGAAGTGTTGATGTGCGTCATAACATGGACGAACCTTGAACACAGACGCTAAGTGACAGAAATCAGTCACAGGAAGTCACAGCTATATGACTCCACTTCAGTGAAAGTTCAGGCCAGAGTAAATAGATACAGAAAGTAGATTAGTAGTTGCCCAGGGCTGCTGGGGAATGTGGAAAGGAATGAGGGGTGACTGCTAGTGGACGCAGGATTTCTGTTGGGATAACATACTCTAAACTTCCATTGTGGTGATGACTTCCCAGCTCAGAATATAGAGAAAACTGCTGAGTTGTACACTTACATAGGTGAATCTTACGGTATGTAAATTATATGTCAATTTTTTAAGTTAAGAAAACCTAAAAGGCCATCCTACCCCGGACCAGCAAGTGGTGTGGTGGTTAGGGGATCCCACATGGCTGACTATGCAGTTCAAGTTCTAGCCCTGGTGGCTTGAAAAAGACACGGGGCATGTGTGCATGTGTGCCCAAAATCCTGAGAGGAGAGTGGAGAAGGGATTGTGGTGTGGCCATCTCCTTGGGAGTGGGGTGTGCTTTCTCACTTTCCTTCTCTCTTTCTTTCTCTCAGTCTCTCTGGTGAGCACACATGCCCTACAGCAAAACAAAACAAAACAAAACAAACCACCCATTACCCATGAATTCACTCATTCAGCAAGTACCTCCTGAGCCAGACCCTGTCTGAGGTTAAATATGGCAGACGAGGGCCCTGCTTTCATGCAGCTGACATCTGGGGGGCGATGTTAGATAGAGAAATGGAGGAAATGAAGTGGGGTGAGGATGGACAGTGGCAGGTACTCAGGGAAGGCCTTTGGGGGAAGCTGACGTTAGAGCTGACACCTGAATGGCAGGAGGGAGCTGGGCATGTACAATCAGTGGAGGGTCCCCTGGGGTGCAGTGCAGTGCACCTGGACACTCACGGAAGGCCCGCTCCCATCCCAGGGCCTCCCGTCTACTCTGGCACATCCCTCGTCCACACCCTGGGCTGGCTGAGGCGGGGGCCGATCACAGTGTGACGACCCTCGTGGGGGTACCTGTCTCTCTTTCCCTCTCGCACTCACTCTCAGCCATAGGAGAAACAAATAAATAAAAGCAAGCAAAAACCCAAACTTAAAATAAAAAAAGAAGGGAGAGGGGGCAGCAGGTGGCAGGGAGATTAAGGCAGCTGGATCCTACAGGCTGACTGTGTGGCTGGAGTCCTGGACCTGGTTGCTTGACAAACATGCCGAGTGCATGTGCACATGTGCCCAAAATTCGGAGAGGAAATGGAGGAGAAGGGGTTGTGGCGTGGCCCTCCTCCTTGGGGGTGTGCTCTCACTTTCCCTCTCTCTATCTCTGTCTCTCTCTGGTGAGTGCACATGCCCTATAGCAGAAAACTAAAAGGTGAAGAAAGACCTGGGGAGAGGTATCCGAGTGGGCAGACTGCAGGTCCAGCCAAGGTCTGAGGAGCCCTCACCAGTCCCCCACAGTGTCCAGGGGGCATCCTCACACTCAGGGCAGACCCAACTCAAGTCTGACAGGGCAGTCCCATCTTAGACCAGAGTCTCCCCGAAGATAGGCCGGTCTGCCCCTGCCTCTTGGTCTCCCCAGACTTTACACAGTGCCCTTAACTGGGGTGTCAGTGTGGGAGGTGAGTGAGTTATGGGGGGTCTTCCTCTTACCTGGCCTGCCCTCGGTCTATCCTGCTCCCCTCCAACCCCATCATGAGACAGTCATTACCCTGCCCTAGCACCAGGGGTGTCCTGTGTCCTGGTCTCCTGTCTAGGCCCTGGGCAGTCTCACTCAGGGCTGCCTGCCCCTTTGGGGTGGCTAGGGCTGGGGTTGCCTTGGTCTGCACTTCCTCCTCCATCTGCTCTCTGCCCCTCTCCAGGCCTGTGAGGCTGGGCAGATGGGAAGATGCCCTGAGCACCCCCACCTCTTGACCCCAAGTCAGCCAGTGCTGCCAGCCCCAGGCTCACTGTCACTGGGCCAATGGACTGGGCCTCAGCAGCGTTCGCATGCCCTGGCGGTGGAGGGCTGGGACGCTGACTCCCATCTGGATGGCCCAGGCCCTTCTCCTGTTCTGGAACCAAGCAGTCCTTTCCACAGAACCAGGAGGACAAGAGCAGTTGCCCAGGGCAGGGCCAGGCCAAGGTGACCATGGTTCCCTCTGGGTAAGGCTGAGGACCAGGGCTGAAAGGGGTCAGCAGTGAGCTCAAGGTCACACCTGCAGCTGCTGGGCAGGCAGCCCCTGCAGAGCCCTGAGGCTGGGGTAGGAAGGACCCCACCCCTACCTCTCCCTCCCATTTGTACCCCTGTGAGGAGCCAACTGCATGCTTCCTGAGGTAGGTATTCTGGATTGTCAAGGTTAATCCCTGGGTCTCCCTGGGCCTTGGGGGAGTGGGGTCCTTCCTCTAGTTGGCCTGAATTCATCTCTGAGCCCAGGACCAGGGGAGGGAAGATGCGTGGCATGCTGCTGGCCTTTGCCCACGCTGGGAGTCTAGATGCTGGTCTGGGCTCAGTCCTGGCCTGAGCTTCCCGTTCTGAGCCTCGGTTTCCTGGTCTGTGAAATGAGGGATAGCGCTGACTCTTCCTTTGGCCCTTGCTGCCCCGGGGAGGAGACTGAGAACGAGTGACAGTGGCGCCTCCTGCTAGGAGCTCCTGGACCAGCCCCCCAGGTCACCCCCAGGCTGTGGCAGCAGGAACAGAGGCAGCCTAGAGGCTCACCCAGGAGCCCCCGCTGGCCTCAGCAGCCGCCCTTGTGCAGTCTCTTACCCCTGACACTGCTCTTCCGGAAGCCCAGGGCCCGCCGCAGGGGAGAGCACTGGGGAGGGGCTGCAGGTGGCCTGGGAGATCCAGCGAGTGAGCAAAGGAGGCTCGAGCTCACCTCAGGTGCAGAGGTGACGCAGGATGCTCTGAACAGTGACCATGTGAGAAGGCTCCTGGCTCACATCCAGAAACCTCCTTGAGTGCCCTGGGCACACGCGTGCCCACGATGGACTGGCTGAGGTGGGGTGTGGATCGCAGTGTGAAGACCCTGTCGGATGTGCACACCCGCTCTCTCTTGCTCACAGTAGAAACAAACATTTCGGGGGGCTGGCAGGTGGTGCAGTGGTTAAGGTGCTAGACTCCCACTGACCGTGGTTCAAGTCCCGGACCTGGTGGCTTGCTTTCTCACTTTCTCTCTATCTCTGGTCAAATTTTTAAAAATCATAATAACAAATAAAAGAAATCTTTAAAAAAAAAGAAATAAACATTTGTTTAAAAGTCTCTTCGCATGACTAACTAGTGGCATGGTGGTTAAGGCACTGGATTCCCACGTGGCTGATTGCCATCTGAGTCCCAAACCTGGCAGCTTGACAGTCATGCCAGGTGCGTGTGTGTACGCGTGCTCAAAATCCTAGGAGGGAAAGGGATTGTAGTGTGGCCATTCCCCCCTAGGGCGTGATTTCTCGCTTTCTCTCTGGCAAGCTCACACACCCTATGGAAAAACCTTAATAAAAAAAGCTCACTTCACATTGTCTCCACCTAGCAGCCTCAGGAGGAAGAACTTGATATCCCGTTTTATTTATGGTATATGTTTTACGTATATAAATACATTACACACACACACACACCCACACAC
>NW_006160147.1:4020778-4031956 GCF_000334495.1 Tupaia belangeri chinensis
GAGAAAACGCCCTCCCAAGCCCATGGGACAGGAACATGCTGCAGTCCCTTCTCCATTTGTCCATCCTGTCAGCACATGCCCACCAGGGCCAGGATATTCAACCGCGGTCATCTCTGTGAGCTTGCAGTCCCAGTGCCCAGCACCTGCCTGCTGCGTTCCAGGGCTAGTCCTGATGGTATGCGTGTGTATAGAGGTATATAAACAAGTACAATTTTGGCGGGTATCGAGCTCAAATCTCAGCACAGGGTTATACATAACATTTTCTCTTTTTTTTTAACAATTATTTATTTAATTTAATTTATTCATTCATTCATTTTTAATTTGACCAGAAAGAGAGAAGGAAAGCAAGAAAGCAAGCCACCAGATCTAGGACCCAAACCGTGGTCAGCCATGTGGAAGTGCCAACACCTTAACCACCATGCCACCTGCTGGCCCCCCATAAAGTTTTCTTAAAAATGCCCAGATGGGGAACCAGCAGTTAGCGTAATGGCTATGTCGCTGGACTCCCACGTAGTCGACCGCGGTTCGCGTCCCGGACCTGGTGGCTTAAAACTCACGCCGGGCGCGTGTGCGTGCCTGCCCAAGATCCCGGGAGGAGAATGGAGGAGAAGGGATTGCGGCGTGACCATCCCCCCTGGGGGGTGATTTCTCGCTTTCTGTCTCTATGTCTCTCTCTGTCTGTCTGGCGAGCTCACGCGCCCTATAGTGAAAAAAAAAACCTCTCAAAAAAAAAAAAAATGCCCAGATGGAGGACCAGCAGATGGCATAATGGTTATGTCACTGGACTCCCACGTTAGTCGACTGCGATTCGATTCCCAGACCCGACAGCTTAAAACTTACACCAAGTACTTGTGCATGCATGCCCAAAATCCTGAGAGGAGAGTGGAGGAGAAGAGATTGTGGTGTGGCCATCCCCTCAGGGGGGTGATTTCTTACTTTCTGTCTCTCTCTCTGGTGAGAGCTCACTCCCTATAACAAAAATACCTCTAAAAAAAATTGCTTGAGGGCACATGTGCTCATCAGAGAGAGAGGGAAAGTGAGAAAGCACTCCCTCTTGGGGAATGGTTATGCTGTAATCCCTTTTCCATTCCTTCCTCCTCCAGGGATTTTGGTAAGCACGCACACACGCCTGGTGTGCCCCTCAAGTCATTGAATCTAGGACTCAAACAGCATAGTTGGTCATGTGAGGTCCAGCCATCTTGGCCACCAGGCCATGGGCTGGCTCCTTTTTTATTATATCCCCATTTTATTTATGTTTTTAGAGAAATGTTTGCTATAGAGCACGTGCACTCACCAGAGAGACGGAGAGAAAGAAGGTGAGAAATCATCCCTCAGAGGGGATGGCCATGCTGCAATCCTTTTTCCTCCATTCTCCTCTCAGAAGTTTGGGCATGCACGCACGTGCACCCAGTGTGAGTTTTAAGCCGCCGGGTTCGGGACTTGAGCCATGATCAACTACATGGGAGTTCTGCGACATAATCATTAAGCCATCTGCTGGTTCCTTAATCCCTATTTTATAGTGGAGGAAAGTAAGGCTCAGAGGAGCTGAGTATAAGTGGCTTGTTCCAAGCCACACCACTGGGTATTGGCCAAGGTGGGCCAAGAACCCAGTCTTCTGGTTACGGATCCCGCTACATCCTTGATGCCAAATGGTTTTGACGTTATTATTCTATAATTTTCAATTACCCCCATTCCTGGAAGAGGCTATTGACCAAGCCGTTTAAAACAAGCAATAAATGCACGTCAGTCTGGCTCTGGGATGGATCTAGGACTTGGCAACAGCACACCATTCTAACGAAATTGTTCAGGCTGATTTTTGGAAAGCCCGGGCACAGTCCCGTCCTACTGAAGCAGTTGGGGTGGGTGGGCAGTCTGAGATCTAAAAACAAGATTTCCTGTAGTACAGCTGTCCACACTTGGGGGAGCAAGTCTCCCTCTCTGTGATGCCCAGAAACCCCAGGCCCACGATGGGCTCAGCACTCCCAGCGGGCCGGGCAGGCGTCCAGCTCAGCCCAGGGCTTGGCAGGAGATGCAGGAGGGATTTCCCAGGCCTGGGTCCCGCCAGCGTTGTTTCTTTCCGTCTGTTGTCTCTCTTTATCCTTCCCCCCGTCTGTCACTGGGCCTGGGACAAAAAAAAAAAAAAAAAAAAAAAAGGCCCCCTGTGCACCAAGAGCCCCAGAATGGTGAAGTGCGAGGGGACAAAAAAATAACAAATGGCAAAAAGGCTAGGCCTGGACAGGCAGGCAGCCCGCAGGGGCCACCAACCCTCCCTGACCTTTCCCCTTCTCCTGGGTCTCCATTCTGCCTTCCTCGAACCCTAATTCCATTTCACTAGCAACGGCCACTGGCCTGGGCCGGGCGCCTTCTCGGGGCCAAGCATGGTACCAGGCGTGGGTTCCTCGACAAATAGGCTGCAGCCGATGCCTTGGGGAATTCGCGGTGGAGCCGGCAGTTCTAATGTCCCGCCTGACCAAACGCCCAGAGGGGCCTGCGGAGGCACCTGCTTGAGACTGCACCTGCTCTCCTCTGCTTCCCAGCCAGCCGTCTGGGCTCTGTAGAATCTGGCCTCCTGTTCTGCACCATGCCCCCTCTCCAGCCTGGCTGCGCGTGTGTGCGTGTGTGTGCATGTGTGTACATGTGCGTACATGTGCGTGCACCGTCATTCCCGCACGGAGAGCAGCATAGCATAGGGAACAGAAAGTCAGAAGTCTGGGGGTGGCGTCCAGGCTTGTCAGCCATGTCCTTAGCCTTTGTCAGCCCAAGTCTACTCATGAGTCAAATGAGCACATTACAGTTTCCCTCCCAGTGCTGTCACGTCACCCAGTGTCTAGGACACAGGCCAGGTGTTCCCGCGGACACTGTGGCGCTAGTTATTGTCATCAGCGCCTTGCCCTCACCTCCCCACAGCTCCTTCCCAGCTCAGCCCACCAACTCGGGGCCCCGCTGCCTCAGACTTTGCTGTCACTTAACTGTCGAGACTTTCACCCAAGTGGTTTTCTTGTTTGTTTGTGTTTGTGTTTTTGTTTTAATTTGCTATAGAGTACATGCACTTGCTGAAGAGAGGGAGACAGAGAGAGAAAGTGAGCAATCTCCCCCGCCCCCAGGGGGATGGCCAGGCCACAATCCCTTCTCCATTCTCGTCTCAGGATTTTGGGTATGCAGTGCACACATGCCCAGTGTGTTTTTCAAGCTGCCAGGTCCAGGACTCGATCCTTGCAGTCAGCCATGTGGGATCTAGTGCCTTAACCTCCATGCCACTGGCTGGCCTCCCCCAGGCTGTCCAAGGCCATGATGGCAGCGTGCTCATCCTTCGAGAGAGAACTCGTACTTGACTCGTGTCCTCGCTTTACCACAAAGTGGCGAGGGTGGAGGCAGACGTGACCTGCATGTGTACTGGGGTCAGTGAGCGGCCCTCGGATCATGCTGACACGTCAGGGCACCGGAGGCTGGTCGAGCGTCTCCAGGGAAGAGAGTTTTGTGAGAGTGCTGCCATGGTAGCAGCCCGTAGCTGTTGGCCTCTGTGCGGGTGCCAGGGAGGACACGTATGACATGAGGCTGCACTGCAGGGGGCATTAGAGCTGGGCCCACAGCGGAACCCACTGAACGCTGAGGAGTTGGGGGGCCTAAACAGGCCTCCCCCAACACAGTTCTCCTGGGTTTCCTTCTTATACCCCGGCCTTGAAGGGGGTCTCCAGTTCCCCGCACACACTGAGCTCTGAGCTGGCAACTGGGGTCGTGTTCTGTAATCTCCCCAACAGATCAGCCTGGAAATAAGAAAGAGAAAATAACGAACTGCCGCTATCAGCAGAGCAGTTCCGATAAGGGATACAGTCAAAGATGGGGCAAGATGAGATGGCCGAGGGCCACGGCTGCGAGCCCAGGGGCTCAGAGGCAAGCTCTGGGAAAAGTCGTGACCCAAGGGGTCTCTGGGGGCCTCCCCTACCTGCTCACTTCCCACTTAAACAGGTCTCCAGGGCTTCATAATCTAAGTTCTTCCACAACCTTGCCCTTCCAGAACCTTCTTGCTGCTTCCTCCCCGTCCCCTCACCCCCCACACACACCCCTTAGCCTTTCAGGCCTCAGAAAATACAAGTCTCTAAGCCTTTCTCCGGGACTCTGTTATTGGGCAGGACATCCCAGGGGCATCGCTGGCATCTCAGACACTCCACGCATTCATTCATTCATTCACTCACCCTTGGGGAATGCTCTCTCAGCCTGCTGTGGGTGCTTCTGTTGTCTGAAGAAGGGGGCGGTCAATGGGGTCACCACTCAGACACCTCCTGTCACCCACAACATCTGCTGTGAGCCTTGGTCCAGGTGGCTCAGGCCTGAAGGAATGGGAAACATTTTTCCGTATAATCGTTGAGCAGGCCAGCCCTATTGCACGGTGGTTAAGTACATTGGGAGCTGGATCCCACGTGTCTGACTGTGGTTCAAATCCTGATGTTGGCAGCTTGAAAAAGGGGCCCACACATGTGCCCCAAATCTTGGCGGAAAGTGGAGGAAAAGGATTGCGGCCCGGCCACGCCTTACTGGGGGAAGCTTTCCCCCCTCTTTCATGCTCTCTCTTGCCCTCTGGTAGTTCATAACAATAAATAAGTTTAAAAATAACTGTTTAAGTAAACAATATAAACTTGTTCGTAAACGAAGCCATTGTTAGACTTTGTATGCCAGTCAGTGCACAGCATCTGGGATTTCCACAGCAGCCCTGGAGGCAGACAGATCTCTGTGTTAGGAGACGGATACCTTCAAGGACATGCCCACAACACGGAGCTAGTCAGGCCGACCAAGCTTCTTCCTGCATCCCCTCCCTTTCTACCTGGCTTCCCCAGGTTTCGCTGCAAGTGGGGGACAAGGATGGGGTCTGGCCACACCCACGGCTCCAGGCCCCTCTGCTGACTCCACCCTCCCCTGCTGCAGCCTGGCCCAGTCCCTGTGGGCCCTCTTCACCGCCTCTCTGGTCATCTCCCTGGTGTTTGCCGTCATCCCCTTCTGCAGCGATGTGACGGTGCTGGCTCTGGTCATGGCGCTGGCGGGCCTGGCCATGGGCTGCATCGACACCGTGGCCAACATGCAGCTGGTGAGGATGTACCAGCAGGACTCGGCTGTCTTCCTGCAGGTGAGCGGCCAGCGGTGGTGGAGGGTTGGCAGGGTGAGCCTGTGGGCTGGTGGGGGCGTGGCCGGCCTTCTCCCTGGGGACAAGGCGGTGACTCAGGCAGAGCTCACTGTTTGCTCTGGTGCCTCTTCCCTCTCGCCTGTCTCCTTCCCTCCTCTCGCTCCCAGCCACCCAGGGCACCCTCCTACCCAGGCCTGACCTTCACTGGGCCCCTTTCCCCTAGGTGTTTGCACAGCGGGAACAGCTCCATGCTAGTTGGGGATTAAGACCAGGAAACAAGAGAGGGAAAGTGAGAAATCACCCCCAGAGGGGATAGCCAGGCCACAGTCCTGTCTCCATTCTCTTCCTGGGGTTTTGGGTATGCAACGCGCACACGCACCCAGTGTGTTTTCAAACTGCCAGGTCCACGCAGTCAGCCATGTGGGATCCACCCTAACCTTTACTGAGTGCCCTTCCCCTCAGGTGTGTGCACAGCAGAAACAGCTCCATGTTAGTTGGGAGTTAAGACAGGAGACAAGAGAGGAGGGAGGGAGGGGCTTGGTTGCTCGTTATCCAGCTGCATGGGGGGCTGTGTGAGAGGCAGAAGGGCTTCATACTGCCCTCCTCTCCTGCTTCCCATTCCCCTGGCCACCCACTGTGGGGCCAGGCTCTGCGGGCACAAGTGGGGGCTGTGAGCCCTCTGAATAGGCCTGGCCATCTTGGCCTCCTTGGCCTGAGCCAGCCATGTCCCCCTCCCCAGGTGCTCCATTTCTTTGTGGGTTTCGGAGCGCTGCTGAGCCCCCTGATCGCCGACCCCTTCCTGTCTGAGGCCAGCTGCCTGCCGGGCAATAGCACAACCAACGTCACGTCCAGAAGCCACCTGTTCCGTGCTGCCGGGGTCCTCAGCCAGCATCATCACACTGAGACCCAGCTGTGGCCCAACCAGACGGTCACTGGGCTGCCCCAGAAGCACGGGGCCAGGACTCATGTGTCCTACGCCTTCTGGATCATGGCCCTTATCAATGTGAGTGTCCCGCGGCAGGGTGGTGGGGAGCTAGTGGACAGTCCGTTCGCCCTAGGCCTCCAGCTCCCAGGGCAGCTTTGTGGGTTCTGGGAGGCATGTTGCTTGGGCTGAGGCGCCATCACGGAGGCCCAAGGATGGGAGAGCTGGGCCTCCCCAGGATTGGTCTCTGGTCCCTCAGCGTGACCTTCTGTGACCACAGCCTCAGGGCAGGTAAGGCAGGGAGCATGTTTAGCATAGTGAACACCAGGCTGGGTTTGAGGCCATCGAAGGCGCCACAGTGAGCCAGCCCTTCTCCTCTCAGGTCAGGGGAAGTGACCCTGTCAGTCACAGGCCATGGCAGGAAAAGCCGGTTCTTCTCCTGGGTCCTTCCTTGCTGGTGTGCCCTGCTGTTGGTGGCTCGTTTGGAGGCTAGGGGGAGAGACAAGGTGACCTCCAGGGACCCTGGCCTTGGAGCAGAGCTCGACTCGCTCACTCTGTGGCTGGGTCAGGTGCCGAGGGCACGAACTCTGGTCTCTGCCTGGAAGCCTCCACTGGTGTCTGGCCACCCAGATTGGGTTCCCACATTATTCCAGAGGGTCAGAAGGGGAGACATCACCCCCAGCTTGGAAAGGACTGTGAAGGACACCGTAGTGGCCCTGACCCCTGGTTTAGGCCTAGCATGGAGGTGGCCATCGGCTGGCTGTGGGATAGAGGTGCTGTGGTTACTGGAGCCTCTGCACTGGGGAGACTTGCCAGCCCTCCAGAGCCAGGCAGGTGGGATTCCAGCAGCTGAGCCTCCAAGTGAGGCCACGCAGGTGGTGCCAAAAGGGACCTCTGAGACCCCTGGTTCTGCTGAGCAGCACGGCAGGGGTGTTCCACCACTGCTGGCCCGAGGCCCCGAGAAGGGGGCTGGTAAGAGGCCCAGCTGGGTGGAAAGCCCGACTCCTGCCGCCCAGATAGACTTTCACCTGCTGCCATAGTGACTGTGTTTCTGTTCTTCCTCTCTGGAACTTTCCTTTTCCTGGACCAGAGTCTTCACTAGTGACTCTCAGAAACCCCCTGCTCTGCCCCTTCCCCATTCTGCCCATGCACATCCATTGTTTTAAACAGGACAGCTTTGGGCCTGTGCCTTCTAGGGGGGCCTGCACGTTTGAGGGGGAACTGCAGAGGGAAGGTGTACCCTCAGTACAAAATCAAGGCTGGGACCCAGGGGCCAGGAAGCCAGACTGTCTGGTTTCAGTCTGAGGTCTGTCCTCCTGTCCCACGAGGTGCAGCCGGGAGGAACCCTGTTTGCTGCAGGATTTCCGGACTGTTCCATTGGTTTGTATCTGAAAATAAACAGTCCACCATGGGAGAGAACAGGGCTGTGCATGCACGTGGGCACACAGGCGCACCGGCACACCCCCGCCCCAGCCTTCTCTGAGTGGAGCTGTCTTCCTGAATGGCATTCTTGTAAAAACCGGGTGTGTTCCTGCCAGCCCCCCCAGCCAATCCTCTGTGAAGTCCTGCCTGCCGCCCACCTCCCTGGAAAGCCCCACCTGAGCGGTCACGCCTCTTCTACAGCTGTTTCCCTTGGCCTTTCCCTGGGCGGGCATTCTGCCCCTCTAGGCCTCCGTGTGGGTTTCCTGTTTCCACTAGCAGATTAGCGGGACGGCGGTGTCTCCCCGACTCGGCCCAGGGCAGCTGTTCCCACTGAGGTCCGAGTCGCAGCTTTATCACTCCCAGGGGCAGTGTCTGACCTTGACTTATTTTCCAGTGTGCAAAGGCTCTCAAGGTCACCACAGGGAGGTGTCAGCACAGGGGAGGTTTTGCCTTTCACCCCTGCTAGGTAACTTGGAAAGCCACCTGGGTGAGTCGGCCTGGCTCCAGGGGAGCCAAAGGGCTCTGCCAGAGCCGCACTGGCTGCCCCCTCCGCTCTGCACCAGCCTCAGGGAACTTCTGCAGCCCCGGGGTTCCTCGCCTTCCTAAGGAAAGGACCTGGGCTGCGGCGGCAGCAGGAAGGGCAGCAGTGGAGTTGATGGAGAGCTTCCTGGCACAGAGGGCGGCTGGCTACAGGCAGGGGCACCTGGGGGAGGTTCTGGAGGCTTCTCCAGGCAACCTCAGAAGCAGAAGGCGTTTCCTATTGCTCTGGGGAGCTCCGGGAAAACCTCAGCCGCTTCAGTAAATAGCAGTGAAGTGAACTCTGGGCCTGCATGTGTGGGGCTGGTAAACATGCACTCTGCTTTTTTGTTTTTTAATTACCAGAAAGTGTGTGTGCTTGCCAGAGAGAGAGGGAGAGGAGAAAGTCCCTCTCATGGGTGTGGTCAAGCCTCAATCCCTTTTCCTCCATCTCCCCATCCTGTCAGGATTTGGGGACACACTTGCACGCACCCCTGGTGTGTTTTTCAAGCCCCAGGGCTGAGATTCAAATCATGACCATGTGGGGTTCAGCTCCCGTAGCCTTCATGCTGTGGAGCTGGCCCAACATGCACCTTTCTGGGACCAGCAGTGAGCATAATGGCTATGTCGCTGGACTCCCACGTAGTCGACCACGGTTCGAGACCCGGACCCGGTGGCTTGAACTCACGCCGGGCGCGTGTGTGTGTGCATGCCCAGGATCCCAAGAGGAGAATGGAGGAGAAGGGATTGCGGCGTGGCCATCCCCCGTGGGGGGTGATTTCTCGCTTTCTATCTCTCTGTCTCTCTCTGTCTGTCTGGCGAGCGCACGCGCCCTATAGCAAAAACGTCTCCAAAAAATAAATAAATAAATAAAACCATGCACTTTTCTTTGTCTTTTTTTCTTAGAGAGATTTTTTGCCGTAGGGTTTGTGTGCTCACTGAAGAGACAGACAGACAGACAGTGAGAAATCCCCCCCCGGTGGGGATGGCCACCCTGCAATCCCTTATCCTCCATTCTCCTCTTGGGATTTTGGGCAGACATGCACATAGGCCTCCTCTTGGGATTTTGGGCAGGCATGCACATAGGCACAGTGAGTTTCAAGCCTCCAGTTCTGGGACTTGAACCGTTGTCAGCCGTGTGGGAATCCAGCGATGTTACCATTATGCCAACTACTGGTCCCTCCAACATGCACTTTTCCATGGAAAGGAGTCCGTGTCTGTGTGTCCCAGTGTAGAAACCACGCCCCTGAGCAGAACCTTTGTACCCTTCCAGGACACAGACGGTCCCTGAGGTGAAGATGGCGCTAGTGAGGTCTAGCCCTGCCCCACGTCAGCTGCGTGACCGGAACACTTCTGTTCTCCGGGTCTCTAGTTTACCTCTCCAGTCGTTTTTAGTTTTAGCAAGGTATGACTAAGTGATAAGGCTGAGCCTCGGTTGCTCCATCTGGAAAATGGGACCAACAGTCCCCTCTAGCACATTTTACAGCACTGTGACAGATAAGAGCAACTGCTTTGTAAGGAAAGCAGCACGCAATCTACCAGCATGAAGGCATGAGAGGTGCCGTGCTCCAGCCTCATTCGGGAAGGGATGTAGAAACAAGCTTACCTGGCACCTGTCCCGGGCCAGCAGAGGCCCCGTGTGCAGCTAAGCTTTGCACTGACAAGTATGTGTCTTCTCAGGGAAGTGGGTGTGGTTAAGGTAGGGTCCACTCCAGGTAGGGCCCATTTCCAGGATGGCTCTTAGGGTGAGCACCCTTGGAAAAGAGCTGTCTTCCCCAAGACGGTGCAGATGCAGGGGTGGGCGGCCGCCCCGTGGAGATGTGTGCAGCAGGCCAGGTGTGGGGAAGGGGAGCCTGACCAGGCAGGACTCTCTCGACCCTCTGCCCCGCCCCGCAGCTTCCAGTGCCCTTGGCTGTGCTGTTTCTGCTGTCCAAGGAGCGGCTGCTGACCTGCTGCCCCCAGAGGAGGCCGCTGCTCCTGTCTGCAGATGAGCTGGCCATGGAGACCCGGCCTCCTGAGAAAGAAGACACCTCGCTGCCCCCGAAGTTCCAGCCACACCCAGGTGGGGGCGCTGTAGAGCATGCATGATTAGCCTCCTCCCAAGGGGCTTCCCTGGCAACCCCTTTCCCAGAGAGGTGATAATAGGAGAAACTCTTGGCCCTGTTGGTCTCATGAGGCAGGAGATGGAGCAGCTTGGCCAAGAGAACGAGGAAGGCAGACCTGGCTCCTGGCTCCAGCCTCTGTTCTGCTCAACTCTCCCTGTGTCCTGTGGGCAAGTTGCTTCACCTCTCTGAGCCTTGGTTCCACCAGGACTGTGGATGACCCCAGAGATTGTTCCTAACAGAAAGCTAGAGAAGTGGTGGCAGGCAGTGGCCCCGCCCTGGCCTGCTCTTCTGAGTGCCAGGTCTCACATGTGCCCCCGTTTCTCCCCTAGGGCCCGAGGATCTGTTCAGCTGCTGCCGAAGGAAGAACTGCAGAGGCGCCCCTTACTCCTTCTTCGCCATCCACATCACAGCCGCCCTGGTCCTGTTCATGACAGATGGGATGACGGTGAGCCTGCCTCCATGGGTGCCCCTTATGAGGAGACCCTCTAACCGGAGATCACACCTGGGCATAGCCAGAGAATGAGAGGAACATCACGGCTTCCTGGAGACCTCGCCCACAGCACAGTTGACTCGAAAGTGCGAAGTGCTGGGGACACGCCTCCAGAATGGTTCATGGCCCCGGGGTGCTCCGGGCTGCTGTCCCGGCCCATGGTTGCTGTAGGTAGGGGCCTGGCTGGTGTGTTGCCCTCTTTGTTCAGAGTGCTCCGCCCCACCACCCCAGTGAGCAGTCATACCATAGCAGCTCTGGGACATTGCTGCCTGGATGACGTCCCGGACCTGGGCTCCTTTGCCAACGCTGTGCACAGGCCTCAGGGAGACGGCCTCCTGTCCCCTCATCCCACTGCTGACCTCCATTGCGTTTCTGCGTGGCTTTGCCCAGAAACCCCTTAGGATTAGGCTAGGGTGGTCCTGAATGGCTGATGGATGAACTGGTGGTCATATGAGGGACTCTCCAAAGAGAAAACTTAAATGACCCATGACAGTACTGGTCGATTCCAGCTCAGGGTGACCTTGGGCAGGTCGCTTTTCCTGTCTGCTCTCTCGTCTGTAAAATGAGATGCGTGCACATGCCTTTTTAAAAATTTTTCCTGCAGCAC
>NW_006160147.1:4032643-4044001 GCF_000334495.1 Tupaia belangeri chinensis
ACTCTTTCCACAGAAGACTTCTGTGGCACGCCCATACATGAGACGTGTCATGGGCCTCTGCTCTGGTTGAGTAGGGAGCAGTGCCTGCCTGCCCTGGCCTTGTGGGGGCCGGTGGGACCCCCAGGTCTCTGCACGTGCGTCTGTAAGCTGTGGCCCGCAGATCTGCTCTGGCTTGGCCTGACTGCTGGACAGTCTCGGCCCCGAGCCCACCCTGGCTGAGCCTCCAGGATGTGGACCAGTTCCTGTTTCTCCCTAAACCCTCCCCAGCCTGGCCTCCCTTTGCCAAGTTCTGGCCTGGCTGGCCAGTGTGCTCAGCGGGCCCGGTCTCTCCACAGGGGGAGTACTCTGCCTTCGTGTACAGCTATGCAGAGGAGAAGCCACTGTCTGTTGGGCACAAAACGGCCGGCTACCTCCCCAGCCTCTTCTGGGGCTTCATCACCCTGGGCCGGCTCATCTCCATCCCCATCTCCTCGAGAATGAAGCCAGCCACCATGGTTTTCATCAATATGGTAAGTGACAGAGTGGCTTCCTTGCATGTCTTACAGACCCACAAGTGCCTGCTTACTCCTGGCCCACCTCTGCTGCAGGACATTTGCTTGACATTGGGCTCCACCAGCAGCAGGAAGATGTGGAGAGAGATGCTGGAGAGGAAGGGATGGAGATCTAGGCAGTGGGGCCTACCTGTGTGACCTCACAAAAGGTCCTTCCCCTCCCTGGACTTCTGGTTTTATACCCTCAAAAGCACAGAAGGGGTAGGCCAGCAGGTGGTGTGGTGGTTAAGGCGCTGGATCTCACATGGCCAACTCTGTGGTTTGAGTACTGGACCCAGCAGCTTAAGAAATACACCGAGTGTGTGTGCATGTGTGCCTAAAATCCTGAGAGGAGAATAGAGGAGAAAGGATTGCTGCATGGCCCTCCCCCCGGGGGGAGATTTCTCACTTTCTCTCTCTGTGTCTCTGCCACTCTCTGGCAAGTGCATGCACTCTGTGCTAAAAATAAATAAAATAAAATAAAACAAAAAACTCCACACAGAAGGAAGGTGCTGGAGGAGGAGGTTGCTCTGGTGTGTGGCACAGACCCCAGCAGACAACTGCCCAGAGCACAAGCGGAGCAAGTATTGGCCCGGTCCCCTGGGTTCACCTTGGTGCCTGACTGGCCAGACCCTCAGTCCAGTAGGGGCGTGCGGCAGGGATCTCGGTCCCCCGGGTTCACCTTGGTGCCTAGCCAGACCCTCAGTCCAGTAGGGGCGTGAGGCAGGGATCCTCAGCTTTGGGAATCAGTACGTCTGGGCTGGGGCCTGGGACTCTGCATTTTGTGGCTCTCCTTGGTGAGTTACGAGAGTAGCAGCGTAGCTGTGGTTGACCATTAAGGAATGCGTCTGCCTGAGGTGGGAGGTCTAGGCCCGAGCTGTGGGTTAAGACTTTCCTCTGAATGTGGATCTGTGCATGTTACCATCTATGGCCAAGGGTCCCGGTTACAGATTCCTGCAGGATCAGCTAGTCCAATCTCCTGCCTAGGCTTGAGCCACCTGGGGTGGTTCTGTCCAAGGGGTCCATAGTCTCTGTTTAAATACCTTCTACTGCCTGGTAACTCACTACCTTCCAGGCAGCCCAATCCATCGTAAGAAAGAACTTCTTTGGAGACAGCTGCTGGTGCATGGTTAGGGCAGCTAGACCCACATGGCCGACTACAGGTTTGAGTACCAGATCTGGTGGCTTGAGAAACACACTGGGTCGTGTGCGTGCGTGCCCAGAATCCCAAGAGAAGAATGGGGAGGAGAGATTGCAGTGTGGCCATCCTGCCCCCCACAGTGGGTAGGGGCGGTGCTGTCTTACTTTCCCACACTCTTTTCCCAGTGAACACACATATCTTGTGGCAAATTTTAGAAAAAAAGAAAAGAAAAAAAAAAAAGTCAACTACTTCAAGGCCTAGCAGCTGATTAAAAAATAGTTAAGACTTGGGACCAGCAGATGTCATAATGATTACGTCACTGGATTCCCACATAGTTAACCACAGTTCGAGTCCCAGACCCAGCAGCTTAAAACTCAGTGGGCGTATGTGCATGTGCCCAAAATCCCAAGAGAAGAATGGAAGAGGAGAGATTGCAGTGTGGCCATCCCCCCCAGGAGGTGATTTCTCACTTTCTGTCTCTGTCTCTCTCTCTAGCGAGCACATGCGGCTTATAGCAAAAATCTCTCTTAAAACAGTTGAGGCTTAACCCGAGTCTCCTAACTCCAATTCTTGTACTGTCTAGGCTTCTTCCCAAGTGAATTTTGCACAGGACTTATTCAGTATTGATACTGACAGCATGTTTCAGTTCTTAGGAGTAGGGTTATTTTTATAATGCTGTAATCACTGACAGAGGCGTTTTCAAAACTAGAAAAACTTCTGGGCTTGGTATCCCAGCACAGGGGTCTCTCCCTGCAGGTCAGCATCTGCCTGTGGGAATCCGAGCCAAATCCGGGGGTGCCCAGCTGGTGGCTACAGCCACCGCCCCCTCCCTGGGAGGCCAGCTTGGATTCCCAGAGGGCAGAGACTCTGCCACCACCTTCCCTCTACTCTCTGACGGCTTCCTCTCTGTGTGTTACAGAGGCGTGGAGGACTCTCATACCCCAGGCCACAGGGCAGAGCGGCCGATGACTTGCACGTGATTCCCTGTGGTCACAGATCAGGCTTTCGGCCAGAGGGCTGTGCTGCCGTGAATGGCAAACTGCAGGTGCCCCCACATGCGAGGCCCCATGCTTGCCCCCACGTGCGTGCCTGTGACTGGGGCTGGTGAGGCTGCGGATGGCAGCAGCACGATCCCATGAGGGCGCTGCCTCTCTCTCTCTCATGGAAGAAATAAAAAGTTTTAAAGCAGTAGAGTGGGACCTTGGGGACCGGCAGTATCACTCACCAAACGCTGACGAAGTGGGTGCAGTAGGCAGATTCACCTGCGCTTCGGTCCATCCTCAGGGCGTCCTTGGTGAGCCCCAGCCAGGGGTGCTGCAGTTCCCACCGAGCCCACAGGGCGGCGCGCTGGTCACACAGCACTGCCCGGGTGGAGCGGAAACTCCAAGCCTGCGGACCAACTCCTGACATTTCCTTTCTCAATGGACGCCTGGTTTTCCTGGTTTTCTGATCTACTCCACCTCTGCTGTGACAGGTTGGCGTGTTGGTGACATTCCTGGTCCTGCTTATTGTCTCCTACAACGTCAGCTTCCTGTTCGTGGGGACAGCGAGTCTGGGCCTGTTTCTCAGCAGCACCTTCCCCAGCATGCTGGCCTACACTGAGGACATTCTGCAGTACAAGGGTGAGTGGGCGGCTCAGCGCAAGGGGACATGGCGCTGTGGCCGGCGTAGGGTTGGCACGAGCTCCCCGCGCCCCACCGGATGCTCCGCTCCTGACTTTGCTGGGAATAGGGTAATTCTGACCCACATGGCTGCCTCCATTCAGCATTATAGGAGGGGACTTCCAAAAGTCCACGGAGGGCTGGCCCTATAGCCTAGTGGTTGAGGGAGCCAAATCCCACATGGCCTGCCACACTTCGAATCCCAGCCGGCAGGCTTGGATTCCCAGGGGCCAGAGACTCTGCCACCACCTTCCCTCTACTCTCTGACGGCTTCCTCTCTGTGTGTTACAGAGGCGTGGAGGACTCTCATACCCCAGGCCACAGGGCAGAGCGGCCGATGACTTGCACGTGATTCCCTGTGGTCACAGATCAGGCTTTCGGCCAGAGGGCTGTGCTGCCGTGAATGGCAAACTGCAGGTGCCCCCACATGCGAGGCCCCATGCTTGCCCCCACGTGCGTGCCTGTGACTGGGGCTGGTGAGGCTGCGGATGGCAGCAGCACGATCCCATGAGGGCGCTGCCTCTCTCTCTCTCATGGAAGAAATAAAAAGTTTTAAAGCAGTAGAGTGGGACCTTGGGGACCGGCAGTATCACTCACCAAACGCTGACGAAGTGGGTGCAGTAGGCAGATTCACCTGCGCTTCGGTCCATCCTCAGGGCGTCCTTGGTGAGCCCCAGCCAGGGGTGCTGCAGTTCCCACCGAGCCCACAGGGCGGCGCGCTGGTCACACAGCACTGCCCGGGTGGAGCGGAAACTCCAAGCCTGCGGACCAACTCCTGACATTTCCTTTCTCAATGGACGCCTGGCTTTCCTGGTTTTCTGATCTACTCCACCTCTGCTGTGACAGGTTGGCGTGTTGGTGACATTCCTGGTCCTGCTTATTGTCTCCTACAACGTCAGCTTCCTGTTCGTGGGGACAGCGAGTCTGGGCCTGTTTCTCAGCAGCACCTTCCCCAGCATGCTGGCCTACACTGAGGACATTCTGCAGTACAAGGGTGAGTGGGCGGCTCAGCGCAAGGGGACATGGCGCTGTGGCCGGCGTAGGGTTGGCACGAGCTCCCCGCGCCCCACCGGATGCTCCGCTCCTGACTTTGCTGGGAATAGGGTAATTCTGACCCACATGGCTGCCTCCATTCAGCATTATAGGAGGGGACTTCCAAAAGTCCACGGAGGGCTGGCCCTATAGCCTAGTGGTTAAGGGAGCCAAATCCCACATGGCCTGCCACACTTCGAATCCCAGCCTAAAGACTTGAAAAACACACCAAGCAAGTGTGTGTGTGTGTGTGTGTGTGTGTGTGCGCGTGCACGCGCCCGCGCACGCACACCCCAAATCCCAGCAGAATAGAGAAATGGAAGGAAAGGGATTATAGCGTGACCACATCCCATCGGGGGTGCTTTCTGCCCCTCTCCCTTTTCTCTCTGGTGAGCACACGTGCCCTCTAGCAATTAAAATAGTTTATAGTAAAATGGCATGAAAGTGTAAGTTTATGTTGGTTCCAATTTTTTAAAAAAAATCCACAGTTTTCTCATTTTCCACACACACATTTTTTTTTTTCGCGTATAGGGCATGTGTGCTTGCCAGAGACAGAGACACAGAGAGAGAGAGAGGGAAAGTGAGACGTCACCCCATTCCATCAGGGGTTCAAACCACATGTGCCCGGCATATGCTTTGAACTGTGCAGTTGGCCATATGGGATCCAGCCACTTTAATCTCCATGCCACCTGCTGGCCCTCCATGAACTTTATCTTTTTTCTCCTGTGTGCTTGCCAGAGAGACAGAGACAGAGAGAGAGACAGAAGGCGAGAAATCCTCCCCCCCCCCCCCCCGGGGATGGCCATGCCGCAATCCCTTCTCTTCCATTCTCCTCTTGAGGTTTTGGGCATCCACGCACACGTAATAAGTTTTAAGCCGCCAGGTCTGGGACTTGAGCTGCAATCGACTACGTGAGAGTCCAGTGACCTAACCGTTACGCCATCTGCTGGTTCCCCTCCATGAACTTTTTAAAGACCCACTTGTGCTTGTACCAATATGATTTCAGGCACAGAGAAGCAGTTAAGCTTCCTGCTTCCATTTCTTCTTCCCACAGTGATGTCCACTGAATGTAGCTGACATTGTGTGTAGGGTGCATGTAGTGGAGATCCTAAACTCGAAGAAGAAAAGCGAAGTTCTGTGGGAAAAGCCGTGGTACAGGAAAATGGACTATCAATAATCGTACCTCCCTGCTTTGCTATTGTTGTGGATGTTGTCAGAACAAAGACTGCACACCTGGTGTGGAGTTGTGGTCTAGCTGCTTTGATGTCGGGAATCTCGGTTCTCTCTGCAATCGCCCTCCCCTCTCCTCGCCTCCTATGTGCATCCAGCAGAGTGTATTTTTAATGAGTTCATTAAAAATAATTATGGTTTGAACAGTTCATGTTACCCTGAGAGGTAACTAGAGAGGCCCTAGAGGTTGGAAACCAGGCATTAAGGTGAGTGATTTCTTCAGAGAGAAGTGGGGGAAACTGGCAAACAGGAGGGTGGGAGCCACCGGAGCTGCTCCCACCCCAGCTGGCCAGTCATGAGAGAGCAGGAAAGGCTGGGTCCTTGGACCCACAGGATAACCCAAGTCACTGTAGCACATGAAGTCATCATTGGTCTTTAAGAAAGAATATTTCTTTCTTTTTTGAAGTGCACATATGCTTTCTAGAGGCAAGGGGGAACATTCCCCAGTGGGGCATGGTCACGTCGCAGTCCTCCTCCATTTCTCTATCCTGTTGGGATTTGGGGCATGCCCTCCTACACACCCAACATGTTTTTCTTTTCTTTTTTTTAAAATTGGGGGGGGAAGAGGATTTTGCTATAGGGCACGTGCACTCGCCAGAAAGGCAGAGAGAGACAGAGAGACAGAAAGCAAGGAACCACACCCAAGGGGGATGGCCACACCCCAATCTCTTCTCCTCTCGGGATTTTGAGCCCGCACGCACATGCATCTGGCATGCATTTAAGCCACTGGATCCAGGACTCGAACCATGTTCGACTACATGGGAGTCCAGCGACACAGCCATTATGCCATCTGCTGGTCCCCCCAACATGTTTTTTTAAAAAGAGGTATTTTATTTAACTTTATTAATTATTATTATTATCATTATTATTTTCCAATTTGATCAGAGAGAGAGAGAGGAAGAGAGAAAGCAAGCCACCAGGTCCAAGACTTGAACTGTGGTCGGCCAGGTGGGAGTCCAATGCCTTTAATCCCCATGCCACTTGTTGGCCCCCCAACATGTTTTTCAAGTCTCAGGAGTCAGGATTCAAACCCTGGTCAGCCTTGTGGGATCTTGCTCTCTTAACCAGTAGACTGTGGGGCTCACTCAAGAATAAGATTTCCATGGTGAACCTGTACATTTTTGTTTTATTTCCAAGTGGAAGTTTTATTATAAAAGCAGTACATTCTCACTTCAGAAGCCTCAAACAGTAGAAGTCTATTTTAAATTAGTAAGTGAAAGTAGCTGAAAATAATTCTTAGAGTTTGTTGCCTTCCTGATCCTTTCTGAGGACATAAATATATATGTATATTTAAGTCCAGATGACATCAGACTATATGCGGCTTAATGTTTGTAATCTAGAAGAAAAATTCATGTGATAGGAGGAATTAAAGAATCAAGAGAATGTGCATTTCTTTGGGTTCTGGCTTATCTGAGTGGGGTCGCCAAACGCCCCCATGCTAGAGCGGGCCTGCTATAAATTTTACTGCATTGTGACTCTGAAGAGGTCCTGGCCTAGATGAAATGGAGCAGAAGGTGCAGTCACCATCGGCCCAGCCCTCACCCACCTCACCCCGACTCGGGACGCAGGGCTGGGTCTCATGCGATATGCCCCAGGAACAGTCTCTCCCGCAGCCCATCCCAGAGTGGCACGGGATAGACACAACACGTGGCCACTCACCCAGTTCTGGGGATGGGGAGCTAAGAGTGCTGACTCCTTCCTCGCCCATCAATCTCTAAATCTCCAGAGATAAATCAAGAAATGAAATATCAGGGGGCCAGCAGGTGGCGTGGTGGTTAAAGTGCTGGACTCCCACATGGTCGATCATGGTTCGAGTCCCAGACCTGGCAGCTTTCTCACTTTTCTTCTCACTCTCTTTCTGGTCAAATTAAAATAATAATAATAAATGATAATAATAATAAATAAGTAATCCTGTAAAAAGAAAGAATATTATCACAATCACACAGTCTATCCATAGAGTGTGAGCGATCGCTCACTGCCGAGTTTAATCCTAATGTTATATCACTGGATTCTGTCTCCAAGTGACCATTCAAATCCATCCTCCTGTAGGTTCAGGCCTTCACCTGCTCAGAGTACTCAGTGGTGCCCAGTTTTTCCCAATTCCTTTTTTCTTTTTAATTTTTGGAGAGAGGTTTTTGCTATAGGTTGCATGTGCTCGCCAGAAAGACAGAGATAGAGAAGCAGAGAGACGGAAAGTGAGAAATCAACCCCCAGGGGGCATGACCACACCACAGTCCCTTCTCCTCCATTCTCCTCTTGGGATCTTGGGCACGCACATGTGTCCGGCGTGAGTTTAAGCCACCGGGTCGGGGACTCGAACCGTGGTTGACTACATAGGAGTCCCACAACATAGCCATTACACCATCTGCTGTTTCCCCCTCATTTTTTTAAGAATTATTTTAACTTTATTTATTTTATTTTTACTAGAGAGGCTGGGAGAGAGAGAGAGAAACAAGCCATCAGGTCCAGGACTCAAACCGTGGTTGACCATGTGGGAGTCCAGTGCCCTTAACCACCACGCCACCTGCCGCCCGCTTTTCCCAATTCCATGCTGGCCTCGGTCTTGCCTTCAGTCTGGCCTCCATCTAATCCGGCTGGTTCTGCATTAAAATCACCTGGAGCACCTGACTGGGCCTCATCTCTGGGCTGAGGGCCTCTGTCCCAGGCTGTGGGGTGATTGAGGTGCAGCCAGGAGCGAGGACCGCTCTAGGCCCCTCAGGCTGCTGCAGGAGAGCTGGTCACAGCCTTTTCTGCCTGCAGAGGGTTCTTCTTCCCCCCTTTCTCCCTTCAGAGCCTGTATTCTATTAGGTAGTCAGAAATCACGATGTATTTTTCTGTTTTTCTGTGCAAAAATGCATCATGACTTTCCCCGCCACCCAATAGCCAGGTGAACTGTTCGCCCTTCTGTGATGGCACAAAACCTGTCCTAACCCCTGTCCTTGGGCGTGTGATGAGCCCTCTGCCTGGAATCGCTCTATTCCGTCTCACCCCTTCACCTGCCTGCTCATCCTTCCAGACATAGCTCGCGTCCCGAAGCTTCTTAGCTCCCACTGGAAAGGTGCCCCTCCTTTGTGCTGCATTGTCATTACACAAGTCTGCTGTTTGCCCCATCTCAAAGCGTTTGTCCCTGTCACCTGCCTCTCCTAGACCACACGCTCTCAGCAGAGACAGGGACACTGAACTCCGACGTCGTCGGCAGGCCTGAGAGGCAGTCCTGCCTCCACACTTCCCAGCTGTCTGACCGTGTGCCATGCTACGTCCTTCTCTCTGAGTCTCAGTCTTCTCATCTGTAAAACAGGGATGTGGCTACCTACCTTTTAGGATTGTGGACCAGCCCTGTAGCCTAGTGGTTAGGGGCACTGAATCCCACATGGCCAATGGCAGTTGCAGTCCCAGGCCTGGCAGCTGGAGAAATACGCCAGGTACATGAGCACGTGCACACCGCAAATCCCAGCAGGATGGAGAAATGGAGGGGATGGGATTATAATGTGGCCATGCCCCATTAGGGGGTGCTTTCTCCTCTCTGTCTCTCTGGCAAGCACGTGCACCCTGTGGCAATTTAAAAAAGAAAGAAAGAAGAAAGAAAAAAGAAAGAAAGAAAAGGGTTTGCATACTAGAAAAAACGTCCTGTTCTTATGGAAGCGTCCCGGCCGGCGCACGGGCGCTGTCTGCTAACTCACTCACTGCGTACCCGTTCTCAGCACAGGACCTGACGCGGAGGCCTCAGTGCTGAGTGAGAGTGGCAGAGGTAGCTGGATTCCACTGGAACTCAGAGAAGGGCATTGCACTGAGAGAGCTCCACGGAGGCCTGTGGGCTGACTTCCAAGGGCATTGCACTGAGAGAGCTCCACGGAGGCGGGTGGGCTGACTGCCCTCTCCTGAACCTGCATTTACCAAACCCAATCCTTCTCTTTCTGGTCGGCACTTCAAAGGGCACTCCCAGGAGGGGTAGGGCAGGGCAGGGCAGGGAGCAGAATCAGAGCAGAGGCCTGGAGACAGGGAGGAATGCGAAGCCTAGTGTGGATGAAGATGTCACTGCTCTATTCGAAACACAGAGTGTCCGCATGTCGGCCACTGTGGCTCAAGCGAGGGCTGCTGTTTGCCAGGGGGGGACGGTCAAGGCGCAGTATGCCTCTCAAGGACTCGTAGCCAGATGGGGAGGTTGGCAGCTGGGGACAGTGGGGTGGGGCAGATAGTGGAGTGGGACAGACAGTGGGGTGGGTAAGAGCAGGACCAGGGGCTGTTGGAGCACAGGAGAGATGAATGAATCCAGACTTGGGCAGGGGGAGAAGCCTGCCCAATGAGGTCTGAACTAGGGCCTAACAGGCACGTGTCTGCAGAGGAGCAGGATGTTCTGGAGGGAGGGTCACCTGAGCCAGGACCTGGAGGTGAGTGCATATGAAGGTCAGAGCCCAGAGACTTGGTCCTGGCTGGCGGGGGCCTTGTGCGCAGGAGGTGTGAGAGATGAGCCCGAGCTACCAACAGGGATGGATTCTCGAGGCCCCGCAGGTCATATAAAAGCATTAGGACTGAATCCCGAGGCAGCGTTGAAAGGTTTAAGCAAAGAGCTGGCCTGGTTGTGAGTCGCCGTGCGCCAGCGTTACGCTGGGCGCTTTGCATGTATGTCAGTTATCCTCACGGCACCCTGTGAAGGAGCCGGGTGCCCATTTCACAGCGGAGTAACGAAGACCCGAAGAAGTTCCAGTGCTTGTCTGAGGTCACATGGCTAGTGGGCCACCCAGCTGGGCTTGGCGCCCACCTCTGACCCCACAGCTTGGGCTCTGAAGGCCTGTGCCATGCTGCAGACTCGGCGCGTGGCTGGCCAGTGCAGTGCCAGGCAGTGAAGACACTGGCTTGCCTACAGCAGGGGGCTGGGCTGAGGATTCAGGAAATCCTGGGAAGAAAGGCCCTGAAGACCAGGTCAGCAATTTCGGGTGTACCCTGAAGGCAGCTGAGAATGACTGAAGGTTTCAGAACAGGGACAATGACAGTAGAACATAGCATCCCTGAAGTTACAGGGAAAAGCCTGAGACATCTCAGCAACCCAAAACGGTCCTGTTAGACCTAGGCCGTCTTCCAGAGCAGTCCCAGAACAAGCGGCCTTGTGACCGCTGACTTCCGTCTCCTGAACCTGCCTTTACCAAAGCCAATCCTTCTCTTCTGCTAGGCTGTGCAACCACGGTGCTGGTGACCGGGGCAGGGATTGGCGAGATGGTCCTCCAGATGGTGGTTGGTTCGGTATGTGGAACCCCAGGGGAGGGGGAGCATTTGCAGCCAGCCCCTTCCGCACGCACGCTGCTCCTCTTCTGGCAGCGGGGCCCCACCAAGCTGGCCTTGTCTGTTCCCATTTTCCAGCCGGCCCTGAAAACCGGGCCTCTGAATGGGAGATCTGGAGGAGGGCACGGATGCGCGGGCAAGTCCAAAACAAACACGAGCCATGTCTCGGAGGGGGGCTGGGGGGACCCGTGGGAATCTGTTTAGCTCCCCGAGCCCAAGATGGGTTTGAGTTGCAGTCAGAGCTTTTCCACCTCTCGGCTTTTGGCCACCCTCCGTGGGCCTGACTTCCTGCTCACCTCCTGCCCTGTTCTGGACAGACATTCCATGTTTTATCTGCTCGCCTGGAAGTAAACATCCAGCGACTCGCCCTAGGTCAGTTACGCTTCTAGTAACGGACAGAGATGATCTCTAGTCTAGACCTTTCAGCCCCCCAAAGCCCCCTCATCACGATCTGATTCTCCCTTCCTTTGTCGATCCGGGGAGGAGG
>NW_006160147.1:4044048-4082689 GCF_000334495.1 Tupaia belangeri chinensis
GCACTGAAATGACACCGTGTCTGCGATGTGCTTCTAGGAAGAGGTGAAGGCGGCTGGGATTGCTGCTAACTGCAGTCGGATGATGGACGTGAACGGAAGTTCCAAACGCTCCTTTGACAGATGTTTTAAATTCTTATGACAGGCTGAAAAAAAAAAAATCCCCTGCAAAGTTCTGATTAGCCCTTAAGGATAAACACCTAGTATGATTGCAGTGTCAATGATGATATGGAGGTTTCCAGAAAGTTCCAGAACATAGAGCTGGAGGGACTGCAGGGGTCACCCAGTCCAAGCCCTGCCTTAGACAGGACTTCCACCACCTGCAGATACATAGCCTTGAAACAAAGCCAAGGCTCCTTCCTCCCCGTGCTCCTGTTTGTGTAATGGGCCTCACTTGACTGAAAAACCTGCCAAGGATCCCAGAAGGCCACTTCCGCCAGTCCATCTTCCCGGTGAAGTTTTAATAGTTTTAATGGCCCGTCTCTCTGTCTTCCCCGTCTGGCAGCCCTTCCAGTCCCGCGGCAGCTATAGCTTCCTGGTCTGTGGCATGATCTTTGGTTGCCTGGCTTTTACCTTCTATATCTTGCTCCTGTTTTTCCACAGGATGCACCCTGGGCCCTCATCAGGTAAGGGCAGAATGTGCTTCTACACAAGAGGAGGAAAACAGTGGGGGAGGATGGGGCGAGGCCGTGGAGCGTAACCTGCCAAGAACGGTGTTCTGTTCCAAGTAAAATGCAAGGAAATGTTTATTTTTCTACAGTTTCCTTTTCCCCAATTCCTGCTTTCCATGCAATTGTCTGTGCTGGACTCTTGTGGCAGGCAGGAGCTAGACAGGCTGACTCACGGCTTCTCTGTTAGTAGAGGGGCATGGGTTGAACTTGGCTTCCTGCATCCCACCCTGCCAGAGAGCTGAGGGCCAAGAACCTCTTTCTAGCCTGTTCAGGCACCGACAGGCAGGGCCTGCCTCCTTGGCTGGAACTCGGCCCAGCAGCCTAATTGGCCATCTCTTTGCAGTTCAGGATTTTGACTCTAATCCAAAAATCCAAATCTCTTTTCAAAAAGAAGTCCTTTGGGCCAAGTGGCAAAAGAAAAAAAATATTGATTCAGGGTAGAGACAACTCCTAAGAATACTCTCCTTCCTGGAGACCCCAGGCAGGGTGACTCCCACAGCTATTTTGTACCCCAGAGCCCTCATCCGCCCTTCCTCCCAGAGCTCCCCCATGCCAGAGACTACAGCTGTGCACGGAGCAAGTTTGTAAGGTGCTCAGGCAGAGCCCTCACACTCCCCAGAAAAAAGCACACTACTACAGAAACCCAGAAGGGACAGGCATCGCCATCCTCTTTCTTACTGGGTGGACATATCCACCATTGCAATGCTCAGTGTGAAGGCCCAGGGTGGGGGCACACTTCCACTAACTACGGCCTCATTTCTGGGAGGGCAGGTACTGGCTGCTGCCTAACCCAACATGTGGTGCTCAGCTCTGTTTTAGACAAATATTCAATTAATATTTTCTGAGTAGGGACAGCCGGTGGGGTGGTGGCTAAGGCACTGGATCCCACATGGCTAACTTCACGGTTCAAGTTCCAGATCTTTTTTTTCTTTTTTTTAAGAGGTTCTTGCTATAGGGCACGTGCACTTGCCAGAAAGAGAGACAGAGAGATGGAAAGTGAGAAATCACCCCCCAGGGGAATGGCCACGCCGCAATCCCTTCTCCTCTCGGGATCTTGGGCACACACACACACCTGGTGTGAGATTAAGCCACCGGGTCTGCGACTTGAACCATGGTCGGCTACATGGGAGTCCAGCGACATAGCCATTACACCAACTGCTGATCTCACCTTTTTAATATTCTCAGTAATGCTTAATGGGCTCTTTATTTATGGGAAGCACAAAGAAATACATATTCCCAAGTCCTAGACACTACTCTCAGCAAATTGCCTTCACCAATAGTTTGCTAGAACTAGTGGGTCTGACTTCTCGCTTCGCTCCCTAAGGAGCCACAGTATGGCCAAGAAACAAGTCTGGCTGAGCACTCAGAATGAATAATTGCTCCAAGTCATCATCCGCTGGTACATGCGAACTGGGTTTTTCTTCAATTTCTTCTGTAGCTTCTACCCAAGACAAACCACTTGGACTGGAAAATGCTGAGTCCTACCAGAGGTAAAAGCGTGTTGAGGAGAGAAGCAGAGACCTCCAGCTTCTCACACACCGCACGACCATACTGCGTAAGAAAGCCGCAGTCGGAGGTGGGGCGATCGCTCAAGGCCTTTGTTCAGATCTTCTCCTCTAATAAGGGCTGGGTAGAAGAAATTCCATTGAGCCCTGGCACTTGGGTCTTCCCAGGCAAATCATTAGAAATTTACCTGGCTATTCAAGTTACCTTCTCTTCCCTGGTTGACTTTGGTAAGAGCTTTCCAGAATAACAAGACGGAAGGGAAAAGACAGCCATCTTCCTTACTCCGTTTGCCGCTTCATGCATGGACCATACCCTGGGTTTGAGATCACCCTTAGTTGAAGTTTAAAAAAATAAGTAGTTCTGGGAGGGCAGGTACTGGCTGCTGCCTAACCCAACATGTGGTGCTCAGCTCTGTTTTAGACAAATATTCAATTAATATTTTCTGAGTAGGGACAGCCGGTGGGGTGGTGGCTAAGGCACTGGATCCCACATGGCTAACTTTACGGTTCAAGTTCCAGATCTTTTTTTTCTTTTTTTTAAGAGGTTCTTGCTATAGGGCACGTGCACTTGCCAGAAAGAGAGACAGAGAGATGGAAAGTGAGAAATCACCCCCCAGGGGAATGGCCACGCCGCAATCCCTTCTCCTCTCGGGATCTTGGGCACACACACACACCTGGTGTGAGATTAAGCCACCGGGTCTGCGACTTGAACCATGGTCGGCTACATGGGAGTCCAGCGACATAGCCATTACACCAACTGCTGATCTCACCTTTTTAATATTCTCAGTAATGCTTAATGGGCTCTTTATTTATGGGAAGCACAAAGAAATACATATTCCCAAGTCCTAGACACTACTCTCAGCAAATTGCCTTCACCAATAGTTTGCTAGAACTAGTGGGTCTGACTTCTCGCTTCGCTCCCTAAGGAGCCACAGTATGGCCAAGAAACAAGTCTGGCTGAGCACTCAGAATGAATAATTGCTCCAAGTCATCATCCGCTGGTACATGCGAACTGGGTTTTTCTTCAATTTCTTCTGTAGCTTCTACCCAAGACAAACCACTTGGACTGGAAAACGCTGAGTCCTACCAGAGGTAAAAGCGTGTTGAGGAGAGAAGCAGAGACCTCCAGCTTCTCACACACCGCACGACCATACTGCGTAAGAAAGCCGCAGTCGGAGGTGGGGCGATCGCTCAAGGCCTTTGTTCAGATCTTCTCCTCTAATAAGGGCTGGGTAGAAGAAATTCCATTGAGCCCTGGCACTTGGGTCTTCCCAGGCAAATCATTAGAAATTTACCTGGCTATTCAAGTTACCTTCTCTTCCCTGGTTGACTTTGGTAAGAGCTTTCCAGAATAACAAGACGGAAGGGAAAAGACAGCCATCTTCCTTACTCCGTTTGCCGCTTCATGCATGGACCATACCCTGGGTTTGAGATCACCCTTAGTTGAAGTTTAAAAAAATAAGTTGAAATTGTAAAGCTCAATGATCATTGCTATGTGTAGATACATTCTAATCAGCACAAACCCCAAGTGATTCCCTGGCATGCTCAAAGGGTTTATGTGCTTTTTACTTATGAATAGCCCAAATTCCCCAGGTTCCTACTGCAGGTATGGCCCGTTTATCAGTATTCTAAAACATCAAAAGGGAAAAAGATGAATCTTGCTATTTTGGGGGACATGAATTCAGTGGTATGCTGGGCTAGCCATTATCCATTTGGAAAAGTGATCGTTAACTTTTCATTTGGAGAGCTGGTTGTTAAAAAGACAGCCATTATTAAAAGCTAAGTTATATAAATGTCTAATTAAATTATATTAAAGACAAAAATCACAAATATTCAAAACTTAGCACTTCCTAATTTTCTTCTATTTATGCTCTGGAGGTTATTTACACCCACAGTATCTGTGCGGTGGAAATACTATATAAAGGTGAACTTCTGTGCCTCTCTTCCAACTCTGCTCTCAGTGACAGCATGTTGGAGGCTTGAGAGCAGCCACGGAGGGATATTTATACCATAGTAATTGGCAAAAGCCACAAACTATGGTTTCTTCCCCCTGAAGAGCCAGTTGTTAAATATTCACCAGCATATCACTGCTCATAATCAATGCTAATTGGTCCACAGATGGCCTGGGAGAATGAGATGGGTGTTGTTTTTCTTTACTGACATTTAGTTAGCATATAGAAAGTGTAAAATGGCATTAAGAATTTCCAAAAATATCTCATTTAAATTACACCTTTTATAGAAAAAAAAGGAAACTTTATACTGTATCAAGGTCTTTATCTGCACCAAAAAGCTGGAACTAGAGAACAATGCAAGCCGTGTAGGACACTGAAAACAGTGTCTGTCAAAGAGTGGCAGCTCCTGTCCAGAACAAATCATGCAGTACTGCAAAGAATGCACTCACTGCCTTAGACAGGGCTGAGTACCGAGACTTCTGAAGTCATGCAAAGGCTGTTACAGTGACTGTGTGTTGGTTTACTTGCACTTTCTCTGTGCATACATATGCATATGCACACGTATAAACCTGAACGTGAAGTGGCTCACGGTTCTCATAACCTGTCCCAGGGGCTGGGGTTCACATGCCCGACACCTGGTTTTCCCCGGGGCCTGCAGACACTGTCAAGTCAGCTGGCTCCATCCCCCAGCAACATGGTGTTGGTGTGAGTCTCTGGCTGGAGAGAGACCTGGCTTCAGCGCTGGCCTCACCTTCTAGCTGTGAGGCCCTGGGCAGATCACGGAGGTTGCTTCAAGCTCATTTTCTTCACCTGTAAAACGACACGTCTAAAAGTACCCTACCTCAAAGGCACTCTCCAAGACTGAAGTGAATTTGTGTAAAGCACTAACTATAGCTGCCTGACACAGAAACAGCTTAATAAATGTTAGCGAATTTTATTTTTAAAGCCTCCTTATAAGCAGTTTTAAAAATGGTTCGTATGTTTGGTACATATTTATTATAAATTAAACAGATCCAACTTCTTTCGAAAGCATGTGCAGGGGTGTAGCTTTAACTATGTCTGTCAACACAAGTATTAGATGCCAGCCGGAATTCTGTATGTGACCACTGGAGTGTGATGGACCTGGGCGAAGGGGAAGCCATTGTATTTTCCTAGTGGTTTTTCAAGAAAACATCCTTTTTATACAGATTTAGAAAGACGACTCAATGGCTGTGTCTAAGCTGATCATGATAATTTGTTAATATACAGAAGAAAATTAAAACAAATCTAAGAGTACCTTTCCTAAAATAAACTATTTTAAACTTAATAAGTGTGTTATCCATTATGAAGGACAACCGGTCCTCTTATATCAGAAACTCAGAAACCAGGCCTGCCTCATGGCTTTGTGGTCTAGTGGTTAAAGGAGCTGGATTCTCTATGGCTGTGGTTCAAATCCCAGCACCAGCAGCTTGAAAAAACATGCTGGGTGCAGGTGTGTGCATGCCTAAAATCCCACCAAGCTGGAGAAACAGAAGGGCTGTGGCACCATGCCCCATTGGGGAGTGCTTTCTCTCTCTCTCTTTTTCTCTGTCTCCCTGTGGTATAAAAAGTAAATAAAAGGTGCCAGCCATAGTTTGGTGGTTAAGGTGACTGGATGCCACACAGCCGACCACACAGTTCAAGTCCCAGACTCTGTGGCTTGAGAAACACACTGAACAAGCTGTGTGTGCGCCCAAAATCCTGAAAGAAGGGTGAAATGGAGAAGGGATTGTGGCGTGACCCTTCCCCATGTGGGGGGCTTTATCAGTCTCCATCTCTCTCTGCTCCCAGCCCCACTGGGAGCACACACACCATCTGGTGGGGGAAAAAATAAAAAGAATGGAAAAACACCTCAGAAACAAGTGACTATCCAGGCTCAAATGACTGCCAGTAGGTGCACCTGGCTGATAATTAGAAGAAGCAACACCGGGACAAGCAGTTAGCGTAATGGCTATGTCACTGGACTCCCATGTAGTTGACCACAGTTCGCATCCTGGACCTGGTGGCTTAAAACTCACGCCAGGCGTGTGTGCGTGCGTGCCCAAGATCCCAAGAGAATGAAGAAGGGATTGTAGCATGGACATCCCCCCCTGGGGGACGATTTCTCTCTGTCTCTGTCTGGCAAGCACACACACCTTATAGCAAAAACCTCTCAAAAAAAAAAAAAAAAAAAAAAAAAAACAACACTGACAAAGACAAGAAAAAAAAAAAAAAAAAAAAAAAGCAACACTGTCACAGACAGGAGGGCCAAGAGTCATTATTCCTTCTTACACACAAGGGGTCTTCAAATACTTCAAGACAATGTGTATTGGGGAGAAAACTGCATGGATTTCATCTTTTCGCTGTGTGTAGCAAAATGATTCCATTTTTCTATGAACTTTTTGAAGCCCCTTCATATAACAAGACTAAGAAGACAGACAGGCTCTGACACACTTCACCGTCAGTGCCAGACACGTGGGGCTTCTTCCCGATCTCCTTTGAGTGTTCTGACTTTCAGAGTGCTGTAGGTTGCCCTATTCTGAGTCCCCTCTGCTACTTGGACATGGGGACCTAACCCATCTCCATGCCCAGGTCACTAAAGGAAAACCCATGACAGGGAAGTGCTTTATCCATTCTCTGAGCACCTGCTATGTTCAAAGCACTGCTGTGCGTGCAGGCAGACAGCTGTGGATAAGGCGGACGGCCCTGCCTCACAGGGGTTAGTCCTCCCCTGACTAGTGCATGATGAGGCCATGTAAGGCTGGAAGACCTTGAGAGTGCTCAGGAGTTCTGTCTGGACATGACCACTTCACAGTATACTACGCCAGAGGTCAAGGAACTGTCAGATATAGAAGTCTGGAGCTTAAAACGGAAGTCAAGGCCCAAAGTACTAACTCAGGGGTCCCATACACACAGAGTTTAAAGTCAGGGATTGAATGAACCCACCTCAGCGACTAGAGACGGATCAGGAGATTAAGCCCTGGGGTTAATATCTAAAAAGTTTGGAAAATGAATAGGGTTCAAGAGCAAATGAGAGAGAAGGCCAGAGGAGGAGGAGGAGGAGCTCACAGGAAAATACGGGTTCCGGAAAGGCACAGTAAGAGTATCTCAAGGAGGAGAAAGTAATCGGTGATGCCAAGGGGTCCAGTGACTGGTCTTACCACCAACCACTGGGTGGGGATCATGGAAGGCCACGCTGACTAGAGAGGAGTTTCAGCTAATGACGGTTGCCTATTCAAAACATGGGAATCATGCCGGCAGGTTGTGTGATTAAGATGGCTGGATCCCACGTGGCCCACTTCATGGTTCAAGTCTTGGACCTGGTGGCTTGAGAATCACACCGAGCCCATCATGCATACCCAAAATCCCAGAAGGAGAATGGGGAAGGGCCATCCCTCCTGGGAGTGATTTCTCACCCACTCCCACCTCCCCATCTCTGTCTCTCTCTGGTGAGTAAGCACACTCTACGGCAAAACTGAAAAATCAAAAACAAAAACGAAAAAAACAAAAAATACATGGGAATCATAAAACCAACTCTGACGCTCTGGTAACCTTCTTACCCCAATGCCTGCCATTTGGCCTGTAGAGATTATCACACCCGTTTCCATACACTACTGTCTCATTTGAGTTATTCCAAATAACTTTATTGTTCCTTTCATGGACTCACTTCAGGAACCCTAGGAAATGACTCCATATTAATGTCATTAGATGCATCTATAAAACACATAAAGTACTTGCAAAATAGACATGCCTTTTACAAGGGGAAGTGTCAAAAGTAAGAAAGATTAGAAAATGGTGGCTTAAACAGGCTTGTAAACTGAAGAAGTGGAGCTTTCTGGTATATATAAATTATCATTTATAAAAACTTATTTATTGGGGCTAGTAGATGTGTAGTGGTTACGTTGCTGTACTCCCACATGGCTGACCGTGGTTCGAGTCCTGGACCTGATGACTTGAAACTCACATTAGGCACATGGGTATGCGTGCCCAAGATCCCAGGAGGAGAATGAAGAAGAGATTATGGTGTGGCCATCCCTCCAGAGCGTGATTTCTCACTTTCCTTTTCACTCTCTCTCTCTGGTGAGTGCATATGCCTTAAGGCAAAAAAAATAAATAAATAAATAAATAAAATAAAAAAAACCCTCTTTAAAAAAGTTTATTTCTTCTATGAGACAGACAGACATACAGATAGACACAGAGACACTCACTCCCAACAGGGTCCACAATCCAGCTTTAGCCAACTCCAGTGATGGGTACACTTGTGCCTAGCCTACTCAGGGATGTCTCTGGACATGAACCTAGAACCTTCTCATGTGGGTCAGCTTTGTAGAGAACAGGATGCGGTTGCGGTTGCGGGCCACTACCCCCACTTGGCCCAAGGGCTTGGAAACTTTAATATTCTCAAATGTATCTTGAATCTCCTAAAAGTGAAGTCGATTGCGGTTTGAGTCCTGGACCCGGTGGCTTAAACTCACACTGGGTACATGTATGTGCGTGCCCAAGATCCTGAGAGGAGAATGGAGGAGAAGGGATTGTGGTGTGGCCATACCCCCTGGGGAGTGATTTCTCCCCTTCTATCTTTCTGTCTCTCTCTGTCTTTCTGGAGAGTGAATGCGCCCTATAGCAAAAACCTCTCCAAAAAAAACCCCAAACAAACAAAAAAAAAAGGAAAAGAAAATATAATACACAGAGACAACCTCACTGGATGTGAGAGGTGGGAAATGAACGTGACAACCTCAGAAGATAATTTTGTTAAAAATATTTATTTAAAAAAATACAATTGCCCATACCTGGTTGCACATATATCTATTAACATACCCATATAGTTTTGGACTTTAGTAAATTTGCTACAGTGCTTTCTTAAAGCCAGCTTGAACGATACCAAAAAAATTCCTATCAGTTCTTACATAAAATAGTTTTTCTAAATGTATCATCTTTCTTCAAAGATACATATCACCATCACAGAATTTAATAAGATTTTTGCATAAAAGTTGGGACGTGATAGAAAAAACGATCACCTGCTTGGTTATTCAGAACAGCCCCACTATGTCTGGAGATGCACTGAGTACAGGCTACACTTTTTTCTCTGAGAAGCAGCATATAAAGCCCTCAAAGTGCTAGCACATCCTTTGCCCCACCTACTTCAACTGTTGGTCTCTCTGCCGCAGAGAACTCAAGAACTCAAGTTCTCTCAACAGAGAGAACTCAAGGCTCTGGCTGCAGCTGTCCTGCAGCTAAATCGACGTCCCTACGTTTCCTCCAGGTAAGTCGGACTGCTCGGCTGAGTGGTGTGGTGGTTCCTCTCCAGCTGTGTCAACACCTGTGTGAATGTTAACAAATATTGGCAGTTTCTTCTTCTTTTTTTTTTTTTTAAGAAAGCAAAACAGGTGACTTTAACACTTTGAAAGTCTCCTTCGTAATTTAACTGGGGAGGTGTGCACTTGGCATTATGTAGGTATCTAGTTACAGGAGGTGGCTACCAGATATCAGGAGATACAAGGTTTCAATAAAATAAACAAAGGGGAAAATAAACAAGAAAGTACCTGTCTCCTCAGCAGAGAGCACTGGGGAAGACCATCTGACAAGTTATTAGCACATATCCAAACTAGGACACAAACAGTTATACTTCTCCCCGGTGTTAACCTGGTGAGAGAGATCCTGTAAGTCCTACAGCAGGCGGGGGCTTCTCTTCTCAATTACAAGTCAGCTGGATGAAAATCAAGAGTTTCTTATTTAGTATCATTCAATTGTTAAGTGATACCCACATATGATAGTTCACAAAATGCCAGTGCCACCATGGTTAAACCACCTGGCATGCGGGCTTTAAAATAATCCAATCTACAGTTATTTCCCATTAATCACACATATGGTTGCCTCTAAGGAGGGGCCTTCTTTTTTCTTCTTCTTCTTCTTTTTTTTTTTTTTAAAGATCCAATAGGGTAATGGGAAATTATTAGTTTGTTCTTCAAATTGCAGTTTTATGTTTCTTTTTTTTTTAAAGCCAACTTGATTATTTGATGAATAAAAGGCATACTTCGAAACATTATTTCAATGAAAAATTTCATGCACCTCAAACCAAAGTTAACCAGTAGCGAAATGACTGGACTGTGGTGCACATTTAACCTTCCCTACCCACAAAGATAGATGAAACTGCCAGAAGGCAAAAGTGAAGAGACGGAGGTGATTCTGACTGAAAGACCTGGGGCTAAACCAAACGAACAGGCCTGGAGTAGTGACAAGTTACCGTACTCATCGCTCAGCCACCTCGACACATGTGCATCTTAATTTCACTAATACTGATACTGCACAGGGGCTTCAAAAAGATGCTGCTCATCACATCAACAATGAACGTACACAAAGGCCCACAGCAATACTGGACCGAAAAAAACAAATGAAATGTTTTTGAAGAATGGAAGAGACCGTATCCTCTACATAACAGACAGTATGTAACCATGACTTAGAAAAAGAAACTTAAAATGGGATACTTTACAGATTTAAGTGTAATCTATCAATTGCAAATCATCCTTAAAAATCATTAAGTTTCTACAAAGCACAGCATTAGAAGCTAATAAAATACTTTCCAACATCCTAGCCCACGGAGCATACCTGACAGAGCCTACAACAATGACTCATTAGGTAAGCCACTTAATGCCTTCAAACACTCTTGAGTTCCAGAAAATACAAATGAGAAATAAACTTTACTTTCCTGACCCCCACAATCCATACATTGAAAATAAGGGCAAAAATCATTAAGTGCTTCCAGTTATTAAAAACAAAACAGTGCTGATAATGGTGCCTGACAAAGTGCCACGTGAATTCACACCAGTACACGGCATTCCCACCCTGAACTCTAGGCCTATTCCACAGCTTCACCTCTGGGCCCGCCAAAGGCACCCCCGGCTCCACCCTGCTCCCCTTCCAGGAGGTCCCAGGCCTGTCTGAGCATGGCTCATACACCTCGGAAGGGACAAGAGCCAGAACGAGCCTCTAATAGAGAGGAGCAAGACAAAGTGGAGAAGTCCATTCAGCCTAAGAGACTACTTTGAGGTTTCCGCTAATGCTAATTATGTACAGTTTAAAAGCATAAGTTAGGCCACAATGCTGGAATTCCTCCACTGTAATGGCAATCGTGGTCAAATGTCTAGAGTTTTAGAAATATTATTTCTAGAACAGACTTCCTCTCTGAGAAACTCACAGCCCAACCTAATAAAGATTTTACACAAAAGCAAAGGTAATTGTAGAAATGTTAGGAAAAGACATCCGTATTTGCCCAGTAATACTGTTAGGAGAACAGTTAAGGGTGACTTTGTTTAATTTGACTATGTCACATGTGAGAGCTATACTTCTAAAATGTTGGCAAGCAATTAGTCTTTAAGGCCTATGCTTCTACGTATTTTTAAAAAATTGAAATGTGCAAGGCAGTAATTTTCTAAAAGTGGCATCTGCAAGGTGCAGCAATTTTCTTTTTAAAGTTTTAGTATAAAATAGTCTAAGAGCCATCCGAGTCTAAGGATGAATAATATATGTTCCCTCTGAAAAATAGATTTACTTAGTCATTTACACACTCAGTGTGTATACATCAGTGCATACACATACACACACACACACACACACACACACACACACACACAAACTCAGCTAATAAATCAGAGTGACTTGGAAAGAAATGTTCTAGTCTCCCAATTAAATCTTTCAAAGGAAAGTTTTTAAACCTTCTTGATATGTACTCTACTCAAAAGATTAGCATTCAAGAGACTTACTGTTTGTATCCCTCATGAATTTTCAGGTTAAAAGTTTCATTTCAAATCATGTTAACGACAGCCTGGGTTTCTTGGTTTCTGCAGAAATCAAGTACTTTCCCTCAGAGAAGTCAGTGTGGATTTCCACCTTTCACACAGGGGAAGCTGAGTGTGGCAGCACTGAGGAATTGCTACATTCTGGCAGGCTATCAGTCTGTTGCAATTGTTTTCAGGGAAATAGCCTGAAGGAACGCAGAGCTTCAGATGGAACACTACCTTACCAACAGTTCACCTTTGAGATCTGCTGTTCACAGGTCAAGACATGATTCTTACCGTAACAGGTTCTACCAAGTAAGAGAAGTGAAATCAAGCCGCCTTCTTTTCCTGCTTAATGCACCACCGCCCACAAGAACTTTAGATTCGAAGATTAAAACTTCAGTAAGCAGAGTTCTAATGACAAAGAGGAGTAACAGGGCACCCGATTTCAGGCAGTGCTAGTGGGATTAGAAACAGTAACAAAACATAACTGGTTAATCCCAAAGCAAGAAGATGAAATAAACACTCTCCATAGAACCCATTCTCTGGCGAGAGCACCTGCTGAGAAAAGGCGATGCTGGGCGACTTCCACCTCACTGACCTGTGGACAGAACAACTCGCTGCTCAGTTCCGTTTCAGAAATGTTAACAATACAGCCTGTCATGCCCTAAGATAGTCTAGTAATTCATTCAGAGCCCCAGGTTTCTGCAGAGAGCCTCGTGCCCATCTCCATAGTTGTTTCCATACCTGAGAACAGCACCTCAGACACTTCGAGATTCCTAGCATGGGTAAATAAGTCATATATAGTAAATGATATAAATAAAGCAGATCAATAAAGACTAGTATTCCTTCAGGTGCTGAAATGTCTCACACACACACACACACACACACACACACACACAAAATCAACAACATATTAACGTGGTAATAAAAAAATGGAAGCTGTTACATATTTAACCTAAAGCAACTGAAAATTAATTCTTAACTTGTTGGTAAAATTTAAATTTAAGGCCAAACAAGTTTGTAAGCAGACTAAAAAAAATAAACCAGAGCCATACCTAATAGCAAGATGAAGAGGAAAACAGGCTGTCAAAAATACTCTGTAGGCCAGACAGTGGTGTGGTGGGTGAGGTGGTTGGATCCTACATGGCTAACTCTGCAGTTCAAATTCCAGATCTGGTGGCTTGAAAATCATGCCAGTTGCACGTGTGTGCATCCCTAAAAATCTTTCTGCCCCATTGAGTGAATGCACCCTACAGCAAAAACTTTAAAAATGCTCTGAAAAACTGTTGGTAATGTGTTGTTACTAAAAAACGAATCAATATTAAATTTCAAAAGTAGATGACAAGCTCTCCTGAAAAATTCTCTTCTGGGATTCAAATCTCTTCTAGGATTTCTCCATGTATTGCAAGGAAAGTGTACATATTCACTGAGTAATCTTTCAGTCAACAACGGGTGCATGTATGACAGAAATCCCGTAAGCACATAGGTCACACTGCACAGGATGGAGAGTTATACCATGGAGATTTGTGTAGGTATACTCTGTGCTGTTTGCATGACGATGAAACCGCCTAAAGGCTCGTTCCTATCACTAAGCAACCTGTGACTCTATTCCTTTCCAGACTGGCCTGAGAAGCTGTGCCCTGAGTCAGGGGTGGTTAGAGTGCACTTCTGGAAGGTGCACAAGAAAAACACACTGGGGTGGAGGAAGAAAACACTATAACTGCTACTCAATGTTTACTTGTCATGCTGTCCTTAGCTTCTTTTTTGTGTATGTTTTATCATGTACACACTACTTCAGTATAGTGGCATGTAATTTTAACATGCATATAAAATAATTCTTAATATGGAAACATTGTGTTTCAAAACTTTTTTACTGATCAAGGTGTCTGTTCAGAGGCGCCAGACAGAGACTGCTCTTCGGAAATACCAGTGCGTGCCTCTAAGCTGCTGAAATCACTAGAAATACAAAGCTCCCTGTTAGAACTTGAGGATCGTAACCGAAATTCTGAGCTCAGAATGGAACAACCTTGTTGTCCACAATGCCCGCCAGGTGTGGACGGAACTGAAGCAACACTATCAACAGCCTGGAGTCACGCTCCAGAATTCCAAGCCTCTGAATTATTTCAGTCAGTCCTGCCTTTTTTGAGCTCTAATGTAGTATGTAAATCTTTAAGAAAGTTTCCAGTTTAAAAAAAAATCCAGTACTCTACACAGGCTCATAAGCTTATGTTCTTTACCACATTTTGAAGGAAAAAAAAAAAAACTTTAACTGTCAAAATGTGGGGAAAAAAAATCAAACCTGTATTTTAACCTAAGAAGCTTACGGTTGATCTTTTGAAGGCCTCTAGATTCTGCAATTATTTATAATGTGTTTTTTTAATAAAAAACAAAACAAAACAAAAAATACTAAGTTTCTACCTTTGTTCAAACACATAAAATACGCCATGAAGAACATAAACTACAAAAGCACTGTGGCAAACAATTAGGGAAAAAAAAAAAAGGATTGAAGAAAGGACTGGGTCAGCTTGTGGTATGGTGGTTAAGGCACTAGATCCCACACGGCCGAATGCATGGTTCAAATCCCGGACCTGGCGTCTCAAAAAATATACCGGGCACGTGTGCATGTGTGTCCAAAATCTCAAGGGGAGAATGGAGGGAGGATGGTGATATCTCACTTTCCTTCTCTCTGTCTCTCTGGTGAGTGCACATGCCCAAGAGCAAAAAGAACTAAAAAAAAAAAGATTGCTCAGGTCGGAAATAAAATTTAAATTTCATATTTATTTTTAAAAATAAGCGTATGAAGTCAGCTGGAATGCCCGGAGCAGGTGCTTCCCGAAGTGAGGTCATGCTTACATTCACAGCGAGGAATAAGTATGTGACAAGCGGACCTCCCTGAAGGCGGCTGAGAGCCCCCCACTGCATTCCTACCAGGAGGGCAGGCACAGCCCCGAGGATGGAGAAAAAACCACCCAGTGGGCTAGTCTGCTGTAGTGAAAGCGTCAATAACAACACGTAGGAATCCATCAAATTATGTCTGGAAGAGCAATGGAAAATACAAATTCTTCTTTCTGAGCACCCAAAAATGGTAACACACCTGATTTACTCTGCGGGAGACCAGCTGATGACTTGGTTGAAGGGAACCATTCGTCAATGCTTGTATATGTCATCACTGCTTGGGAAGGGATTCTGAGGATGGTTTTAAAGAATTCTGAAGCTAGGGAACCAGCAGTTAGCGTAATGGCTATGTCGCTGGACTCCCACGTAGTCAACTGCGGTTCACGTCCCAGACCCAGTGTCTTAAAACTCATGCCGGGGACATACGCGTGCGTGCCCAAGATCCTGAGAGGAGAATGGATTGCGGCGTGACCATCCCCCCTGGGGGGTGATTTCTCGCTTTCTGTCTCTATGTCTCTCTCTGTCTGGCGAGTGCACGCACCCTATAGCGAAAACCTCTCCCAAAAAAAAGAGAATTCTGAAGCTATTGTCTTGACAATTATTTCCCTATCTGGATTTTTGCTAGGACAATTTGCTTCCATTTTGCTGAGGTACACCAAACTGTCTACTCTCTTCTGAGAACACCAGATTTTTCACTTTTTTCTTATTTTTCACCTTTAATTATATTTTTGGCTGCTTTGGATGTGGACTTCTATACACTCAAGAATGTATTTTGGCAGGTCTTGTTAACTGGATTAATTAGTGCTTCCACAGCACTCATCATAATTGGACATGTGGGTCCGAGGTTCAATAAAGATCCGTGGGACTTGCAATCCTGCCTATTCTTTAGCATCACCCTCAGTGTTACAGATCCTCTTCATTCTGTGAATTCACTGAAAAGTACTGGCATGTCTAAAATGCAGACTGCTATCATCAGAGGAGACTCTGGTCATTTGTAGCCTCACAGCAATTTTGGGGGGACTTTTTTGGAGCAACACAAGCCATAGTTCTATGTTTAGAGAGTTACGTGTATTTGCAGGACTCTTCTTGGACATTTTAGGAAGCATATGTATGCTGCCTTTTTTAGCGATACGATGACCAACGCCATTCTCTGCTTTCTAATGGTGTACATGACCTCCTACGTCGTGGAATTTTGGGGGACTGTCAGGAATACTTGCTTTGGTCACTGTAGGGTTGACTTTAGACTCCTTAAGCTTTAGACTGAGGAGTGAGTTCATAATTACTAAAATTTTAATAATGTTTTCATCTGTATACCAACATTTGATATATGCTTTCTTTGGCATTGTGACTGGATGTGGAGAAATCAAATACAAAAATTTCATGTTGTAGCTTTCCTATTCACCTTATCTGCAACAATGAATTTTGTGAGATTGCCTACTGTTTTGTTAGCGAGCTCCGTTTTGATGTGTTTGAATAATGAATATAACTGGCAATAGGGAATTGTTATTTCATGGTCTGGAATTAGAGGACTTTTCAGCTTGCTCTTGGCTCCTGGTTTATCATCTGGGTGAACAAAAAGTGAATGCACCACATACAAGTAATAGCGTCACTGAGCATGGGAATAAATGCATCTATGATGACTCACTCAGCCAGGGCATTAGGCTTGTGTGCTATTTCCCTTCCAAGACAAATGGCCGTGCAAAATGTTATTCAGCACATAAATGAGATAACACAGGACACCCTGATTTATCCAAAATGAAAAAAGACTTGATAAATGTTAATTGGACCTTTGTATATATTTTGTCAGACTGAGACCAGAAAGACAGAGACAAAGAGACAGAAAGCGAGAAATCACCCTCCGGGGGGCGGGGGGAGGGAGGGCCATGCTGCAATCCCTTCTCCTCCATTCTCCTCTCGGGATCTTGGGCACACATGCACATGCACCCAGCATGAGTTTAAGCCACTGGGTCTGGGACTCGAACCATGGTCGACTACATGGGAGTCCAGCCACGTAGCCATTGTACCAACTGCTGGTCCCAAGAAGATGCCAAACTTTTAATCAAACAAATTTTGGGCCACAAATCAACATATCAGAAATTATATCAAATTCTGGAAACCAAATTTTGGCAAACAAGATGCTGTCAAAGAACTGGGACTCATAGAGCATGAGGTTCGAAATGTGGTCACTGCTGTGAAGACTAAGCATCATTGATAAACGTGAAGGCATTGAGATAACACAGTACTTCTTACAAAAATAAAAGTGCTGAATAGCTTTCCCATGGCCATCCCACCCCGTCCCTGAAAAATATCTTTGTAACATCATTTGGCTGGAAAATAAAGATTTTCTCACTGAGTTCTTCAAGGACACTTCAAGTCACACTTGCCTGTTTTGACTACAGAGAGGTAATCTGTAGAGAAGGTGAAATGCCAACAGGAATCTACTTAATCATTTCAGGAATGGCAGTTTTGTGTGGTTCACCTCCTTCCTTTGGGACAGAGAATAGCCAAACGCCTGACAGAGTCCAAAACCGTGTTCACGGAGTACTGCACAAGTGGGGACATCGTCAGAGAGCTGAACTGTCTGCTCAAGCACGGAATCGAAAATACCGCCATCTGCCACCATCTTACAGGCCTGCTTTATCTCCACGGAGGAGTCGTGTGGCCTTCGGAACATTCCTGGGGTATAAAATATCGGCTAAAGCTTGCTCTCAGTATTGCCCATCAATATGCAGAATCAAATATCACTGGCGAGCTGGAAACTGGGGATCGTTTTAGAAAAGGGTCTTTTGATGTGAAGACGTGTGGCGTTAGGCAAAGACAGCTACTATTCTGGCTCAGATACCAACGGATTATCTGGTGAGGACTTTACCCAGAAGCTGCTGAAACAGTTTACTGCTGCACTTATTCTGTAAGTAATGGATGGGCTGCTGTAAAAAACTCTAATTTTAATGATCTGCATTATACTTGAGATGTCCAAAAATCCTTTAGGGTAATATAAGATACCCTAAGACTTACAGCCTACCAAATGAAACCCTACTTCCAGCTGAGAACAAGTTATAATATGGTACATTATCAAAACTTATATAATGAATTACTGTCTAAAACATAAGTACTATAAATTTTATTTGTGAAATTGCCATGATTGGTGTCTCTCTCATACTTCCCAGAGCCTATTTAATCTTCCTCTTCCTTCCCCTTGTTCTACAATCTTAGTTACAGAAAGCCAAGTTTAGGAAAAATTAACATTCACACTGCATAGTACTGTTTTATGTCACTTTTCATTTTATTTTTAAAAGTTAAATAAGTTGGGTCACACTTCTGTCCTCACTACAAAGACAATGATCCAGAATGGAAGAGGAGAGAACCCAAGAGAGGGTACTTGGCCAAAGCAGGGGATTACTTACTGCTCAGAGATGAGACTGAAGTCGTGCTTGATGTTACTAAACCAATGTTTCAAGATGAAGATCTGGTGGTCAGGGAGTTGGCAGAAAAAACCTACAAGCTTTTTAAGAAAATTGCCCACAGAATGACTTCCTCAACTATTAAACAAAACTCCCCAAAATGGTTAAGTTCATCTATGTAAAAAAATTGAACCACTTTATTATTGTAACTGGCCTGAGGACCAGAGTGTCCTACGCAAACTGTAAAGGCCAAGGATGATAAGGAAGGCCTAGTAGAAGAGAATAAGGAGGACGTTATGGTCAGGAATGAGCATCTAGACAGTACCTTGGAGCGGACCTCAGAGAAGGACTGAGTTTCTTTCCTTCTGGACAACTTGAGTCTATTTATAGATGATTTTTCTGAAGGACACTGTCCCTTCTTGATTCTCAATCCAGAAATCTCGTGCCTCTCTGTCCACTAGTGACCAGAAGCCCTACTTCATCAAACTCACTGAGACAATTGAAAAAAATATAAAAAAAAAGTGTTTGATGGGGGGGGGGTTAAATAAAGTTGAATGTTATGATTGGCCCAAAAAAAAATAAAATAAAATAAGCATATGAACAAGAAAACATGTTAGAAATGATGTGAAAATCCACTCCAGAGTGGAGTTAATGCAGTGGTTTGCTGACACAGGCTCCAAGCCAGCTGTGACATCCCTTCAACTCCACAGTGGTGGCTTGAAATCAGCCACAGAGGGAATAAGCTACAGGGGTCTATCCTCACCCCAGAGATCCTGCTGTGCAACTTCTAGCACACAACTGAGTAGCCTGGGCCCGAGCAGACCAACAGCCAGGTATCACAGAACAGGTCTCAAGATCGTATTCAACCTGTTCCTCCTCTTTGGCTTACCTGACGCCACTCCCCCTGGCAGAGTGCCTTGGGATGGATACTGGCTACAGCTACCAAATGGAGGGCTCTGTGGGGAATACTGGAGTCTTAAGTGGTCTGTCTCCTCTGATGCTAAGAAGTCTGTGGATATTTAAAATAATGAAGGTGAAACTTTTCCAGGAAGGAGGTAGTGTACAAATAGAACTGTCTGCCTCATATACATGCGCTAAGGTTGTAAACTTTGACTTAAAAAGGAACACATGTAAACACACACACACACACAGACATACTTTCCCAAATTAGCTGATCTCAAAGAAAGCAGATTACTATCAAACTCCTAAGGCCTCACATCTCTCAGAGGCCTCGGCTATAGCTTTATAGAAAGAAGACTTACTAAGACATGTTCCTAGAAAGTTGCTCTGAGTTTTAATAGTGCCCTTGGTTCCAAGGCACCTCTGTGCTGAGACAGTTAATTATCAAAGATATCATCTGTGACAACAAACCAATGGCTTTTCTCCTTTAATTCAAAAAGATAAAATACCTTGTGCTTCCAAAATTTAAACCAACAATATTTACTTATTTAATGTACAAAAGGTTAATCTAATAAAGCTATTCCAAAGTGCTGCTGAGACATCTAATTTTAAACAGGCATGCAAACTAAATAATTCAATACGGAAAAAAAGAAGTCCAATCTGTTCCCCATCACTACTGAGCATGACCTTTCAACACTACTATTGCACATCTCAGGAACAGAACTTTCAGCTAACAAGCCCAAATGAGCCAGTTACAGGCCTCCCACGCGACACACGTCATGATGACCTTCCCTCTGTCACTAACAAACTAGCAGAGTGCCTTGTTCAAGAGCTTCCCCACACATATATAAACAACCGAAGACAAACACCGTTCATCTGGAAGGTGACTGCTTATTTCACTGAGCATCATTCTGCGCCCTCAAGTCTTCGCTCCTTCACCCCATGTACGTCGTGTGATTCAATTATAGGATTAAAAGATGAATTTAATAGGCAGAGTGGTGGTGTGACAGTGTCTACTTTAATCCTGGACTTTAAAGCCAAATTTTTAAGATTCCACTGTGATACTGACATCACTTCAGTTTTGGGGGAATCAACCAATCTGGCTGCACCTGGCATTGATAACCTTACGGTAATACTTTATAAATCTGGTAATGCAGAGATAAAGGCCTACCTTTTTCACTAGTAACATAAATAATCCAATCCCTATAGAAGACCACTCTTAAAAAAACCCTGCTCTTCCTTAATTAAAAATATAATAATAAAATGAAAGAAACAAGGGCATCTTTATCTCACTGCCAATTGAGAGGCTTTGCTTTGCATTCATCTTCCTAATTACATCTTTAAAACTATCACAACTCCTAAGAACCCTAAACTTCAAAGAAAAGATGATAAATTTACAGTAGAAAATAAGGTGGGGGGAGCAGCAGGTGGCATGGTGATTAAGGAGCTGGATTCTCACATGGCCGACCACAGTTCATGTCCTGGACCTGGTGACTTGAAAGTCATACCAGCTGCATGTGCACGAACGCCCCAAATCTCGAGAGGACAGAGGAGAAGGGGTTGTGTGGAGTGACCATCGCCCTGGGGAGTGATTTCTCACTTTCCCCTTCTCTGTCTCTCTTTCTCTCTGGGGAATACACGTGCCCCATGGCAAAACATTAAAAAAAAAAAAAAAGGAAAAAGAAAACCAGTCTTTCACTCCGGGCATTTTCTAACTGGGAAATGCCCCCGACATGTCCTTTCAAGTTACTCAGCTGTGTGTTTCACTTAGAGATGCATCATATTTTCAAAATCCAGGCTCATCCTCTTAAATCACCATTTATCATGCTATATGTTAGGTCAGAGGCAGAAAAACTTCCAATGCTAGATGAGGGGTACCATATTCTCACCCAAACACTGCCATAAACCCCAGGTTTAAATATCTTCCTCTGCTAAAGCAGACAGTTCCACGCCTCACTGACAGGTTCAGACAAGAGCATACATACATACGGCTAAGCGACCCACCACAGCACATGTAAACAGGTGTCTTTTTCTGGAGTTGCTTACATGTTAGTTCACGGTAAAGCAGAACCTCTCTGATGGGAATACTCCAATCTTACTTTGTAGCAACAGGAATGATTCTTTTTCTTCTATGCTTTATGAACAGAGCACACTCAGTCTTGAAGTATGGCCATTTCACTTAACTAATATTAATATTTAAGTAACAGACTCTAAGCATAATTTTTTTCCTGACTAAAGTGTCCCCAGAGTCAGAGGGGATAACTTTGTTCTTAATTGTTCTTGCAAAGCATAGCCATTAAGCCCTACCAAAACCTTCTTTAGCACAAAGCGCAAAATATTTTTAAAAAGGAGAGAGAGATGGAGTTTGAACTCCAATTAAGGCATTATTATACACAGTCCAACTTGAATTCTGTTCAAAGGGATCCTAAAAAGGTGTTTCAATGGGAAATACCAAAAATCACAATAGTCTATTATCAGCATTACAGAATATCAATCGCTCACTTCAAACGTAATCAGGTTGAACTCTTTGCTGCTTTGTTCCTCGGCTCTCTCGTTCCACTGATGCATAGGTTATGTCTTTTGTAGGTCTGGGGAAAACGGACCAGGGGTGGAAGGTCCATCCAGTCCAGACAGAGTGAATGGACCGTGACTGTTGAGCACAGAAGGAAACTGAGAAAGAAAATTAAACACATTATCATTCAATTATTCAACTCCACCTTTAATTTTCTGTCCCCAAGATAGTCGTTGAGGCAGAACACTTCTGTAGTAGTTCACAGGACAAAGGCAATTACTGTTTATCATGGAAGAATATGATGTCGTTACAAAAACTTAAAAAAAAAATTGTTTGGAGCCAGCCAGTGGCACAATGACTAAGGCAACTGAATTCCACATGGCTGACTATGAGGTTCAAGTCCTGGAACCAGTGGCTTGAGAAACAAACTGGGCACATGTGCATGCGTGCCCAAAATCCTGAGAGGAGAACGGAGGAAAGGGAATTGCTGCGGCGTGGCCATTCCCTCTGGGGAGTGATTTCTCACCTTCTCTCTCTTTCTCTCTCTTTCTCTCTCTCTCTCTCTCATATGTTAGGTCAGAGGCAGAAAAACTTCCAATGCTAGATGAGGGGTACCATATTCTCACCCAAACACTGCCATAAACCCCAGGTTTAAATATCTTCCTCTGCTAAAGCAGACAGTTCCACGCCTCACTGACAGGTTCAGACAAGAGCATACATACATACGGCTAAGCGACCCACCACAGCACATGTAAACAGGTGTCTTTTTCTGGAGTTGCTTACATGTTAGTTCACGGTAAAGCAGAACCTCTCTGATGGGAATACTCCAATCTTACTTTGTAGCAACAGGAATGATTCTTTTTCTTCTATGCTTTATGAACAGAGCACACTCAGTCTTGAAGTATGGCCATTTCACTTAACTAATATTAATATTTAAGTAACAGACTCTAAGCATAATTTTTTTCCTGACTAAAGTGTCCCCAGAGTCAGAGGGGATAACTTTGTTCTTAATTGTTCTTGCAAAGCATAGCCATTAAGCCCTACCAAAACCTTCTTTAGCACAAAGCGCAAAATATTTTTAAAAAGGAGAGAGAGATGGAGTTTGAACTCCAATTAAGGCATTATTATACACAGTCCAACTTGAATTCTGTTCAAAGGGATCCTAAAAAGGTGTTTCAATGGGAAATACCAAAAATCACAATAGTCTATTATCAGCATTACAGAATATCAATCGCTCACTTCAAACGTAATCAGGTTGAACTCTTTGCTGCTTTGTTCCTCGGCTCTCTCGTTCCACTGATGCATAGGTTATGTCTTTTGTAGGTCTGGGGAAAACGGACCAGGGGTGGAAGGTCCATCCAGTCCAGACAGAGTGAATGGACCGTGACTGTTGAGCACAGAAGGAAACTGAGAAAGAAAATTAAACACATTATCATTCAATTATTCAACTCCACCTTTAATTTTCTGTCCCCAAGATAGTCGTTGAGGCAGAACACTTCTGTAGTAGTTCACAGGACAAAGGCAATTACTGTTTATCATGGAAGAATATGATGTCGTTACAAAAACTTAAAAAAAAAATTGTTTGGAGCCAGCCAGTGGCACAATGACTAAGGCAACTGAATTCCACATGGCTGACTATGAGGTTCAAGTCCTGGAACCAGTGGCTTGAGAAACAAACTGGGCACATGTGCATGCGTGCCCAAAATCCTGAGAGGAGAACGGAGGAAAGGGAATTGCTGCGGCGTGGCCATTCCCTCTGGGGAGTGATTTCTCACCTTCTCTCTCTTTCTCTCTCTTTCTCTCTCTCTCTCTCTCTCTGTCAAGTACATGCACCCTATAGCAAAACTTAAAGTTTTGATGTTAACATTAACACTCTTCTCCAATCGACATTAATGGAATGCAAATGAAGAGCAACCTGCACCTTTCCCCATACCCTAGGGAACACAAGTAATTTAAACAAAGGTTTTAGAAAGTCCAATCTGTGACAATGTGCATACAGGGTGTAATTATAAAGCAAATCACAAACCCTCAAAAAGAGGTCCAGAGAGTTACGAGTCGTTACGGGGCACTGGTCGCCTATCCTATGTTCAGAGACCAACTCAGTAAGGAGATTTAAAGCGGAAGATACAGGAACACTACCACTTTGTCTCGATCACTCTGTAACTCAATTGTCTACTAGTGAGAGGCAAAGAAAAACACAGAAATGAAATATGGAAGATTCTTAACACTTTCTATTTAATAATTTATAGCTTTTTGCAAATGAAAAAGAGTAGACAGGTTTTAAACTTTCTTTTCCCTTACCATTTCATTTCTAAAAGAACAAATGAGGGAACCAGCAGTTAGCGTAATGGCTATGTCGCTGGACTCCCACGTAGTCGACCGCGGTTCGCGTCCTGGACCCGGTGGCTTAAAACTCACACCGGGCACGTGTGCGTGCGTGCCCAAGATCCTGAGAGGAGAATGGAGGAGAAGGGATTGTGGTGTGACCATCCCCCCTGGGGGGTGATTTCTCGCTTTCTGTCTCTATGTCTCTCTCTGTCTGTCTGGCAAGCGCACGCACCCTATAGCGAAAATCTCTCCAAAAAAAAAAAAAAAAAAGGCTGCACCTTCTAAGCAAAATAATGGCTAGATTCATTAGAAATGGCAAGATCTTTCCTAACATCTTGGTGAGAGTACAATATTCGTTTGAAAAAAATATATACATATATATTTAAAATTCTGATAAATGTTAACTGCAAGTGAGGAAGAAACAAGAGTATTTAATTTACCATTCTTAAGAGTTTTCTCTATTTAAATACGTATATATTATGTGTAAATATCCTTAATTGAAAGAAAGAACTCATGTGCAGAGATCCCATATTTGTGTGTATATGTTTAAATAGAGGATTTCTAATATTTAAAATGATTTAAAAAATCAGGTAGATTCAAAATCTGCAATATTGAGCAATTCTTGGACTAATTCAAATCTATGTAACAGTAAACAATGAAAAGGAAACTTTGTTGTAAATATTTTCTAAGCTGTTTGCTGGCTAGAAAATTAACACTTGGGGAACTAGCAGATGGCTTAATGGTTACGTAGCTGGACTCCCACATGGCTGACCATGGTTCAAGTCCAGACCCAGCAGCTTGAAACTCATGCTTGGTGCGTGTGCCCACAATCCCAAGTGAAGAATGGAGGAGAAAATAGTACAGAGTGGCCAACCCCCTGGGGAGTGATTTCTCACTTTCTGTTGCTCTGTCTCTCCGGCAAGCACATGCCCTATAGCAAAAATTTCTCTTAAAAAAAAAAAAAAGAAAAAAGAAAATTAACACTTGGAAACGCAACAATAAAACAGAATATTATTTTTTTTAAAGGTTTTTGCCATAGGGCGCATGCACTCACCAGAGAGCCAGGGAGAGACAAAAACAAAGTTCTCCTCTTGGGATTTTAGGCATGCACACACACGCATCCGGCATGAATTTCAAGCTGCCAGGTCTGGGACTCGAACTGCAGTTGGCCACATGGGAGTCCAGCACCTTAACATTTTAACATCTGTTGGTTCTATGAACAATACCTACTTTTTTGGGGGGGGAGAGATTTTTGCTATAGGGCGCGTGTGTTCATCAGAAAGACAGAGATAGAGAGACAAAAAGCGAGAAATCACCCCCAGGGGGGATGACCATGCCACAATCCCTTTTCTATTCTGCTCTCGGGATCTTGGGCACACACATGTGCCTGGTGTGAGTTTGAGTCACCGGGTCTGGGACATGAACTGTGGTCAAGTACACAGGAGTTCAGCGACATAGCCATTACGCTAATTGCTGGTTCCAAGAATACCTATTAAACAGAAATTATATTTACTTTTTGTGCAATCCCCTATTTCTCCCTACTTTTGGAATTCTGGGCAAACACATGCTCCCAGCATGTTTCTCCAGCCACCAGGCCTGGAACTCGGTAATCAGCTATGTGAGAGCCAGCTGCCTCAACCACACCACCACCACTGGTTGGCCCTTTCACAGAAGCTTTATAATGATAAAGCTGAAGAGCAGAATGCTGTCTTTTTGCCTATTTCTTTATTTAACATGCCCCTAGTCAAAGACAAATTTTTATGCAATTTACCTGGAAAAGTGTGTTAGCACCTTGCAGTCTGGCTGGACTCAGGGGAGCCACAGGGCTGAGAGTACTCCAAAAGTGGATACTGGAGAGTAGGGGGCTTGGGGTCAATATGATGGGCGTCTGCAATGTACAAATCAGAAAGTCACTCCGTGATCACCAAGATTATGCATTATCCTCACCACAGTACACAAAGGGGCATGAACTCAAAATACTGTCCTATATAGACAGAAATCTTATCACAAAACATTCAGAAATTATGTTTACAACCTAAGAAAGATAAAGGTCAAAATAACTATTTCTAAAATTAACTTTTTGAAAGTTTTTCCCAACAAATAACATTAAGGGAAAAAAAGTCATTCCCAAATAGAAAAACCAACCTGAACTTAGGTACTGAGTCACTAGCATGTTCATTCCTTAATACCGAAAAGGTCTGGGAGTAATCCACTGAAATGTTTTATGAGATGAGCAAGTTAATAAATACCTAATGTTACTGTATGAACTTGTTATTCAACATCACCACTCATTTTCCTTAAGAGTCTCACGACCCATTGTTTTCCAACTTAAGATTATCACTTATTTAAGGTAAGATGGCAACCAGTTTTATAAAGCCAAAAATAAATAAATAAATAAAGGAGAGAGAGAATACAGTCTGCCCTTGATATCTGCTGGTTTCACATCCTCAGATCAACCAACTTCAAACTGAAAAGAATATTAAAAAAAAAAATACAGCATTTTTAAAAATTCAGAATTTTTAAAATATAGTAATCCAACTAGTTGATTATAAAAGCAGAAGGATTTGCATAGATTGTGGCAAATACCTTATCATTTTATCTAAAGGACTTAAGCATCCCTGGATTTTGGTATCTAGGAAGTGGGGGATGGGGTCCTGGAACCAGATCATGAGGGACAACTATACTTACTTTCTTTAGGAGGAACTGGGAAAACCAAAAAGTTTACTTACTTGTAGAACTATTAATTTTTTTAAAGGTTTATTTCTTTCTCTCATGAGAGAGTAAAAGAAACAGACAGACAGTCGGGCAGACGGTGACACCAACAGGCTCTCACCACACCACGATCCTCCCCTCAGCCTTCCTGCCAGCCCAGAATTGTGGATGCATCTGGCATTTCAAGTCAACCCAGGATCTGAACCTGGGCACCAGCATCTTGCAGTGGCACCCTACTGTCTGCGCCATCATGGCTGGGCCACAGCGGTAAACTTATTTAGATAACACCCTAAATCTTTCTGGGCAATCCTCATTGAAGTGAGGAACTGGGTTACTTTCGCAGACTATATATATAATCTTCCTAAGAAAATCCCAAATGACAGAAAGCAAACTTTAGAGTACAAATCCTAGATGTGTTTAAAAGATGAATAAATGCAAACAATGGTAGCACCAAAAAAAAAAAAGGAAAAAGAAAAAAATAATAAAATAAGCAAGAAAGAAAAGGACTACCTGTGAAAAAAGTGCTGGTGTAAGAGAAGCTGTAGGGAGAGATGGGCTTAATATTCCCAGTGGGCTCGGATCACTGCCTGTGATCACAAGGGTGGGTGTCAGTTCTAATCCTTTGGGTTTCTTAGATCTCGAAGAACTACTTGATTTATCCTTTTCTGGCAAAGATGAATCCTGGTCTTTAGGCTCCAGGGACAAGTTCTCTGGAAGTTCCATTGGCTGCGAAGCCACAGAATCAATGTCTGTGTCAATGTCCGGGTTGGAGCTCAGGGGTGGTGAAGGTGTTCTAGAAGGATCCTGCAGAGATGGGGATATAGATGAAATAGGAGGGGTGGTGGAAAAAGTGGTGGTTACAGTGGATGCAGAGGCTGGGGCTTCCAGGGAAGGCAGTTTTGGAGAAACCAATGTCTCTAATGCTTGGATAGTTTCTTCGGACGATGGAGAAATACTGAGGCCAGTTGAAATGGTGGCAGCTACCGGCTCGACTGGTGGCTTTTTGGAAGGCGTTGTTACAAATTTAATGACAGATGGGGTTGGCTCCTGAGAAGATTTTTTCTCTGCCAGTTTTTCAGCTGGATTCTCAATCTTTATGGATTTGAAAAGCTTCGTGTTGGAGGAGTTCAATGAGTTGAGAGTAAACGAAGAATATAAGCCAGAGTGGATGTAGTCATTGCGGCTGGAGGTCTTGGCTCCAGGCAGGGGTGGTTTTTCTTTCCCACCATTCTCCATATCTTTGGAACTGCTGCTAACTTCATTGAAGCCTACAGTTTCACAGTCCCCTTCAATCCTGCCCACTGTCATAGGATCCATGTTCAAAATCTCTGGGTAAGAAACAAACTTGTACACAAACTTCTGACCGTTCACTTTTTTGATGATATTCTGTAAGTAAATAAAGTTAGCACTCTTATTCCTTCTTAATAACTTACAACTCACAGCTCTTGAAAAATCTGACCTAATGAGGCTTTCTATTTGAGAAACAGGCATGGCTTACTCAAAAGCATCAAATTGAGGGGACCAGCAGTTAGCGTAATGGCTATGTCGCTAAACTCCCATGTAGTTGACTGCGGTTTGAGTCCTGGACCCGGTGGCTTAAACTCACGCCGGGTACATGTGTGTGCGTGCCCAAGATCCCAAGAGGAAGATGGAGGAGAAGGGATTGCAGTGTGGCCTTCCTCTCTGGGGGGTGATTTCTTGCTTTCTATCTCTCTGTCTCTGTCTTTCTGGTGAGCACATGCACCCTATAGCAAAAACCTCTCAAAAAAGCATCAAATTGATTTAAATCCACCTAGCCATACCAATTGTGAAGTTAAGGCAAAAATGTGTAAATGTCTTATTAACAAAAACTGCTAATGTGTTATATAAAAGTTGAAAGATCGTAATTGCTTAACACTCTTGAACAAGCATTGGTATTAAGTGAAAACTTTGAACTGTGGTCTCAAACAATTTCAAAGGTAGAAGCCACATACATCCTGAGTAAGCAAGAAAGAATTCAGAATATTCAGCTGCTAAGGTTTTAACTTCCTTCAGAAATTCCAGTTGTTTCTTACCTCAAATCTCCACTTAGGAAAAATGATAAGATCAGCCACTTAAACATGAAAGGAATTAAGATCTCAGCCTAATTTGAATTCTATTTTTGGAGCCCTGCTTATTAGCTCAATATGAAAGAACACATTCAAAATGGTAAGATACTAAGCAGAAAAATACTATTATAAGTAAGAAATCCACTCTACGTATTTTCAGCTATTCTTTAAGAGGGTATTAATTAGTGTTCTCTTGGGTTAAATTAAAACTAAACATCAAGTAAAGCTACTAGACAAGTGTGTGTGTGTGTGTGTGTGTGTGTGTGTGTGAAGACAATAAGTGTGTAGAGAAATGGAATGAAAAGATGAGTTTCTTTGGTTGCGAAAAACTTTTGCAATCCATAATATGCATTTTTCATGAACTTTTTAAAAGTCCCCTCCTATGTGACAAATTATTAAAGTTATGACATACATAAGAGTATTTATCCTGAAGAATCTCAAACTTCGTTTCTTGTATCCCAGTCCCTTAGTCACTTTTTCTTTTAAAAACAACTGCATATTGGAATAACATACATGTTAATGGGAGTAAGTTATTGAGTAAGAGTTCATAAAAATACAGCTGGAAATTTACACCTTGGATCCCAATTCCAAGCTGCTGAAGTCATAAAAAGGATGGATTAAAATAAACCAGACATTAGGACCTGTAACCTCAATAGAAAGGAGTCACTCTTATCTCGAGGCTCTTTGTGTGGGACGAGGTGAGCATGTGCGTTACCTTAACGTAGTAGTATCGGAGGGCTCGGCTGAGTTTGTCGTAATTCATGTTAGGCTTGTTTTTGCGAATCCCCCAGAGACGGGCCACCTCTTCTGCCTGCAAAAGCTTGAACTCCCCATCATTAGAGGTCCAGCAGATCATGTGCTTATTCTGAGGCTCCTGGAGGAGCTGAAGGAGGAACTGCCACAGAGTGATAGCACTGTCCATAGCAATGAGCTGAAAGAATGCAGACAGGAAACGTCAGCAGCAAACACTTAACACTGTATGTCAGGCCCCGCTTTAAGTGCGCCACACGCATTAATTCATTTCGTCCCCAAAAACCTCCCATAAGATAGATACTACTGCATCTCCCCATTTTACATATGAAAGAATTGATTCATAAAATATGAGTAACTTGTTGAGTAACTTGTCCATGGTCACACAAGTCAATTGTGAAGCTGAGGCCTACGCCCAGGCAACCTGGTTCCAGAGAGCAACAAGCAGCTTGCAAGGAGGACACAGCTAGTTCCATAAGTAACAGGAGCAGGCTGATGGCTGCTAGTCACTAGAGTATCACTGCTATTAATTTTCCTGTTTTCAAAAATGTGCTGTAGGGTGGATGCACTTGCTGAGGGGAGCATGGACGGGGAGAACAAGAAAACACCCCCTAGATGGGATGGCCACACCATAATCCCTGCTCCTTCATTCTCCTCTCAGGATTTTGGGCATGCACACATATGTACCTGGCATTGTTTATCAAGCCATGAAGTCTAGGACTTGAACCGCACAGTTGGCAACGTGGGATCTAGCTGCTTTAAATACCATGCCACTAGCTGGTTCCCAATTATTAGATTTTATTTTTTTTAATTATTTTTCTTTAATTTGCTATAGGATACACACACTCACGAGAGAGACACAGAGAAAAAGGGAAAATGAGAAAGCAAGCAGCCAGTCCAGGACTCCAAATGCAGCCAAGCACAGGAGTCCACACCCTAACCACCATGCCACCTGCCAGACCCTACATTTTATCTTCAAATCTGTGTTGGATTTTCTGAAGAAGACCACCATTTCAGCACTTATCTAAATCAACCAGTTTATTTGCCAAGAGGTGTGTGTGTGTGTGTGTGTCTCTCGGCTGGTCCAAAGGCTGAGGTACAGAGAATAACCTAATATTGTTCCAACAGTTATTTCTCCTCCAAGTAATTTCCATGACCATAAATGTAATTTACACACAAATTGGCAGCATTAAAAATTCACCAAAATGTTCCTTGATTTAATTTACAAGTTCTGTCACCATTCTGCCCACAGAGATTCCATCTGTATAGATTCTTCTTTTATTTTTATTAACTTTGCTTGATTATCAAGACATAAATTGTAGAAAAATCCCTCAAAATCTTAAGTTTCAGGATCTCCCTCTGTAGGCCAGCTTCTCAGTTTCAAACACTACTGACATTCTGGGCTGGACTGTTTTTGTTGAGGGGCTGTGCAGTGTACTGTAGTTGTTTTTTTGTTTTTAATTATTTTTATGGGACCAGCAGTTGGCGTAAATGACTATGTCGCTGGACTCCCATGTAGTCTACCGTAGTTCGAGTCCCAGACCCAGTGGCTCAAACATGCTGGGCACGTGTGCACGATGAAGTTCAAGTCCCAGACCTGGTGGCTCAAACACGCTGGGCACGTGTGCATGATGCCCAAGATCCCAAGAATGGAGGAGAAGGGACTGTGGTGTGGCCATCCTCCCTGGGGGGTGAATTTTTCACTTTCTGTCTCTCTGGTGAGCGCACGTGCCCTATTAGCAAAAACCTCCCCCCCAATAAAAGGTCTCCATAAAATGCCAAAAATTTCCCTGGAGGTCAAAATCATCCCAGATAGGGCAGACCAGAGATATAGTGGTTAAGACACTGGATCTCACATGGCTAACTGTGCAGGTCCTGGACCCGGTTCCTTGAAAACACCGTATGTGACATGTGTATGCATACCCAAAATCCCAAGAGAAGAGTGTGGGAGATGGACTGTAGCATGGTCATCCTCACCTCCCCGGGGCGGGGGTGCCACTTTATCACGTTTCTCAATTTCTCTCTCATACTCTCTATTCCTGGCAAGCACATATGCCTTATAGCAAAAAAAAAAAAAAAAAAAAAAAAATTTAAAGGGAACAACATTTACAAATCTTGCCAAGGATATGGAGAAATTGAAACCCTCATACATCACTGGTGGAAATTTAAGATGGGTAGTCATTTTAAAGAGTTTACCATGTGACCTAGCAATTGTACTCCAAGGAATATACGTACCCAAGAGAAATAAAAACACCCACACAAAACTCACATAGGAATGTCCACGAGAGTATTACGCACAATATCTAAAAAGCAGAAGTAACTCAAAATCAACTGAAGAACAGATAAACAAAATGCAGTATATTCATACAATGGGCTATCAGTCATTCATAAAAAGGAACAAAGTACTAATATAACATGGGTGAAACCTGGAGACAATCTGCAAGTGAAACCAACCAGTCACGAGAGACCACATACTCTATGACTGTATTTCTATGCAAGTTCCAGAACAGGCAGATCTACAGGCACAGAGAGTGAGATTAGTTCAGGGCTGGGGACTGATGGAGTGACTGCTAATGGGTATGGGGTTCCTTTTGGGGGTGATGAAGATATTCTAAATTTCTAGCCGGCTCTGATAGGCTTCTCAGAGAAGATGGATCCCACCCGGTAACCTGGTTCAACTCCCTGGCCTGCTCAAACAGAAACACATGGGTGGGCACACACGTAAATACTCAAGATCCGAGGGCTGGTGGAAAGGAGCCGTAGCATGACCAGACCACGGGGAAGGTGCTTTTCTCTAACTCTTTCTCTCTGCCCCCTTCCCTCTCTCCATCGCTCTCTCACATACACTGGCATACCCTACATCATGAATAAAGGGGGGGAAAAAAGTCCTAGGGCCTATGCTATAGCCCAGTGTGACCATGGCTGACCATGGTTTGAATCTTGGCCCCAGCACCCTGATAAACATACCAAGCATATGTGCATGCGTGCCCAAAATTCCGACAGAATGGGAAATAGAGAAGGGACTGCAGCAGGACCATGGGGACTGCTTTTTCCTTCTCTTTTTGGCAAGTACATGTACCCTCTGGCAATTTAAAAAAAAAAAAAAAATCCTTAACTTAAAATTGTGGTGCGGGATCAGCAGAGGGTATAATGGTTATCAGATCCAGCGACTTCAAATTCATACCAGGAGTGGGTGCATGTGTGCCCAAGATCCTTTGAGGAGACTGGAAGAGAAGGGTTTGGGTGTGTCCATCTCCCCTGGGGGGTGATTTCTCGCTTTCTTTCTCTCTGTATCTCCAGCAAGCATACATACCCTATAGCAAAAATCTCTCAAAAACTTGTGGTGCAGGGACCAGCAGATGGCATAATGATTATGTCACTGGACTCCCTCATAGCCAACAGTAGTTTGAGAACCAGACCTGGTGGCTTGAAACTCACACTGTGTGTGTGTGTGTGTGTGTGTGTGTGTGTGTATGTGTTCGTGCCCCAAATTCCAAAAGGGGAACAGAGGAGAAGGGATTGTGGAGTGGCTATTCCCCTAGGGGATGACTTCTCACTTTCTGTCTCTCTGGTGAGCTCAAGCACCCTATAGCAAAATTTTCTCTCGAAAAAAGAGAAAAAAAAATTGTCGTACACACCTCTGAATATACTAAAAACTACTGACTTGGACACTCTAAGTAGGTGAATTTTATGGTACACAAATTATATCTCAATAGAGATGTTTGAAATAAACTTAACACAAGAAACATTAAAGTCATGCCTCAGAAGCCTAATTCAAACGACATATGACTCACAAAAGATGAGATTCTTAAGGATCAACTATGTCTGCATCCAAAAAAGGCAGTTAAGAAACTATATTGGTGGGGCTGGCAGGTGGCATAGCAGTAATGTCGCTGAATTCCCGTACAGCCAACCACAGTTCAAGTCCCAGACTCAACAATTAAAACTCACCCTGGGAGCATGTGTGTGTGTGTGTGTGTGTACCCCAAATCCCAAGAGAGTGGGAGGAGGGGAGGCTACAGCATGGCCATGCCCCCCAGGTAGTGATTTCTTGCTTTCTATCTCTCTCTAGGGAACACATGTGCCCTATAGCAAAAGTTTCTGTGGGGAAAAAGAAGAAACTATGTTGGTATGTCAGTAATTTTTCTGAGGCACGCAAAATATCCTAGTCGTCCTCACAGTTATCAAACTGAAGCTGATTACAGAGAGATAGGTAGCACCTCTAATCCAAAAATCCAAAATCCAAAACTTGACCCTTCACACCTAACATTTGACTGTAGTCAAAACGCTACAATAAAAAATGTTGTGCAAAGCATTAATGGGACAAAGAAATGTGGTATTATCTGTTGAAGATATTTTAATCAAATGGACTCGGGAGAAATGGTCATATTGAAATATTCACTTTGTAAGCTAAATAATGTGACTGAATGTATTTTTTTAAAAAAAGAAATAAAAAAGGAAAAAATGTTGTGTAAAAATTACTTTCCAGCTTGTAGATAAGGTGTATATGAAATATAAATGAATTCTGTGTTTAGACTCAGGTCCCAGCCCCAAGGTATCTCATTATGTACATGTAAACATTCTGCTGGGACCAGCAGATGGCGTAATGGTTATGTCACCGGATGCCAATGTAGTCAACCATGGTTTGAGTCCCGGACGTGGCAGCTTAAAACATGCCAGGCACATGTGCGTTCATGCCCAAAATCCCAAGAGGAGAATCGAGGAGAAGGGATTGCAGCATGGCCATCCCCCCAGGGGGTGCTTTCTGGTTTTTTGTCTCTCTCTCTCTCTCTGGTGAGCACACATGCCCTATAGCAAAAATCTCTCAAAAAAAAAATTCTGTCATTCAAAAATATTCAAAATCTGGGGACCAGCAGTTAGCATAATGGCTATGTCACTGGACTCCCATGTAGTCAACCGCGGTTCCAGTCCCAGACTGGTGGCTTAAACTCACGCCGGGCGCGTGTGTGCCCAAGATCCTGAGAAGAGGATGGAGGAGAAGGGATTGCGGCGTGACCATCCCCCCTGGGGGACGATTTCTCACTTTCTGTCTCTCTGTCTCTCTCTGTCTGTCTGGTGAGCGCATGCGCCCTATAGCAAAAACCTCTCCAAAAAAAATGTCAAGATCTGAAACACTGCTGATCCCAAGTATTTCTAATAAAGAGCTACTCAAACCATACTGTCATCCAAAGGCAGAGACGGGGAGATAATAAAGAATAGAAAGAGCGTGATGCCTCTCGGCCACAGAGTTCATGGAGAAGCTGAGGCACCACATCAGTCTCCCTCATCAGTCGTGTACTCTGTCCATGGGAAAGCACTGCTCTAAATGGAGAAAAGCGATAGCGTCACCAATTGATTTTAAAGAATCACATATTAGATACAAGTGACAATAACCCACAGATACAAAGTGCTACTTTAGTGCAAGTAACATGCCCACCAGAAATTAGTTTCCTGTAGCCACATTTAGCTGGGTTAAAATAATGGTTTTTATATATTATACCTGTAAAGTATGCCAACAGGGATTCAACCGGGACCCCTAAACCAAGGATCCCCAATCAGAAAACCCAGCCACACAGCAGGAGATAACTAGCGGGCAAGTGAGCAAAGCTTCCTCTGTATTTACAGCCGCTCCCCACTGCTCTCATTACTGCCTGAGCCTCGCCTCCTATCAGATCAGCCATGGATTGGATTCTCACAGGAGTGCAAACCTACTGTGAACTGCATGCGAGGGATCTAGGATGTGCACGTCACATGAGAAGACAATGCCTGATGATCTGAGGTGGAGTTGAAGGCAGCTGCAAATATTGCATTATGGTGAGCTGTATAATTATTTCATTATATATTACAATATAGTAATAATACAAATAAAGTACACAATAAACGTAATACACTTGAATCATCCTGAAACCATCCTCCCTGGTCCAAGGAAAAACTGTCTTCCACAAAACTGGTCCCTGGAGCCAAAAATGTTGGAACCACTGCTCTGGACTACTACAAATGTGGTGCAACTCTACTCGCGTTTTTCCAAAACCCAAATCCTGGAGTCTTAATACCTACCATGCAAACAATGTTTGAGCCCAACCAGCTGACAATGGCTAAACCTATGCATCTAAAATGACAGAAATAACACGTTAACACCTCTACAATGAGCATGTAAGTGCTACCCTGAGCACCAAGGAGGCTCCCAAAAGTGTGCTCAGGGTCACACTGAGCTCCCCAGTGGGGTAGGGTTAACCTACATTTTTTCCTTTGGTTACTGTAGCAGCCTGTATTGAATGAGATGCTGGTGACCAATTGGCTGTTTTAGGGTAAAACCCAAATGCTATGGAAAACGCTGATGCTGACAGCTCTTTAGCGCATTACAGTGTATCTATGACAGAAGGCTGCGGAGAGAAGGAAAAGGGGAGCCAGCCCTGCAGTCTAGTGGTTAAGGGAACTGGAACCCATATAGACAACCACAGTCCAAATCCCAGCCCTGGTGGCTTGAAAACCACACCAGGCTATTATGCATGCATGTCCCAAACCCCAACAGATTGGAGAAATGGCGAAGGGATACCAATGTGACCATCTCCCTGGTGGGTGCACATGCCCTCTGTCAATTAAAAAAGGAAATGCGGGAACCAGCAGTTAGCGTAATGGCTATGTCGCTGGACTCCCACGTAGTCGACCGCGGTTCGTGTCCCGGATCCGGTGGCTTAAAACTCACGCCGGGCGCGTGTGCGTGCGTGCCCAAGATCCCGAAAGGAGAATGGAGGAGAAGGGATTGCGGCGTGACCATCCCCCCTGGGGGGTGATTTCTCGCTTTTTCTCTCTATGTCTCTGTCTGGCGAGCGCACGCGCCCTATAGTGAAAACCTCTCAAAAAAAAAAAAAGGAAATGCCAGCCAGCTGGTAGTGTGGCTGTGAAGGTGGCGAACTCCACATGGACAACAACAGTTTGAATCCCACACCTGGTGGCTTGAAAACCATGCCAGGCACGTATGCATATGGACCCAAAATCCCAGGAGATGCAGGAGAAGGGACCATGACATGGCCATTCCCCCAGGGAGTGACTTCTCACTTTTACTGTTTCTGTCTCTCCTGTGAGTGCATGTGGCCCATAGCAAAAACCTTTTTTTAAAAAAAAGGAAAAAGGCATTATAGTTTTGAAGTACTGGAAATAATTTCTTTTGAGAAAACTAACAAAGATACAAACCTCTTCAATGGGTACTTTAAAATAATATTTATTAATTCAATTTTGATGTCATGTTATTCTTTTGATTGAAAAGTTAGTGAATTTATAGATGTACAGGTGACCTCTTGATTTTATTCCTAAAACTGGGGTATTAACTATGAACTACAACGATTTCCTCACTTAGAGAGTTGAAAGAAAAACATTCTAGAAGACAGTCACTAGAAATTACAAAGGTGAAATGAAGAGTTGAAAAATAGTAAGTTTGGGGGCTGGCCCCCTAGAGCAATGGCCAAATGTTGTATGCAAGGGAAGCCTAATCCCACATGGCTGACCAGGGTTCAAGTCTCTGTCCCTTAAACACATGTACCCAGGATCCTGACAGGATGGAGAACTAGACAAGAGGATTCGGCAGGAAGGGGAAAAAATTAAATACTTTCTATTGTTACTTGTCAAAAGAGAGAAAATAGTTGAATTTTTTTCTCACAAAAATCCTGAATTTCCTAAAATTAACGTTTTAAGATTTTTAGAAGTAAAGTGAAGGAAGAAATTACTTAACTGATCCAAATAAAGAATCTGACTTTCTAGGGGTTACATGCTAAAAACATAAATCAGTCTTTTTTAAACAATTACATAAATTTTATTTAAAAATTTTTTTAATGATTAATTTGATTTTATTTATTTGTTGTAATTCTTCAATTTGACCTGACAGAGAGAGAGATAGGGATAGTGAAAAAGCAAGCCACCAGGCCCAGGATTCAAACCAAGATCAGCCATATGGAAGACCAGCGCCTCAACCACCACCACCACGCCACTTACTGGCCCCAGTTGAGTCTACCTTAACACTTAAAGATCCCTCTGCTAAAGTGAAAGAGGGAGTATGTCAAAGTCATTTATTTGGGAAGAAGTCTCTGTTAAATGTAATCTTTCCCATCCTCAACATGTTTGGAACACACAGTCCAGTTGCAGTGGTGACCCAAAGCCCAACGACTTTTCAGATATAGTAGCTAAGACCCCCAAAATAGTAATAAATAAGTAGCCAAATTCCTCAGTAGTGCTGCCTAAATCAAACGAAATCAAATAATGAGATGTACCAGGCCTAGTATTGAGTCAAGAAGCAACCAGATGTCTCTAACTGCATAGGATACTATGACTAGAGCCTACTAGAAGTATACTATTACATTACAATGGAACCTGCAGACATTGTTTCCGTAAGAATGTAACAGATTCCACTTTTAACACGTGGATAAAATCAGAGACTGGGGCGGGGGGACTGAACCAAGCTACATTTTAACGAAAAACACTACTGCCCGCCACAACGCTTAAGCACCGTGTTCTCCACGTGGGGAGCGGGGCAGCCTGATCCGTTAACCAGAGATGGGCAAAGAGTTCCAACGAGGACTCGAACTCCAAAATCTTTATTTAAACGCCCTAAACTTCAGACAGCAATGGCTTGAGGAAACGCCGATTGCTTATCTTTTGACAATTTGAGTCAACAATACCCCTGACTTCCTGCCGAGGCCAGTTAATATTCCACCCCCAAAAGATGTTTCCAACTGATCTCCACTGAGCTCCCCAGGAGTGGAGGCACTACCCGCCGGGCCGCAGTTGTACATTAAGCGGAAAATAAAGGGGGGAGGGGGCTGCTAGAGAGGAGTAAAAAAAGAAATGAAACTTGACACCGGATGAACGGCGAGCTGGGGGAGAGGAAGAAACACGGATGACCGTGTGCCCCAGAGGAGATCAAAGTCCGGAGGAAGAGGCTCAACCTCGCGGGCCTGCAAGCACCGTATTACTGTACTTTCATTTTCCAGCTTCCTGTCACCAGAGTCAGAGCTGCTCCCCGCCTCCCCACCCATGCAAACTAAAAAGGTGCCACCTTTGGCCCCAAGGACCTCACGGGACCCAACAAGGCGCGCGCGGCGCGGCGATCACCTGCGCGCGGGGGCGGTCCCCGGGGAGCGCGCGCCCGCAGCCCCCGCGCCG
>NW_006160147.1:4083034-4102981 GCF_000334495.1 Tupaia belangeri chinensis
CCCCTCCCAGACGCCGTAGTCGGCGCGCGTCACTTCCGGGGGCGGAGAGGGCGTGGCCGCGACTCCTAGGGGCGCTGCGCGCGCCGGCCGCCCCCGAAACTTTCTTGGAGCGGACCAGTGGTCCGGGCGAGGGCGCCCCCTGGAGTTCCCCGCTGGCCACTCTCCGCGCGCTCGGTCCATTTGCCTCCAGTTCCCGGGCACGAGTCCGAAGCCCGCTGGACCGCAGCTGTCACCTGTGTGGGGATCCGCCGTCCGAAGCCAGAGGCGCCGGTGGAGGAGGGCTTCTCCCTCTGCGCCCACGCGCTTTACCGGCTGAGCGGACCCAGCAGTTGGTGCCGCATCGCGTTCTCATCGAAGCGCTCCATCCTAACACGCGGCACACGCTGGATAGCTACTATATTAAATCAGCACTGTGGCTCTCCAGCCCCGACATTGGAGAACGGGAACATTTCTCCCCAGTCTTGGGGGAAACCTTGTTCTGGCGTTGGAGGCAGACCTGGAATTCAGGTCTCCTTAACGTGGTGACCTTGAGCAACTTCTTAAGCTCTCCAAAATATAGTTTCATCGTCTATAAAATGGAGTGAGAAAGCCCAGTCTCTTCGAGGCGTTGCAATGATTCAAGGAGATAAGGCGTATAAATCACAGAGCAATGTCTAGCTCTAGTAATGGACTGCAAAGTCTTTAATAGGAAGCTAGACGCAGGTCAATATCCAAGTTACTGGTCGTTCCTGGCTATTTGCTCGCTGCGCGACCTGTAGTGCGTTGCTTAACCTCTCAGAACCTCAGTTCCTGCATGTATTGTAAAATAAAAACAAGAATATGCAGCATTGCTGAGGATTAAACAAAATAAAGAACTTAATGTGCCTCGCCTTACTTGGCACAGTAAATAGTGATGTCATATATTTTGCCCTCTCCTCCACCCCCACAATTCATGAATTCATGGTAAAATTAATTGAACTCTCTAGTGAAATGTGATCCTATCCTTTTGTAACTTTTTGGAAGAGAATCATTTCCTTTGATTTCCAACTTCCTCCTCAATACAGAGTAATTATAATGCAGAAGTAACTATCCCTGTGAAAGCAACTCTACAAGAAGATGTTAGCTTTTCAAAAATAACTTTACTGGCCAGACTGTAGAGGACCTTTAAGGGAGCTAGATCCCACATGGCCCTTCTGGATTAGAATTAGGGTAGCTTTAAAAAACACACCAAGCACATATGTGTGTGTATGCATACCCTAAGTCCTAATGGGATGGAGAAATGGAGAAGGGATCGGCATGACAGCACACCATGCGGTGGGGGATGTTCTTTTTCCCCCCTCTTTGTCTGTTTCTGGCAAGTGTACGGCATCCTCAGCAATTACCAAAAAAGCATTAGCAATCTTGGCCCCTAATGTAAGTTTTTTCTTGCAACAACTAGATCTTAGAATCCGGGAGGAAAGCATAATTATTAAGGCAGGCTGTTTAAGATATACTCATTAGAAACATTTGTTTATAGGAAGGTCTGATTTTAAAGACCCATACTGAAAACAGTTCAGGGTTGTGAAGCTCTTCAGACTCCCTGCAGTACCCAAACTAGCAGTAAACATCTGATTCAGCCTCAGGGCCAGTAGTTGTGTCATCTCCCCTTTAGACTGAGCTTACAGTATTGTCAATTGCAATGTATTTTTGGAAAAGAGCCTGCTTTGGGAGTTCTTAAATTAGTCATAGCAAGTCTGCCTGCTCTTAAAATTTTTAACACAGTACATGTTGACAGCAGAGAAACTAGAAGAAAAGTGAATTTAAAATTAGAGAATTGGGGGGAGGGGTTCATTAATGTGCCTGATTTTCCCACTCAGGATTCTAAATATAGCATCTCCGTGGTTCCTCACACAGCAGATGGTTCTTCTATTGCAAACCCCGTGGTGGTTACGTTGGTCAACCAAACAGGCTGTACCTTTTCCTTATCGTGTTTGGTCATTTTCCCACCAAATAGGTGGAGTCCCAATCTAAGCTTTCAGTACTCAGACGTCTCAGATAAAATGATCTAGTTTATTAAAATATGTAAATGTACGTTTTCTGTCTGCCCTGCCCTATTTCTTTCTTTTTTTTTTTTTTTAGAGGTTTTTGCCATAGGGCGAATGTGCTCGCCAGAGAGAGAAACCATGCCTGGCGTGAGTTTTAAGCCACCGGGTCCGGGACAACCACAGTCAACTACATGGGAGTCCAGAGACATAGCCATTACACTAACTGCTGGTCCCTGTCCTGGACTGTTTCTTAACCATTACAGTGATCCTAGTCCTGCGCCCCTATTTCCCTGATTTAATTACTTTCCTTATCTAACACCTACCTATGATCGGTTTTTCTCTAGGCTACTTCCCTTCTCTTCTATTTCACTGCCTTTACCCCTACATCTCAATAAGAAGCAGCGTGGTTTGTGTTTACAGCCTACACAGTCTTACCTTACACTCCCTCTTCTTTTTCCTAAAGGAATATTTCACAGATTCTGACTGAGGAAGCGTGGAGCCATCCGGTCACCTATTTCACCTTCCAGGCAATGTCTTGCAGCATGTGGGGGGAAAGTGTCCTGTAAGTAAAATGGAACACCAGCAACTCCATGTGGACATACGTAGGAAGCAAATTGCAGCATGACTGAGATGCAAGAATGAAAATCTCTGGGTTCCAGTCTTTGATTCTCCCTAAACTTGAAGCTTAATTTAGTTCTAAGAAAACCCTTATAACTTTTTATGGGCTTCGCTTTCAATACAGTTAAAAATAGAAAAGACTCATACTTTCAGTTCTTTTCTGTTTTGGACAAGGTGAAAGAAAAAGGTAGTTAATCAAACTATGCTTTGAGCTCCTGTTACAGGATCCTATAGTTATAATTTTATGGACTAAAATCTTAGGTAGAGAAAATTTTTTTATTATTATTACTATTTTTAGTTTGCTATAGGGCGTGTGCACTCACAGGACAGAGAGAGAAAGAGAGAGAGAAAACACCACAAGGGGATAGTCACACTGTAATCCATTCTCCTCCATCCTCCCAGCATTTGAGGCACTTGTGCTTACATACCTGGCATGTTTTTCAAACTGCTAGGTCTGGAACTCAAACCACACAGTTGGCCATGTGGGATCCAGTCGCCTTAACCTCCATGCCACCTGCTGGCCCAAAGAAAATTTTCTTTGAAAAGAAAATGCTGGGGCCAGCCTATGGTGTGGGTAGTTAAGGCAGCTGAATCTCACATGGCCAACCGCATAGCTGAAGTCATGGACCCAGAAGTTTGAGAAACACACTGGGCGCATGTGTGTGTGCACCCAAAATCTTGAAAGGAGAAATAGAAAAGAGATTGTGGTGTGACCATTCCCCACATAGGGTGATTTTTCACTTTCTCTCCTTCAATCTCTTTGACAAACCCATGCACCCTCTAGCACAATTTAAAAAGAAGAAATGAAAATGCTAGCTAACCGTATACTGAATCTGGCAGTGTTTGCAAACCTCACTACCTGTGAGGATCTAAAATTATCAAATACAACTAGTGAAATGGTTAGAAATACTTTGACACCAAGATTATTATTCTTTCATCCCCAATAATAAGATTTACAGTCAAAGCATATTCAAGATTCAGAAAAAAAAAAAAAAAAAAAACATTAAAAGGTCTTTGAATGAGGTACTTGTGGCCTCTAGACCGTGAGGTAAACTCACAGAGACATCTTTCAGGTCTAGCTGTAATCACACAACACGTCGTTCTCCCAGAGAAGACGTGACAAGACATGAATCACTGCAGTTACATGCCTGGGGCATACCAACTATCTCAGACAGTTAATGACCCGTACAAACACAGCTCAGAACGGAACTTCACCTCATTTTCATCTGTGGTCTCTATACCCAGTCTACTCCTTCTTTCTCCCACTAACATTTTTAACCTAAGATCACATTACTGGTCTTTGAAAAATGCAACCTGGGTTTAAAAAAATTGATATAGGGTATATACTGGAAAAATAATAGGGAATTTATACCCTTATTTCTTTTTCTTTTTCTTTTTTAATTTCCTAGAGGGTTCATGTGCTTGCCAAAGAGAGAAAGGAAAGCAAAAAAGCACCACCCCTGTCCACTCCTATGGGCCATGGTCACCGCCACAATCCCTTCACCTCCATTTCCCCCTCCCTTCGATATTTGAGCATGCATGCACAGGCACCCAGAGTGGTTCTCAGGCCACCAACTGGGGACTCAAACCACATAGTCAGCCATGTGGCTGACTACAAGGCCACTGGCCAGCTGGCCACTTATTTTATTTCTATCTGTCCTGGGACCAGCAGTTAGCATAATGGCTATGTTGCTGGACTCCTATTGTAGTTGACCGCAGTTCAAGTCTCAGACCCGATGCCTTAAACTCATGCTGGGCATTTTTGTATGTGTGCCCAAAATTCTGAGAGGAGAATGGAGGAGAAAGGATTGTGGCATGACTGTTCCCCCTGGGGGATGATTTCTTGCTTTCTGTCTCTCTGTCTCTCTCTGTCTCTCTCTGTCTTTCTGGCGAGCACAGGTACCCTATAGCAAAAACCTCTCCAAAAAGAAAAAGAAAGAAAAGAAAAAATGTTCTTCGATTGACAAAAGCTCCTGAAACCTACCACTTGTGTAACTGTACAGGATTCTTGGTAGTTGGGTCAACTCCTTGGAAGGTACATATTGCTCCTAATTTGAAGCAAGGAAGGGTCTCCCCTTCCACCCCTGCACATCCTTATATATGTTAGAATCACTGGCTGGAAAATTTGCCTCCATTAAAATGAATTCAGAAACCACTAATATATACTTTGATGTTACTATGGAAGAAACTCAAAGAGGATTCGTTCTTTCTTCAAGGGCTTTTCAGTCTTGGACTGGCAACACCAACACAACCATCAACATTCACCACTTCCATCATTTTCAGGATTCTCTGGCAGTATCTCTTCTGAGCCTACTGACAGAGACAAAGAATTCAGCTAATGTCCCAGAGATAACGCCAGCAGCAAAGGCAGGCTGACCACTGAGGGGTACGTGCAGCTCTAAACAGAGCTCCGTGTTGTGGTGACAGAGGAAAGCGTGGGGTTGGGAGAGAGGAAAATTACCACCTCCCACTGGGTTAGGGAACATTTCCCGAAAGAGGTGGAGTTTGAAGGGTTTGGTGCTATTTCAAAATGTGAAATGCCACCTCTTTCCCCCCTTACTTTATATATCCAGCAGCAAAACAAAATTAGTTCTGCCATGCTAGAGAGCTTGGCCTGTGAGTCGAAGTCCCAGTTCAGGTGTGTGGCACAGCCACCCGCTCCCCTCCTTCTGCCTCGCAAGGAAAGAACATTTGAATTCTGCCTCAGCAGGCCTGTAGAGTGGGAAAGGTGCTCTGTAGGCTTTATATGTATTTATTGGGGCCAGCAGTGGCATCATGGTTAAGGCGCTCAACTCCCACATGACCAACTGTGGTTCATGGCCTGGACCTGGTGGCTTGCTTTCTCATGTTCCACAGCCCCCTTTCTCTGTCTCTCTCTGGTGAATTCAAAAAAAAAAATCAATTGGGTCAGCAGGCGGCATGGTGGTTAGGGCGCTGGAGACTCCCACATGGCCGACCACGGCTCGAGTCTTGGACCTGGCGGCTTGCTTTTTCACTTTCCTTTCTCTGTGTGTCTGTCTTTCTCTGGTCAAATGAAACTGATTGAATGAATAAAGAAAATGAAATACGTAATTCTTTTAAAAATCAATCATAAATAAAATAATCGTTTTTAAAAATCAAAATTATTTAGTTTTACTTATTATTTAATTAGTTATAGGGCACACACACAAGAGAGAGACAGGGAAAGTGAGGAAGCAAGCTGCCAGGTCCAGGATTCAAACTGCAGTTGCCCATGAGGGAGTCCAACACCTTAACCACCAGGCCATCTGCTGGCCCCCACTGTTAGGCTTTCTTTTTCTGTTTCTTCTTTTTCTCAACATCTCTGAAGAGGCAGCTGTGATGCACTGATCAAATAACTTGTGAATCAAAGTCCAACAGGAGACCCATAAAGTAGCAGGAGAATGGGGAGTTTTGCCCCATGATGGAGACGAATCCAAAGACAAGGTTTTGTGGAGCAGGGCGTTCCAGTTAGATTTCCCTTGTACCTGGAGCCCTGCTCACCTATGTCTCTTTGCTTCCTCCTCAGCCCTGCTTCCCAGTCCTCTCTCTTATCCTCAAGGCCCTGTTTTCCTTCTCTGCCTACTTTTTCTTTCCCTTCTTTGCTTCAATGCTTTAACCCTGCCAATGGCCCCCTGAGAATTTATTAGCCGTGAGAGTGGTTTTTGGGCCTGAGATTTCATAGCAAAAAAATTTACTTATTATTTTATTAAAGAATTATTTTAACTTCATTTATTATTATTATTATTATTATCATTTTCCAAGTTGACCAGAGAGAGACAGAGAGAGAAAGTGAGAAAGGAAGCCACAAGTTCCGGGACCTGAACCATGGTTAGCCATGTAGGAGTCCAGCGCCTTTAACCACCACGCCACCTGTTGGCCCTAGAAAAATGTATATTTTTTAAAAAAGCATTTATTTAATTTTATTTATTATCATTATTATTCCATTTGACCAGAGAGAGACAGAGAGAAAGGGAGAAAGCAAGCTGCCAGGTCCAGGATTCTCATATGGTTGACCATATGAGAATCCAGCACCTCGACCCTCACACCACCTGCCAGCCCCTCCAACAGGGTCTTGATGCCATGATCCAGTCTCAGCTCATGGGCATGCATGTGCCTGGCACACACAGGGAGATCTCCAAACATCTCAAAACATATTTTTATGAATCATGTGCTGAGCAGTGTGCTGGATACATTATTTTTTCATTTGTACTGATATATTGATTTACTTATTTATTTTTAGGTTTTTGCTTCAGGGTGTGTGCACTTGCTAGAGAGAAGAGAGACAGAGAGAGAGTGAGAGAGAGGAAAAGTGAGAAATCACCCCCTGGGGAGATGGCTACCCCACAATCCCTTCTGCTCCATTCTCCCCTCAGGATTGTGGGCACACACACACATGTGCCCTGTGTGAGTTTCAAGGTGCTGGGTCTTGGACTCTAACTGCAGTCAGCCTTGCGGGAATCCATCCACCTCTTACCACCAGGTCACCTGCTGGCCCTTGTGTTGGGTACTTTAGAAGAAAAAAAGATGACGAAGACCAGAGGGCCCATAAAGTGGCACAGTGGTAAAATCTGATGCTCTGAGGTCGACCCACCTGGGAGGGGGCCAAGCCTGCATCCCAGGAGCTCCCTGAATATGACAGGCACGTGCACATCCATGATCTGGGGCTGGCTTGGGCTGGGGATGGGTGGGACAGGACTCTGTTGAGGGTGCTCTTTCTATCTCTGTCTCTCTCTTTTTGAAAAGTATTTGTTTCTTCCATGAGAGAGGGAGAGAGAAACAGAGACAGACACTCCAAAAGGAGTTCCGTGCTGCAGCCCAGCCCATGCCTCAGCTGCACAGGTGGTGGGCACGTGTGTGTGCACACCCAGATACAGGACATGGACCTAGGACCGTCCCACGTGGGTCCAGCGTCACAAAGCATTGGTTATTGCTATGTCACTGGCTGGCTGTGCCCCCCACCCCATGGCTCTCTCACTCATAGAAGAAATAAATAAACTTAAATAACAAACAAACAAAAAAAGATGACCGAGACCAGTCTCCTTAGAAGTTTTTAAAAGACAAAGGAAAACCATGGAGCACAGGAAGGCGTGTTAGCAGAGGTAAAAACTGCGCACTGGAAGTGGGAGAAGGATCGGGGTGATCCTCGTGTCTCCACCAAAGAACCTGTCAGGGCTCTCTCGGGGGTCTAGGACCTACAGGAAGTTGGGGAGGGGCACAGAGGGAGACCTGCAGCCTGGAATACCTTCTCCCCTCCTTTCTCCCACCAGGCTGTCTCTTACTTTAGGTCTCAGTTCAGCTGTCACCTACCCCAGGAAGTCCTCCTAGCCCCTTAGACTGGGCTTGGGACCTCCAGGGTTTCCCATGACAGCCCGTAATGACCCTTTCCATGGCACTCTCTATGCTGACTTAAAATGTTCTATTTGTCTCTTCAGCTCTTTGGACTGAGTCCTTGAGAGGACCTTGGCTTGTTTATCTTTGCAGCACACACGCAGCACAGTCCCTGCCTGGAATGGCTCAGGTATCGCTGAACAAGGAGGGCAACTAGGAAGGGCATTGATAGCAAAGCTCAGAGGGCGGAACTGCGGTGGGCTGCAGGCAGGGGCACCCTCCACCTCCCCCGGGGCCTGGCAGCTTCCACTGTTGCCTCTCACTAGGCTTCGGTCTCTCACTTCCATGCCCTGCTGGAGTCTCACCTATCCTGAGAAACGTCCCCCTTCAGCTAACAGCCCATCGTCTCCTCTCTTTCCTTGCCTTCAGGATGAAACTTCAAAAAATAGTGATTTGGGGACCAGCAGTTGGCATAATGGCTATGTCGCTGAACTCCCATGTAGTCAACTGCGGTTCGAGTGCCAGACCCAGTTGCTTAAACTCACGCCAGGTGCGTGTGCGTGCTTGCCCAAGATCCCGAGAGGAGAATGGAGGAGAAGGGGTAGCGGCGTGGCCATCCCCCCGGGGGGTGATTTCTCGCTTGCTGTCTCTCTGTCTCTCTCTGTCTTTCTGGCGAGCGCACGTGCTCTATAGCAAAACCCTCTTAAAAAAAAATAGTGACTTGCATTTACTGTCTATGCAGTCTCGCCCTCCACTCTCTCTTCTAAATCTGTACTGGCCTAGCCATCCTAATTGCCAAATCCTTTTTTTTTTTTTAAAGGCTGTTTATTTCTTGGTGTAGGGGAGGTACCTTGACTGAGTTCTCATGCCACGATCTACCCCTAGCTCCAGCCAGCCTGAATTAGGGGTGCACGTGTGCACGCCATGTTTCCAGCGAGGTCCTGGGACATGAAGCTAGGCCCCTTCCTGCGTGGGTTTAGTCTCCTGAACTCTGCATCGCCACCTGGCCCCTCACTGCCAAATTTCACATCCCCTTTCAGGCATGATCCCTGTCTTCCTCAAGACTGGTTTAGGCATCAACTCCTGAGGGAAACACCTCCTAACTTCCAAAGCAGGTGCAGAGGCCCCTTCCTGGGACCATCCCAGAAACACCCCTCTCTTGGCCTCCATGTCCTCCTTCTGTCTCTCTGGTCGTTTTTTTTCTCTCTTTTGAGCCTTTTCATCTACAAGCTCTGCAAAGAGCTCCCGCCCTGGCTCTGGGGTTCCACCTGTGGCCTATTGTTCCTCAACACCCTCACCAGGAGGGCCCCATTCCATCTAAGCCTCACTCACCACCTAAATGATAATGACCCCTGACCTTTTCCTCTGACCCTTGCTCTCCTGGGCATTCTGGGTCCATGTCTCAATTTCCCACAGGGTTGTTCTGCCTGCCTGTCCTCATGCCACAACCAGCGCTTGTCACCCCCACCTGCCCCATCAGACCAGATCCCTGCCCGGTTCCAGTGGAGAGCACTTCCCAAACACCTAGTCGTCCCCAACAATTCCCTCCTCCTCGCCCAGAATACCTCACATCAGTCCCCAAGGCACTCAGTTTTTAAAAGTTTATTTTACTCATGAGGAAAGCACGCACACACGTGCATGCACACGCACACGCGTCCTCTACGGGTTCACGTGCACGTCACACTGCTCTCCCCTTTCCCCTCCCCTCCCGCTCTCCAGGATCTTGGGCAGGCACACGCACGCACACACACAGTCGTTTACAGGCCGACCCTGGGATCCAAGCCTGAGGACAGCCAGGTGGCCTTCAGCACCTTGATGCGGCTTCCCACTGACTGTGCCACCAGGTTGAGTCTCTCATCACCTCTCGCTGGGACATTGCAGGCACTTTGGCACAACCTCCACGTTACCACAAGGACACTATGTTCAGATTTGACTGAACACCATTTAAGAGTACCTAGTGAGGCCAGCCGGTAGTGTGGTGGTTAGCATGGCTGGACCCCATGTGGCTGACTTTGTGGTTCGAGTCCCAGACCCGGCAGCTTGGAAAATGTGACAGGCACGTGTGTGCATACCTTCCTTCCATCCACACACACAAAAGAGTACCTAGTGATTGACTTCTCTGCTGCTTCCAGGGTCACGTCCAAATTCTAACTCAACAGACATGTAAAGGGCAAGGTTTAAAGGCTGCTGCTCCCTGTTTTAGTGACCTTTCACTGTCTGGCCCTTTTCATCCTAATCTCTCTCCTCACAAGCGATAGCCCCTTAAACACATCAAGCACTTTTGGGACTCTTTTCATTTATATAACTCCCTCAGCCTGGACTGTCCCCGCCTCTCAGAGTTCCAGAAGGCTAACGCTGTCTGGCCATCTCTGTATACCCGGTGTCTCCTAGCCCAGAGCTGGCACGGAGCAGGGACACGGCCAGTGCTGATGGAGAACCTGCACTCTGAGGAAGCCCCAGCTCTTAGATGCTGGTTCTCCTCCACTGCCCCTGCCCACTGCCTCCTCCCACCCGGTTCCACTGGTATTTCCCTCTGCCCAACACTACAACAAGTTAGTTCAAGGACCTAATTGGCCTTCATGCAATTTTAGATTCAGGTGACACTTGATTCCATGAAGCAAGAGTAGATATATGTGTCTTCCTGTAGAGAGATTAACATGGAAAGTCAACTCACAACATAAATACAGTAAATAAATAAAAGTTCATTCAGGCCTAGCCGCTGTGACGCAGAAATGATGGTAAAGCCCTGCAGTGCGGGAAGCCACGTGATGACCACAGCTGGGATCCTGGGTCAACCTGAAAAGCATGCTGGCCACCTGTGTGGGTACCAGCGATCCTGAGAAGGGGGATCACACGTGATAATACCCTACCAAGGGTGCTTTCTCTCTCTCCCTCCCTTTCTCCCTCCCTCTCGTGCTCGCTTGCATACTTATTTTCTATCTTAAAAAAATAAAAAAGAGAGGGGCCAGCAGGTGGCATGGTGGTTAAGGGCACTGGACTCCCACATGGCAGACCCTGGTTAGAGTCCTGGACCCTGGACCTGGTGGCTTGCTTTCTCACTTTCCCTCTCCCTCTCTCTCTCTCTCTCTCTCTCTCACTCTGTCCCTCTCTGGTAAAATTAAAATAAAGTTAAATAAAATAATCTTTAAAAAAATAAATAAAAAGATGGGCCAGCAGGTGGCACAGTGGTTAAGGCACCAGACTCCCACATGGCTGACCACAGTTCAAGTCCCAGATCTGGCAACTTGAAACTCACTCCGAGTGCATGTGCATGAGTGCCCCAAATTCCAGGAAGAGAATGGAGAAGAGACTGTGGTGTGGTCATCCTTTCTAGGGGCGGGGGTGCGGATTTCTCACTTGTTCCCTCTGTCTTTCTCTGGTAACACATGCGCCCTGGTAAAATTAAAATAAAAAAACTTAAAAAAAAGAACCAGCAGGTGGTGTGGTTATTGAGGTGCTGGACACTCCCACATAGCTGACTACGGTTTGAGTCCTGGACCTGGTGGCTTGCTTTCACCCTTTCCCCTCTCTCTCTTTCTCTCTAGTCAAATTAAAATAAATAAATGAATAAATTAAATAATTCTTTAAAAAAAATTAAGAAGAAAAGAAAAAATGCCACATCATAGCATCCCTCTCCCCCGGGTGAAATGGTGAGCACAGCACTGGGCAGAGGGAGCAGGCTGGGAGAGGCAGTGCCCTGTGATCACTGGGTGTGTCAGTTATGCAACAAGGCGACCTTCTCCCGAGTAACGCAGGGGAAGGTCACCTCAACACTGTCCTCACCTAGGTCCCCTCTTCCTGTTTCCCGCTGACCAGCTCCCTCGGCTCACACATCTTCTTAGGCGTCCTAACGCCATCTCCCAGGTTGCAGCCAAACCCTGCCACCTCGTCCTAGTTCTAACCGGGAGGCGTTTGAGTTACAGTGAGTCCTCCCGGTTCTACAAACGTGCTGCTGAGCTCCTGCCTTCCTGCCATGCTCTGACAGCCTAGAAAGCTGACCCTGAGTACCCCCTTCCTGTGCCCCATCCCATCCCTGCTGTAGACGCCCCCCCAACCCTCTCACTCTCACGCACTGTTGCCGGTTTTAGAGGCCAGCTAATTTAGAAATAAATTGCACGTTTCTTCTGATCTAGTATGCAAATGTATGCAAAAGAATAAAGTGTATTTATTCCAAAATGTGGAAACAATTTAAATAGTCATGAACGGAGGCTAGTTAGAAAAGTATAACTATTCATACAATGAAATACTTTCAGCGCAATGTCCCCAAAGGAGGGAGAAACAGAGGATAAGGGATTGTGGTGTGGCCATCCCATATGGGGGGTACTTTCTCATTTTCTCTCTCTTTCGCTCTCTCACTGGTAAGCAAACAGGCCCTCTAGTAAATTTTTTTAAAAAAAGGAAATCACTTTAACCCTTAATTAATTCCTTACTTTTAGAGAGATTTTTGCTATAGGGCACATATGCTTGCCAGAGAAAGAGAGAGTGAGAACGCGAGAAATCATACCCCAGAGGGTTGGCCACACCGCAATCCCTTCTCTTTCTGGGATTTTGGGCACACATGCACCCGGCATGAATTTCAAACTTCTGGGTCCAGGACTCACACTACTGTCAGCCATGTGGAAGTCCAGCATCTTAACCACTATGCTACCTGCTAGCCTCTTTTTATAACATCCTAGGAGTAGACCTATTCCCCCATCGTTCTGCCTTGTACTTTTGGCTCTTGTCAAATTGCCTTGAACTATTCGAAATAACTTTGCACAGGCCAGCAGGTGGTATGGTGGTTAAGGTGCTGGACATTCCCACATGGCTGACCACGATTTGAGTCTGAAATTGGTGACTTGCTTTCTCACTTTCCTTCTCTCTGTGTGTCTGTCTTTCTCTGGTCAAATTAAAATAAATGAATGAATAAATAAAATTAAAAATAAATAATTCTTTAAAGAAAAATAACTTTTCACTCGACACGTCTTCTTTTCCCCTGGGGAAAACTGAGAATGCACAGACAGGAAGGACTGAAATTTTTAAAAATTTTATTCTTGGAACCAGCAGATGGGATGTGGTTAAGGTGCTGGACTCCCATATGCCTGAGGACAAACTGAGTCCCAGACCCAGTGACTTGAAACTCACACCAGGCACATGTATATATGCCCCAAATCCCAAGAGAATGAAGAAGAGATTGTGGTGTGGCCATCCTCCCAGGGGGTGATTTCTCACTTTCCCTTGCTCCATCTTTCTGTCTCTCTGATGAGCACAACACAAACAAACAAAAATCTCTCAAAAAAATTCTTTTTCATACTTCTGCAAGATTTCCTATAGATGGACCAGCAGATGACATAATGGTTATGTTGCTAGACTCCCACGTAGTCAACCATGGTTTGAGTCCCAGACCTGGCAGCTTACACTCACTCCGAGCGCACGTGTGTGCGTGCCCAAGATCCTGAGAGGAGAATGGAGGAGAAGAGATTGTGGTGTGGCCCTAAGCAGGTAACTCGATTTTAGAAAGTCTTACCTTAAAAAAAGAAACAAACATGTTTAAAATTACTTAGGAAAGGTACCAGCAGGTGGTATGGTGGTTAAGGCGCTGGACACTCCCACATGGCCGACCAGGGTTCGAGTCCTGAATCTGGTGGCTTGCTTTCCCACTTCCTTTCTCTCTCACTCTCACCCTCTGTCTCTCTCTGGTCAAATTAAGAAATAAATGAATGAATGAATGAATGAATGAATCAATAAATAAAATAATTATTAAATATATAGCTCTTAAAAAAATAATAAAAATTCCTATAGGGTGTGCATGCTTGCCAGAGAGAGAGAGAGAGAGAGAGGGAGCGAGAAAGCACCCTCTAGGGAGAAAAACCATGCCACAATCCCTTCTCCTTCACTCACCTCTTGGGATTTGGGGCACACATGCACACACATGTCCAGCTGAATTTTCAAGTCACTAGGTCTGAGAATCAAACCTCAGAGGTGACCGTGTGAGATCCAGCACCTTAATTTCCACACCACCTGCTGGCCCTGGTCGTGTCTTTTGTTGCCACAGTCCCAGGGCTAGCACAGGGTCCAACCTGTAGGAAGGTAGACAAGTATGTGGTGAAAAGAGGAGGAAAGTACATGACAGGTGAGGGGCACGGAGCTGGGGACCGGTTAATGGTGAACTAACACCCCCATTTGTACACACAGCAGGAGTATGACTTGCCAAAGGTCAAATGCTAGGGGGAGCAGACTGAAGCCCATGTTACCTCCTAATGTACATGGAGACCTAATGACAGCACTGGATGGTGGGAAGTCCCAGCTCTAAACAGCCTTTCGGCCAACAGCAACCAAAGTGCCAGGCTGCTGTCATCAACTCTGACCCTGGAAATCAAGGCTTTCTCCAGCAGCACAGGAAGTAACCTGAGGTCCTACCTGGTGGAGGTTGCCCCCTCCTACACTCCCTGCTCCCCACCTCCCAGTGGCTGGTTCTCATGGAGGGGCAAAAGGAAGGCCCATGTGCGTGTGAAGGGTGGGGCACCCCCACCTCTGGCTTTCCAGTTCCTGGGCTGAAATCACAAGTCAGGACCCGAGGCTCCATCGTCTCGGGGAGGCGGGATCCCCATGGCCCGCGCAGGCCTGCACATTCTCATCCTTTCCTCTGAGCTCTGAGCACCGCTGGCACAGGCTCCACATTCTCTGAATACTCTCACAGCCGCGCACACCCGATTCACACGGGCCTTCTCCTTTCCACCTAAACCTCGCGGTCCTTAAGGGTCAGGGTCAGAGGGCATCTGTCAGCCCCCATGTGGAAAGGACTCAGGAAATAGCGTTGACGTCTTTGAAGCTGCTGGTGGTATCCTGTCTCCTTTCCAGGGTTTTTCTTTCTTCTGCTTCTCTCTGTCCCTTCTGTACATCGTAGAGAGTCGGTGTTTCAGTGAGGAATGTTTAAAGCCCCGGGGAGTACCAAGGCAAGGCCCCAATGGACCGTGAGCTGGTTCAGCAGGTTCCAAATATTTAAAACTTGTAGAAATGCTCCTCTGTGTCCCGCAAGTCCTGTTCCCTGAGCATCTCTCATCTCCTTTCTTGAGACTTAGAGATCTGAGACCTGGTTGAGACTCAAGTGTGAAGCCATTTGCACAAGCGAGGAGGGGGCTGCTGCTCCGAGGAAGGACCTCTCAGTGGCGGGCTGGGCTCTGTGCTCAGCTGCATGGACGGTGATGGTGATGGCTGACTGGTGGCTTTTTCACGTCTTCTCTCATCACCCTCAACACACACACACACACACGCACGCACGCACTCACATACATGTACCCAAAACCACCAGTCCAGGACTTTAGGTCTGTGTCGTTGTGGGAGAACTTAGAGAAGATGCATACGTGTACAGCATTTATACTCTTGAACTTGAATTGGAAGTATCAATACAAACTTACAATAAACTCCTGGTTTTTTGTTTTTGTTTTTGTTTTTTTGAGAGATTTTTGCTATAGGGTGCGTGTGCTCACCAGAGAGACAGAAAGCAAGAAATCATCCCCTGGGGGAGGATGGCCATGGCACAATCACTTCTCCTCCATTCTCCTCTTGGGATTTTGGGCACGCATACACATGTCTCAAGCTGCCAGGTCCAGGACTCGAACTGTGGTCAGCCACGTAGGGGTCCAGCACCAATAACTACTACTCCACCTGCTGGCCCCTTTGTTTTTGGTTTTAAATTTGCTACAAGGTGCATGGACTAGCCAGAGAGAAACAGGCAGAGAGGGAAGTACGAAAGCATCTCCTGGGGGACGGCCACACCACAAGTCTGTCTCCTCCATCCTCCTCTCAGGATTTTGGCCACACACACGCACCCAAGGTGTTTTTCAAGCAGCTGGGTCTGGGATTCGAACTGTGCAGTCAGCCATGGGGGATCTAGTGCCTTAGCCACCATGCCACCTGCTGCCCCCTAAGTCCTTAACAGATAAGTTATGAAATATTAGTTAATGAGAGCTGATGTCCAAGATTGCTTCAAAGTTACGTAGGAGAACAGGGAGGTATTGAGTGGCCGGCCACCAGCGGCTGCGTGCTGACACCAGGTGATGGGATATTAGCATTTGTTGCGATATTCGCTCTCCGCTAGTGGACGGATTTAACTTTTCCATGACAAAAAGTTGAAGGTAGTATTTTGATTATACATACCTGACTCAATATATCCTAAGGCCAAAAACCATGAGTTCATAATGATGATTCCTTAATTAAAAAACAACACAAACATGGTCTTTATCTGCTGATTGGTGGAGTACCATCTCCTCATTCTGAAAGCTAAGTGATGGGAAAGAATCAAACGTTTATCATGCCTTTCTCATACAAACCATATTTCAACATAACCAAATAATTGATGAAAAACTATTCAGTATGAAAAAAAAAATCACACCTAAAAAATCCAAAAGGTGGGGACATCCAGTGATGTGGTGGTTAGGGCAGCTGGAACCCACACGGTGGAGTCATGAACCTGGCAGCTTAAAAAAACACATCAGGCACATGTATGTGTGTGCAAGCTCCATCTCCTTGAAGGAAAATGCAATAGGGACCAGCAGGTGGCATGGCGGTTAAAGCACTGGACTCCCACGTGGCTGACTGCAATTCGAGTCCTGGACTTGGCAGCTTGAAATTCATGCCAGGTGCGTGTATACGTGTGCCCAAAATCCTGAGAGGAGAATGGAGGAGAAAGGACTGCAATGTGGCCATCCCCTCTGGGAGATGATTTCTCACGTTCTCCCTCTCCATCTTTGTCTGTCTTTCTGGCAAACTCACCCTTCAGAAAAAAACCTCTCCCCTAAAAAAGAAAGAAAATGCCCAGATTCTTCCTGACTGCCCCCCAACCACACCCCTAAATGAACCGCCCAGTCCAGGGTGTAGCACAGTCTAGTCCAATTGCCAACAGAAACAAAGCACACTGGTCTATGGCTCCATCTGCTGGTGGACACTGGGAACTGAAGTTGCCAAATGCTAAGGATCCCCATGAACTGAAAAGTGGAGAAGCTGCTGGAGGAATCTGGCCCTTCTCCCTCAGAAAAGACACACAAGCCAATGAAACATATAAGAAGCCTTTAATTTCACCACCATAAACATTATATTCTGATTGCTCATGTACAGTATAAAATATTTACTCCGCTAAATAAATAATAAAGATTATTGCAAACGGCACTTAAACCCCCAAGAGATAAGACCTCCTTAGCTCAGGCAGGGGGTGCTCCTGAGTTTCTGCATGAGATTCCCCAGCACGGATGTGCCCCGGGGGGTTGGATGGGCAAGGGCCCGAGGAACCACTCTTTGTGCTTCTGGTCCTACAAAAGCCCCACACCGAGGGTGTGGAGTCAGTGAGGAAAGATGGGGCCTGGTTCCTTCATCAGCTCAGCTCCAGTGGGAACAGAGGACAGTGGGGGAGCCACGTGAGGACGCGGGGAGGGGTGAAGTTAGGGGTGTTGCTGAGACCTCCAGCCCCACCGTCCACCTTTCTGCAATAGTCTGCCGTGGGTAACAGCATCTGGGGTATCGGTTGGGGTGAACAGAGCTTCCAAAGATTGGATGGGCAGTTTGGGGGCCAGACCAGTCACCCCAGAAGAAGGAGATTCTGCAAGGCTTGGCCCAGTGACCACCTACTACCTCAGGGGACCCTGCTAATCTGATCCCACCTAACCCAAACCTAGGCACCAACACGAAAGAGCTGGGAACGGATTCCCTTCCCTTCTTAAATAAATAAGTTAAATATTTAAAGGCCTGTGTCCCTGTGATGGCCACACAGAAACCAATAAGCCACGTCCTGATAAGAGGGGGCTGGGTGACAAAGGCAGTGCTGTGGACAGAGGGGATATTACCTCGTCCTCTGGGTTCTTCCCCTAAACAACCTCCACATGTGACACCCCCAGAGGAGACTTTCACACTAGAAATTGCAAGAGCAGCACTGGGGGACCTGCACGATAAGGGGCCTCGGAGATGGGGAACCAGCTAACTGAGTTACTCAGATCCCTTCTCTGGGCCAATCTCCACCAGGACACGAGCCGTCAACCCTGACCTGGGTAACCCGCCTGCATTCCAGTGCACGGAGTTAATCTAATGCCCTGTCCCTCTAGCCTCCATGTAGAAGTCCAGATTGAAACTCACCCGGCAAGCCGAAGGTCAGCCAGCCCTAGAGACCAGGGAGAAGGGCAAGGACGCCCCACCCGGTCAGTGCAGCTACACACCCCACTGCCACGGGGTGGCAGCAGAGAGCCACCCCACTTTGGCAGCAACAGAAACCAAGGCCAGCCTGCAGCCCTAGGAGGCCCAGGGACCGGGACTCAGTGGGACAGGTCCTCCCTTGGGTGTGCCCTGAGTACCCTACAGCGAGTACTTAGTCAAGTCGTTCTTGTCAAACACCACTCGTGTAGCAAAGCAGATGGCGACCAGACCCAGGCCTGCGGCGGACACCATATAGGCAGTGACAGACTGGCTGAGCTGCACGATGGAGCCCATGAAGAGGGATGGAGCCACTTGGGACAGCAGGAAGGCACTGTCCAGGATGGCGAGGTCCAGGCAGATGCCCCGGCCAGGAACAACCCTGGCCTCGGTGGGCTCGGCAGCCACCACCACACGCATGGAGACGTCACAGGAAGAGGCCCCGCAGAGTGCTGGTGGTGCAGGGAGCAGGCTGCCACCTCCAGCGCCCACGTGTCCATTGGGGAAGGGACCACCAGACTTAGAACCTGGCAGGAAACTGGTCGTCAGGCTGTCCTCACTGCCACCACCTCCAGAGTCCCCTCGGTATTTGGGCAGGAACACCTGGGGGGTGGGGTGAGAGGAAGGAAAGGACAGGTGTGTCCCCAGGCACTGGAACCCCCCGGCTACAGGAACAGATCTTTGCCTTCACCCCAGGGCCTTAACAAAAATCAGGCAGCAAGGGACCAGTAGTTAGTGTAATGGCTATGTCGCTGGACTCCCACATAGTCGACTGCGGTTCAAGTCCCGGACCCGGTGGTTTAAACTCATGCCAGGCACGTGTGCGTGTGGTGCCCAAGATCGGGAGAGGAGAATGGAGGAGAAGGGATTGTGGCGTGGCCATCCCCCCTGGGGGGGTGATTTCTTGCTTTCTGTCTCTCTGCCTCTCTCTGTCTGTCTGGCGAGCACACGTGCCCTTTAGCAATAAACCTCTCCCCCCAAAAAAGAAAAGAAAAATCAGGCAGCAAGTCAGAAACTCTAACTTGGTCTGGGTCTGGGCCCTCTGTGGGAGTGGGAGAAGGGTTGGGGGTGGGGAGGTGACCCATCAGAAAGTAGCAGCCTGGGTCTCCATTTGCCCCCTCCTAGAATAAGCAGACACCAGACAGACTCGGTACTGAGGGTTAGGAAGAGAACAGAGCCCAGGGGAAAGGACAGGGTACGGGAAGGGTGAGGACAGGTGAGAAGAGACACTGAGAGGACAAACATAAGCCAAGGGTGGGACTCCTGAGGGCCCAAGCCCCCACGCAGTCCCCCTAATCTTCCTGCCTGCTCTTCAGTTCACCATCTGAAATCCTTGTCGCCCTGCGGAGAGAAGGCTCTGCCTCTCTGGGGCCTCAGGCACCAGCTGGAGTGGCCACCCAGCTCCCCAGTCCCAGCTGTACCAACTGAAGCCCTCCTGATTCCTTCCTGCGGTCTGCCCTAGATGACAAGGGCTGGGTCTGCAATCCCTACCCCTGCCCTGCCCTCCACGGCCTGGAGCCTCCTCTTTCAGGGTGAGGCCAGGCCCTGGTGTCAGACCCAATACTGAGCTGGCAGCCTTTGCCAGCAGTGAGCCATGACAGAGCTCACACCTGGCACCAGGAAAGCCCCTGGGTCACTACGCAGCTCAACCAGTGGGCAAAGGAGCAGGCAGCGTGTACAGGGCCAAGTGTGCACCAGTGGCTGTTTGAAGTGAGCCTCCAGTGAGGCTGGGGTGGGGACACATATGCTCCTCAACACAGGGGTGAGGATAGGCCCCGCCTGTACCCTGGCTCAGCTGCACATGCTCAGGCCTGGTCTCTAGACACCAGCCCCTAGGTCC
>NW_006160147.1:4103842-4110779 GCF_000334495.1 Tupaia belangeri chinensis
AGGTGAGCCTCCAGTGAGGCTGGGGTGGGGACACATATGCTCCTCAACACAGGGGTGAGGATAGGCCCCGCCTGTACCCTGGCTCAGCTGCACATGCTCAGGCCTGGTCTCTAGACACCAGCCCCTAATTCCCCAAGGCAACCAAAGACTAGAGGCTGATAAAGGTGATCAGTGGGTCAACGGGGTTCTCAGGGACCAGGTTCCCCAATCCAGACCTTAGCCCCATCCCCACCTCCCACCCCTGCAGCTTCCTACTCAGTAACCAACCTCCCAGCTACCCATCTAGCTACGCCATCCCCCAGTGTCCCACAAGGGTAGGGACAGGGATCTCCCCAGTCTGAAGCTGTGTGAGGACAGGCCTGCATCATCTCTTCCCTTGGAAAACCCCAACTTCATGTTCTTTGGGGCAGATGTCTGCACCCAGGGTTGGAGCTCAGTGAGGCCAGTGGAGGGCATGAGGGGGACCATACTGCCTGGTCAGGAGGTTTCCCACAGAAAGGGACCCCCAACTTATACAGTGCCCAGGCAACTGGTGACAGGTGCATCAAGCTCAGATATCTGCCATGGGGACAGAGAAGGAAGATGGAGGCAGAAAAGAAAAGAGAATTAGACAGAAATGGATGACAACCCAGAAAGAGAGGACAGGAAGGAGCCTTCGCCATCTCAGAGACGTGAGCAGGGCACAGGTCAGTCATAGTGCCTCCCCTGGGAAAGGAGAGGTGCGAGGCCAGCCACGCCCCACCACTGCCAGGTGCCCCAGGGGTCATCTGATCCAGCCTCCTGCCTCTTCCTAGAACAGGCCATGCAGACAGAGGGCTTCTGCTAGCCTGGTTCTCAGAATCCCAGGGAAGGAGTCTGCACTTCCTGCAGTGACCCGCTGGAGCACTTTACAGTCCCAACACCACGAAGTCATTCCCAGAATCCATAAAAACCTAATAACCTGCTTCTGCAGCCTGATCTCTGGCCCTGGGGCTAGGGTGGTTTCCTCTTGGATCAATGCAAGCCTTCCCCACATCTCTGTGTCTCTTGCCCGACACAAGGCTCTGGACTAGTCGGCCTAGCCCAGGCTCCTCCCCCACTCCCCTGCACCCCAGCATACCTGCCTCTCCCGATGGTAGAGGGAGGCGAGCGTGTAGGGCAGGATCTGCAGGGCGGAGAAGGTGAACCCAGTGAGGGCTGCCGAGGCGGTCACCACAGCCACGCTGCGGGACAGGCACGTGGCACCTGCAGCCACAGGGAAGGCCACCACGCTGGCCAGGTAGACTGCTCGGGTGCCGAATCGCTGCACCAGCCGGTCCATGACCAGAGAGAAGACCAGGGAGATGGCACACTGCAGGAAAAGCCCCAGGCTGCCCATCCGAACGCCTGGGGTGGGGAGGACATCGTTCAGGGCCAGCTGGGGAGGGCCCAGGGCTGTCTGGGGAAGGGACGCAGACCCTGGGGCTGCGGGTACCTACTACATAAGGCCAGCTGTGGACCTGCCCTGCCCCCCTGGTGGCAACGTGGCCAAAACCAATGGCGAAACACAGGGGGAGATGCCCTAAGGGCTGGCAGGGCCTCGGGTTTAGGGACAGGTGGGTGAGGGGAACACAAGGACAGTTCAAGAGGGTTCCCGGAGGCCTGAGCAGGGGCGTGAAGAGGTTATCTGAAGGGCAGCAGGGAGCTGCAGTCAGACAGCAGTCCTCTGCAGCCCTGGAATAAACTCGGCCTTTCCTTCTGCTGAAGGTGGCAAGGATGGCTGGAGACTGGGCCCGTTTTAGTGTCCCGACGGGAGCACTAGGGCCCGGGGCACAAGCTGGGGCATCTCCCTACCCCGCGCCCTCTCAGGGCCACATGGCCTTACCTTCATCATAGTGCCTGCGGGCCTCAGTGCCCGGCTCAGCTCGGGGCACGCCCTGGTACAGCCCCTCACCCACGAAGTCCGTGTAGAACAGCGTGAAGGTCATGAGCGCCATCCAGCTGCACAGCTCGGCCATGAAGAGTCGGCGCAGGGTCCGAGGCACACGGCAGCAGAGCTGGTGCAGCCGGGGAAACAGGGCGCCCAGGTTCCTGAAGGCCAGGCGGGCCCGGCAGGGGCAGCAACGGGGCGGCCTGGAAGGGACCCACAGACACGTCACGGGCGCAAACGCCGGGGCCAGCAAGGGGGCGGCCTGGAAGGGCCCGCCAGCCCCTCCACGGGCTCAGCAGGGCCCAGCGCTGCCTCCTCAGCCACCAACAGTGTGGCTGCCATGCAGGTGAGGAAGATGAGAGTGAGCAGGCCAAAGAGGCACTCTTCCTGGGAGCCCAGGTAGGGGGCCAGGGCGCTGGCGTCCCAGTCGATGGCAGGCAGCAGGTAGCCCAGGCAGCCCCCGAGGCTGATCATGAAGGCGTAGACGGAGAAGGCCTGGCGGCAGTGGTCTGGGTCCCGGAAGAGGTCGGAGAGCAGGGCCTCCAGGGGCGTGAAGCACACCTGGCCACAGAAGTCCAGCAGCCCCACACCCAAGATCAGCAGTGCCAACTCCAGGGGCCTGGCATCTGGGCACAGCAGCCCTGCCAGCCAGCCAGCTCTTGGGATAAGAAAGAGGCTCAGCAGGACGCCTAGGGACAGAGCCCAGATGAAGGGCCGCCGGCGGCCATAGCGCCCGCGCCAGTGGTCACTGGCCGAGCCCAGCAGTGGGACAGAGACGAGGCCCAGCACTGGGCCAATGCCTGCAAGAGCAAGGGACATGAGTCGGTGGCTGGGTCAGTTACTGGGCAAGGGCACCAAGGTCCCTGAGGAGGACAGACATGATGGACTCCTCTACAGCTTAGCAATTAAGAGAGCCAGACCCACATGGCCAAACCCGCAGTTTGAACCCCAGCCTGCGGCTTGAAAAACACTCTGTCACATATGCCTGTGTGCTCCAAATCTGGACAAGGTGGAAAAATGGAGAAGGGATTGCAGCATGACCACACCCCACTGGGAGGTGCTTTCTCCCTCCTTCTCTTCCTCTGTCTCTCTCTGGCAAGCGCATGTACCCTTTAGTAATTTAAAAAGGAAGAGGTGGGACTAGCAGATGGCATAATGGTTATATCATTGGACTCCCATATAGTTGACTGTGGTTCAAGTCCCGGGCCTGTTGGCCTAAAACTAATGCTAGGCATGTGTGCATGCATGCCTAATATCCTGAGAAGAGAATGGAGAAGGGATTGTGGTGTGGCCATCCCTCCAGGGGGTGATTTCTCACTTTCTGTCTCTCTCTGTCTCTTCGGCAAGTGCATGTGCCCCTATAGCAAAAATCTGTCTCTTAAAAAATAGATAGATAAAAAAATTTTTTTAAAAAAAGAAGAGAAAATGATAACGTCACAAAGAGGGCAAACTCTGTCCTAGCCACTGCACTATGCCTCTACAGTGATGCACGAATTTGTGCCTCCAGATAGAGGTAATATATAGAAATGCTCCCGTTTTCAAGTGGGGAAATTAAAGCATGAAGCAACTGAAAAGTGATGCTTATGCAGCAGGAGAGGTAGAGTCTTGGCAGGAAGTGTGACTCCAGGGCCTGCAATCCTGACAATCCTGACAGACCCCTCTTCTTGGGGACAGGAGTCACACAACAGTGACCTCATGCTTTCTGTAGCTTTTGCAGAATTCATCTGCAGGGTCTGGAGCCCAAGCCCACCCCTGTCCTAAGGGTGAAAAAAGCCAAGTCCCACCTCTGTTAAGCAGTGGACAATCTTGGCTAAGGCTCACCTAGCCCCTTAGAATTCGTGTGTGTGTGTGTGTGTGTGTGTGTGTGTGTTTCCCTTGTGAAATGAACAACCTCAAAGAGCTGCTGTAAGGACTAAGTGAGATAATAGATACAAATGACAAAGGGAGTGGGCAAAGGGTAGGAGTAATTTCTCCAGTGGTTCTGATGAGTCTGGCATTGTGCAGGGGCCAGGGACACAGAGGTGACCGGGGTTTGTCCCTGCATGTGCCCCTATAGCAAAAATCTGTCTCTTAAAAAATAGATAGATAAAAAAATTTTTTTAAAAAAAGAAGAGAAAATGATAACGTCACAAAGAGGGCAAACTCTGTCCTAGCCACTGCACTATGCCTCTACAGTGATGCACGAATTTGTGCCTCCAGATAGAGGTAATATATAGAAATGCTCCCGTTTTCAAGTGGGGAAATTAAAGCATGAAGCAACTGAAAAGTGATGCTTATGCAGCAGGAGAGGTAGAGTCTTGGCAGGAAGTGTGACTCCAGGGCCTGCAATCCTGACAATCCTGACAGACCCCTCTTCTTGGGGACAGGAGTCACACAACAGTGACCTCATGCTTTCTGTAGCTTTTGCAGAATTCATCTGCAGGGTCTGGAGCCCAAGCCCACCCCTGTCCTAAGGGTGAAAAAAGCCAAGTCCCACCTCTGTTAAGCAGTGGACAATCTTGGCTAAGGCTCACCTAGCCCCTTAGAATTCGTGTGTGTGTGTGTGTGTGTGTGTTTCCCTTGTGAAATGAACAACCTCAAAGAGCTGCTGTAAGGACTAAGTGAGATAATAGATACAAATGACAAAGGGAGTGGGCAAAGGGTAGGAGTAATTTCTCCAGTGGTTCTGATGAGTCTGGCATTGTGCAGGGGCCAGGGACACAGAGGTGACCGGGGTTTGTCCCTGCAGTCCTTCCTTTTTCTTGGGGTGCCCCTTGTCCCAGGCTCACCCTTCTGTCCAGCCACATCTACCGGCCAGGCGCAGGAACAGCAGGCAGCCACCGCCCCTCCCAGCAGGTCCCTGGGCAAAGGTCCTGCACCCTCCTTCCCAGGGGCGCAGACTGGAGAGGAGGGGAAGACGGAGTGACTCACCCAGCACCATGGTCATGAACTTCTCCTCCACGCCCACTTCCAGCAGCAGGGGCGGCACGTAGGTGATGCCGGCAGCCAGGCACACCTCCAGGCCAAAGGTCAGCAGGTTGACCAGCAGGAGCTGGGCTTTCCGATGCCGCAGCAGGCGGCTCACCCACACCCTCTGGATCATGGCGGGCCAGGCAGGTAGGGCCCTGGGGTCCTTCACGCACTCCAGAACTGCCTCAATTTAGCCCTGCTCCCATAGCAGAGGCCTCTCCTCGGTGCCACCAACTGCCTAGGACTCAGCCGGGTGCCCATTTCTGCCAGCCCTCTGGTGCAGCTCCCGCGTCTCAGCCAGTGCTCCACACCTGTTGCCGTGGGGTGCCTCGGTGGGGACACATCTCATCCTCCAGATCCTGAAAGGGTGGGGACAGTCACACACAGAGTGTTAATTCCTGGAGACTGGTCTCCAGGATTCGCTCTGAATTCTCTGAATCCTGTTCACTCATAGGCCAGCAATGTGGCCCTACCACCTAGGTGCCACCCTGTCGCCTGGTCAGGAAATGCTTGTGAATGTTAGCCTAAGGCTGACACAATGAATAAGGTAAATATGGTTTTTAAACCTCAGCACACTCCAGTGCTAAACAGATGGTGGTTACTCTCTGTTTTGAAATATCTTTGCAATTGCTCTTGCTGGCTAATATGGAAAAAAAAAAAAAATCAAACCAACCCAATTTCCAGTTGCCCAGGCCTGGCTATCAAGGTGCCCCTGGAGACTCTCTGCCAGGCCTGGTCTGTTTGCTCTTCTCACTCCACTTCCCAAAGCTGGCTGTTCAATTCTCCTTTGTTAAAAGCAACACTTCCTATTCCACACTGCCTGGCAATGCGCCAGGTTGCACCATAACCCCCACCCCCAAGGACCAGGACAAAGGCGAAGGGAGCAGAGGTGGTGGCTTGTCCGGTTGGGTTTTAACCCGTCGTTGAAACCACTTACAGAGAGCACCCTGGATGAGCCTTGGCCTGAGGACCTCTCCCGTGGGTTTCTCCCCAAGTTCATGTGCACGGGGAAACAGCAGGCCCACACATGGCTGTCCAGCTGTCACAGGACAGCCCCACTCTCATGGTGTGAAGCTGCAGCACCTGGCAGACCTGTGATGACACCAGTGACCCTCCATTTCCTGGGCAGTCTTTCTCTGCTCCCGCATGGCCCTCCTTGCCGGCCCTGCCTCCTGGGCACGGAGAGAACCTCCGAGGATCCTGCCAGGGAAGGGGGAGTAGGAAGTGGGGGAGGGAGGGAGGGCTCACCCCACAGCCCCCCACACAGGTGGCCTCCAGGTCTTGCTTGACAATGGCACTCACTGCAGTGTGCCCTGCTAGAAGCCAGCCATAAATGTGGCCCTGGGAGGGGGCCAGGAGGTGGAAAACTGGACCCGCAAGGAAAAGGTCCTGGGTTCCTATCCTGGGACCTCCCTGAGCCCACATGATGAGTGTACATCTGTGATCCAGGCTGGAAGAGACAGATGCGCTGTGACATGAAGACCCTGCTGGGGATGTCTGTCTCTCTGTCTCTCTCTCTCTCCCCCTCATGGAAGAAATAAACACTTTTTAAAAAGAGGTATGGATGGGGCCAGTCGGTAGCATAGTGATGGTTAAGGCGCTGGACTTCCATATGGCCAACCACGGTTCAAGTCCTAGACCTGGCAGCTTGAAAATCATGCGGGGCACTTGTGCATGCCCCAAATCCCAGGAGAATGGAGGAGGGATTGCTATGTGGCCATCTCTCTCTCCCCTCCCCTGGGGGGGATTTCTGTCTTCTCTCTGGGTTTCACACACATGCCTTAAGGGAAAAACCTTAACAACAACAACAAAGAGGTGTGGAGGTGAATGACACCTAATCTATCACCCCTCCTAAAATTGAGGCAGGGGACAGAATTCCCCACTCTCCTTCCTGGGTACCTTCCCTTTCTTCTTCACTCAACCTGGGCTGAGGACCTGGTACAGCCCCCTTCCCTTCCCTCACTCTCAGCACCTCATATGAAAGGTACTTAAACTCCTTTTACCTTTTCAAATGACACTGAGCCTCATGGGGCTTTGCAGGGTACAAAGCATGTTACAGGTGCTTCGTGAGCCACCACAGAGCAGAGGGTCAGCAATCCT
>NW_006160147.1:4110832-4121865 GCF_000334495.1 Tupaia belangeri chinensis
TCATAACCACCTCCTGGGCTTTGCAGGCTGCAGACGACAAAGGGACTTGGGACAAGGCTGAGTAACCAGCAGCCTCTCCCTGAAGGATTCTTGGACCCACACTTTGGGAAGAGGCACCGGGCTCTGGTGGGGGTGGCAGTAGGGGACCATAAAATACTGATTCACACCGTCCCCAAAGGGGGGTGAGGAGACCAGACATCAGCCTTAGCTGGGCTGCTCTGGGTTCAGCTGGGGCCCCACCTGCCTCTGCATTTCCACAGAGATCCACAGCGAGAAGGCAGGAGGCTGCAGAGACCAGGGTGCTGCACTCCAGCCCAGAGGGATTGGTTCTGTGTCAGAAGGTTCCTGCCCACTCCACTGCCCACCCTCGTCCTGGAGGGCCCTGGACACTCACCTGCGCTGGCTTTTCAAGGGACCAGGTCCTCTCTGGGCAGAGACCTTGTCAGACCCAGCCTCACCCACAACCTGCCCCCATTCTCCAAGCCTTGGCTGCTCCCTGTGGTTTAAAATAAATTGCAGCTCTCCTGCAACTATTAATCACCCCATCTGCCTTCTCCTCCCTTAATCCAGCGCCTGGTTCCTCCCAGGAATGAGCAGGAGAGCACTTCTTAGCCCACAAGGAAAAGAGACAAGAAAGAATCAAGAGAAGAATGCCCTCCCCTCTTCCTAAAGCCCACAGAGCTCCTGGGCTACCGCTTCCTTCCTGGGTGCCTTTCTCTGGCCTCCTCGCCCTGCACCCCCCCAGGTTCTTTACCCAGACACTAGGGGCTGGGCCAGGTGAGAATCCCTGAAAGGAGCAGGGTAGGAAGCCAGCAGGCTCCGCCCTGCTCTGCACCCCTCTGTTCTTAGGTTGCAGAGCCCGTCCTCCCTCTCCATTCCCACTCTGCCCTGGGGGTCCAGATCATTCCTTATCCTCTTCAGTCCAGAACTGCCCGAGGAATTCCAGGGCCTTAAGGAGGCTTTCCCCTGCAAAGCCCTCTTTTCTCCTCCCTGCATCTTCCCCAGTGCTCCCCCACCCCGCCGGCTCCAGGATCCTCAGGTGGAGAACACTACCTAGACTCCCTCAGCACTAACTCCAGATGCCAGCCATCCCAGCCAGCACCCTCCTCCCTGGAGCACGGCAGAGAAGCCCAGGCCCTGCCCGTTTCCAGGCTCAGAGAGGGCAGGGAGCAAGGAGTGGTCAGTCCCACTTTTCCAGGAACCACTCTGGTCAGCAGCCTCAGGGCACGTGTCTTGCCAACACTCAGAAGTGGCAGATCGCTGTTGGGCTCCCCTTTCTGAGAACTCCCTGTCTTCTGAGAGCAGAGACACAGGCAAGAAACAGGGTCTCACCACTCCTCTGCCCTCCAGTCTGAGGTGCTTCTGACTGAAATCCTCCTGCCCCACTGCTCTCAGAGCGCTCCATCTGCCTGGCAAACAGAAGATCAATCATAAGAGCCAGCCTGGGAGTGCCCACCTGGTGAGGAGGGGGCAGGAAGGGGTGGGGGAGTGGAGGGGTTGACCTCTCACAGAGGGAAGGACCAGGCAGCCTTCTAGGACACATCCCTCTCAAGTTCCAACATCCCTCCTCTCCAGGGCCCCCTGATGGCAGGATGGCAAGCAAGTTGGAGGAAACTCAAGACCTCTGGGAACCTTCTGGAGCTCCGCCCAGGCCATCTTTCCTCCTCCCTGGGGTTACAGAACCAAAGCCAAGAGAGGCCAAGGCCCCCAGGCAAGGTTAGTGACTCTGCATTCTGTAGGCCCATCCCCCACGCACCCCAACGCGCAGCACCCCAAGGACAAGCCAGCTTTCCATCACCATCCTCAGGCACTCACCTTGCAAGAAAAGGGCCCCAGAAATGCCTGCCTAATGACTGCATGAAGGAAAGCAGACGGTGGGTGTGTAAGAGATGAGAAAGACTGAAGTCCTCCCCCCTCCACCCCACCAAGGGAATTCCAGCCGAACCCCAGCTTTGGCAACTCCTAAGGGCTCAGAGGTGGTGAAGGTACAGAGAGACGATCCCCTGCCCAGGTTACAATGCCCCCATGTGGGTCTGGACCCAAGCAGGGAGCACAGAAACGAAAGAGCAACACGAACAAACTTGGCCTGAACTTTGTCCAAAATTCAAAAGACAGAGTGAAGGAGGCGGAGGAAGGGCGACCCGAGCCCACTCCCTAGTAGCTCCCGGAGGGAAGGGAGGGTCAGAGGGATGGATAAAGAGCCCTTTGAGGGCTTTCAAAGGGGCTCCTGCCACCCCTCACGGCTGAGGTGGAGCTGGGGGGCAGATTCCCTCTGCTGACAGAGGCCAGAGCAGCCAGTGGGGGCAGCCCCCGCCCTGGGCCGGTGTCAGGCAGCAATTCTATGGCTTCTTTATGCGCTGGCGTCCCCACACCCCACCCAGGCACATCAAACGGACTCAGCCCTCACTCTGACCCTGAGGCTCAGCGACCCTGCGTCCTCCCTCCACACTCACAAAGACCCGAGGCTTTCTCACAGGCTGCTCTACCCTCCCCAGAGCTGGGACTGGGGCTGGGGGCTAGCCCCAAGGAGGGATGACTCAGCTGAAGAGAGGGGCGGGGTCACCCCAGGCCAACTGCCCTATCACCTCCCCTCCCTATCAAGGCTGCCACACCCCAGGCTGAGCAGGGTTGGAGGCAGCAAGTATGCAAGAAAGGGGACCCCTGCTCTGTGCTCTAAGTTATAACCTCTCGGGCCCTCCAAGGTGGGCACGGGGAGGAGGCCCTCAGTCGAGGGGCTCAGCAGCCCAGCACCCCTATGACCCATGCTCCCCCTTGCTCCAGTCCCAGGGGATCAGTGCTCAGTCCCTCACCTGACAAAACCTGGCATACTGCACTCCCAATGAGCTTACTACATGGCACCCCCATAGGAGCCTTGGGGACACCCCAGAAAGAGCCCGCACCGGGCAGCCAGGAAACCCAAGCATCCTGGTGAGGCAATGAGCTCACGCTCACAGAACCCCTTTGTTAGGGAGGATTCCCTGTGCAGGGGGAGTTGCTACCTGGCTGCTGGGGTAGGAGTGGAGAGAACACCGTAGTAGACGACGCAGGGCTTCGGGACCTTTCAGCCCATTCAGTCTCTGATGCTCTGGGCCCAGGTATTTCCCAAGCAGTGAGGGTCTCTGCTTTCCTTAGTCCTGCCCTAGAAAAACGCAACAGCGCTTTGCACAGAGCACTGAGGCCACAACCTTGCTGGTCTCCCCTGGACACCCAGGGCACCACCCAGAATGCGAGCGCTGCACCTCAAGGGAATCCCTGGGGAGAATAAGGACTGGGCGGTGGGGAGGAGGACCCCACCCCGCCCCAGACAGGCTCAGATTGGCCTCCCCTAGGGCCCGGAGGCCAGGGATTTAGAGTCCGCCCTGCTGAGCTGCCTTTTCTTCCCCGAGACTGGAAGCCTTCTGCTTAGCAGCTTGTCAGAGAGAGTGAGGGGCTGCAGGCCGGGACACAAAGGGGGATTAGGGAGAAACCTCGGCCTGCAGAGTAATCCATCAAACTCCAGCCCCGGCCCCTTCCCCCTCAATTCCCCTTCCAGCTGCTGCAGGCCCCCCACCCCCTCCGGCTCCTGAGTCCTGTCACATCGGGCAGCAAAGAGAATCCCAGGCCCTGGGGGGGCAGAAGGGGCACAGGGCAGACACTGGGAAAAGGGCAACGGCTCCCTTCCCCCACTCACCCCCAATGTGTGAAAGCCCAACAGGTGGCAGTGGCTTGAAGGAAAGTTGCTTTTGTTGCCCTGTCTGAGCCCAGTCCAGCTTCGGAAAGGAAACAAATGCTGGAGGAGACTAGGGGAGGGGAGAGGGATCGTCGGAGCTGCTGGAGCTGCTGGAGCCGGCACTGATCTCCCCTCCTCTCTCCAATCCAGGGGCAAGGACCTGGGGCTGGCCTGACCCTCACCTTAGCCGGCCCAGGGTGAGACCAAAGGCCCTTTCCAAGGGTCCCCTGAAAGCCCCATGGTAACAGCACAGATCCCCATCCTGATCTAGGCACCTGGGCCTCCCAACCAGACCTCATTTCTGAGAGCAGCTGCTCCTCCACGTCACACCAGGCATGTCCTCCGAGCCAGGATAAGCAGATTCTCCGGTGGGACCCGGATTTGGGAGTGGGCCTGAGCTGGGTTTGTCAGTCCACCCCACTGCTAGTAACAACTGGCGTAGTGGTTAAGGTGCTGGACCCCCACATGGCTGATCGCGGCTCGAGTAGTGGACCTGGCGGCTTGCTTTCTCACTTTCCCTCTGTGTCTCTGTCTCTCTCTGGTGAGTGCATGTGCCCTATACAAAATGTAAAATAATAATAATACATATTTTTGTAAAAACTGCATGAGCTTGTCCCTTGACCTCCCTGGACTTCAGTTTCCTCATCTACAGTCAATACCAGCAGTTAGCACTGACATCTACTACACGCCAGGCACTGTTCGGAGCAGTTTAACCTTCCCAGCAGCCAAAGAGGGGGGTCCTATTGGTATGCCCATTTTGCAGACAAGGAAGCTTGGCACCACCAACTTCACAGACTGTGGTGTGAGATACAGGATGTGCAAGTTCCTGGTGGCTACGTCCTCAGAGCTGGGGCAGGACTCTCATTCTCAAGCAGGAGCAGCAGTGAAGAAGATCCACCAAGCCTTTCTTCTCGGCTTCCATTTCTCTCACCCACGTGCCTCCAGATCATCAGCTCAGCCCCAGCCACAAGAGGAATGCCAAGAATGTAAACGCCTCCCCAGGTGCTGGCCCCAACAGGTGAGGGGAGGTCACTGCAGCAAACCTGCCCACTCTGGAAGGCTGAGAAAGGAGGTGGAGGGTGGGATAAACTTCCCACGGAGATGAGATGTAGTAGTTTCCATTCACAGGGAAAATGACCACAGTGGTCGGCCCCTATTAACTGTCCAGGAGGTGTCTGGCATGTGCCCAGTGATCAATGGGCCTCTAAAAATTCACTCAATCCATATTTCACAAGGATGAAAACCTCAGTGTCTCAGACAATTTAATTAATATCCCAAGGCTGCACAAATAAACACCAGTTGAATGGAAATTTCAAGCCATTCCAAAATTCTGGAAATGGGGCTGGACAGTGGCACAGCAGTAAAACGTGATGCTCTGCAAGGATGGCCACACGGGAAGGTTCTGGGTTCTTCTCTGGAGACCTCCCTGAGTACTCCAGGCACCTGCCTGCAATCTGAGGCTGGCTTAGGCTGGCAGTGAATCACAGCATCAAGACCCTGTTGGGTATGCTCTCTCTCTCTTGCTCATGGAAGAAATAAACTAAAAGGGGGGAGGAGGGAAGAAAGAAAGAAAAAGAAAATTCTGAAAAGCACTGTGAGCTGGAAGCCAGGAATGTCGCCCTATTCTGGCGGGGATACTACAGCTGCGTAGCCCGGACAAGCCATCTCCCCTCTCTGGGACTCCGTTTCTGTCCCTGTAACAGGAGAGCTAGTCTAGGCAATGATGAGGTTCTTCCGGGCTGCACAGGGAGGTGCTCCTACATCCATCACACCCCCAGATACGGTGCTCTCCATGGACAGAACCCACAGAGGGTTCATGAACAAGGCTGCAGGGCTGCCAGGAAGGGTTCTCATGGCCTTCCACCAAAAGCCAAGGGCGGTCAGGTGGAGAGGGATTTCCAGCTACACCCACCCCATCCTTTACACTGCTCAAAAGCCGACACAGGGCCAAGGGTCAGTGGTCACCTGAAACTCAGCCCAGAAACCAGGACGATCAGGGGCAGAACTGCCCGCTTCCCCACTCCCTCTCAGAGCTGGACTCTGTTCCTGGCAGAAATTAGTAACTAAACTCTTTCTTTCTTGGGCCAAAATAAATGCTTCCCTTCAAGATAGGATGGCAGGACCAAGAAATCCTCTGGCCCAGGGTCAGGGAAGAGGGACGTGAGAGAGGAAGGGACACCTGGTGGTCTCCATGTCACCAGGAAGTTCCCTCCCACTCCTCTCACCTCTTCCTACAATCCCTGCAAAGTAAAACCTGGCCGGCCTCCCTCTAGCGATCTTAAGCCCTGCCAGTCAGCTGGGCCACACGAGGCAGCTCTCCCCATCCTTGCACAGCCAATCCTGGTCCTCTCCTCTACCTTGGCCTCCCTTAGAAGGTCAGGTATACAGGTAAGAGGCCAGGAGACCGAGCATCCTGGCAAACCTACGGAGGAGCTGCCCTTGGGTCAGAGGCAGACCCAGCTCTGCCATCCCATAGCTATGGCCTGGAATCTGAAGGTCCCGAAGGCCCCATCAGCCCTGCTATCCTATAGGGGCTGTGACCAGCTCCATTCATAATCAGGGCAGACTCAGCAATTTGGAAATGAGTTCTCACAGTCATTCATGGAGCAAAGTGAGAGGGAATCCAAAAGAGATTCGTTTCATCAAAGAGCCTTGTAGGAAATACACTAACTTCCCCTATGAAACCCATATACCCACCCAGCTAGCCATCCACCCAATGCTCACTGAGACCCGAGATGTGCAAGCTCACCATGAAGGCGCTGGGGATACAGAATCCGCCAGGGGCAGTGCCCTTTAGGGGAAGAGACAGAACACAGTAGCAGGCATTGAGCGCACAGTCGGCGGGACAGATGCTAAGACTAAGTCTGTGAACCGGGGAGAGGTGGAGACAAGGTCCCGTCTCTCAGGGCTTCTTGGGGGAATCGGCCTGTTTGCAGCTAAGCATTGGAAGACAAGCAGGGAGCACTCTGCAGAAAAGGGCAGTGTCTGTAAAACAAAGCCCCAGAGTCTGGGATTTCCACAAGCACTCACCCACACCTCTTGGCCTGTCCCCAAGGAGGTGTGCTGGAAAGAGCATCAGACCCACGGTCATGGAAATGGCTCTGTCTTCAGATCTGGCATGGCTACCTGTGTCCTAGGTGAGTCAACACACCTCCCTGCGCCCAAGGTGGAAAAACTCATTAGGCATTTTTGTTGTTGTTGTTGTTACCAAAGTGGTTACCTTACTCCACTTACTTCTCCTTCCTAAATCCTGTCCAGCTCACCCCAAACCTCCTCTAGGACTCCCTGGAATCCAAACTGTTGAGTACCCTGCCTCCCAAGCTAAACTGTGCTAACCAGACAGCCCTTAGGGCTGGAGATTGCACATGGCACTCAGGGTCTCTGGTTTACAGGCCCTCCCACCGCTCAGCGCTCTCCCCAGAAACCCTTTGGCTCCTACAATGCAGGGAGCCTGGGCCTGCCTGCACCCTGAGAAGGCCTGTGTAGGCTGAATCAGGATCCCTTTCAGATGTGACTTGGCCAACATGCCAAAGTCACACTGAAGGTGTCTGGGTGCTCAGCTCTCTAGAGACAGGAGCCAGGAGTGGGAAACCTCGATTGCTACATCCCTAGGGTCGGGCCAGGCACTCCTAGCCTGGACACTATTTTCCAGCTCAAAGTACATTTGCAATTAAACAGGCCTTTGGGGGTGGAGCGGGGCCTGGCACTGAGCACTGGGGAAGAACAAATGCCTGTGGGGGGCTGCCTGCTCCCAAGGGCATCCTATCTGACTGGGCACTCTGACTGACTCTATTCCATGGCTGAAGGACCAGGAACTGGCCTCCAATGTGCTGCTGCTGACTTGTCCCAGTTCCCCAGAGAAGAGAGATCCTCAGAACTAACAAAGGGGAAGGGAAGGGACATCTATTAAGCACCTGGTCCGGGCAGGTGCTTCACTAAATATATGTGTCCTGTGGAATCCTCAGGCTAACCCTGCAAGGTGAATACTATTGTCCTCTTTTTGCAGACAAAGAAACCCAGGCCGACCGAGAGTCATGCAGGGTCAGTGGCAAAACTGTGGGCTTCTTCCCAGGGCAGAGAAAACGCAGACCATGCAGTAGAAAAAGGGATTAGACAGGAAGTTCTGGCCAGGAATCAGGACCATCCCGTGATGGCTCTGTCACCAGCCCCTGCCCCCAAGCAGGAACACTTAATACACTGGACAAAGCTCAACACTCCAGCTCTATTGCTGAGAATCAAGTGGCATCAGCATTCGAGACACTGGGCCTGGTACCAACTGGTCCAGACTCCTAGCTGTCCAGCAAACAGGGCCACTGACTGTTCGAAGACAGCTAGGCTGGGTTTTTCATCTGGACACCCAGAGGCAGTGCAGAGATCCCAAGGGCTGGGGAGAGAGGACAGAGCAGTGCTCCCACATCAGAGCACTCTCCCAGACAGTTTTATTAAAATAACAACAGATAACCTTTCTGCATAGAAGGTTCTGCACCTTTCAGGATGCACATTAGGGGGGTAGGCAGGAATGAGGTCTCCGGAGAAATTCAAAACAAGTCACACAGTATCAGCAAGGGAGAGATGAGGACATGCAGTCCTGGTATGTTCTTTGCCCCGAACCACAAGTTCAAGGGCAGATTCATAGCTTACATATAGTTACGTATGATCTAATTCCCTTGCGAAGGAACTCTGGCTTCTAAGTGTAAACCACAATGATTGCCTCCATTGTCACCAAATAACAGCAGCTGACATCTATCAAGCTCTTTTTACAAGCAGCTGCTGGGCTCAGAGCTCTACCTACATCAGTTTATTTAATCCTCGCGTTGCTGTGAGGTAGGTACTATTATCCTCAGTTTACAGAGGAGGAAGCTGAAGCACAGAGAGGTTAAATAACTTGCGCAAGAGGAAATGGGCCTCAGACCATTTTGCCAGTGCCCTGCCTCTTAACTATTCATATTGATTCCCCAAAGTCCAGGAGATCTTATCTCCAAAGAAATAAGGCCTAGAACACTTTCTTTTTTTTTTTAAGAGTAGGGCTTAAGAATGGGACCAGCAATTGGCATAATGGCTATGTCGCTGGACTCCCACGTAGTCAACTGCAGTTTGAGTCCTGGACCCGGTGAAACTCACGCCCGGTGCATGTGCCTGCATGCCCAAGATCGCAAGAGGAGAATGGAGGAGAAGGGATTGCTGCGTGGCCATCCCCTCAGGGGGTGATTTCTCACTTTCTCTCTGTCTGGCGAGCGCACGCGCCCTATAGCAAAAACCTCTCCAAAAAAAAAATAAAAAAAGTAGGGCCTAAGAAAAGAGTCCCAGACTGGGTGCTTTACTATTACTCCCAGGCGTCCCTTTGGTCACAGGTAATAGATGCACAAGATTCAGTTAAGACTTGCTAATATTTATTGGACCCCTGCCATGTGTCAGGTACACAGTTAAGAGTTCCAGATGCATTATTTAATAAAGCTATAATTTTCAGATTTTATATATCACATACAATTATACACCAAAAATACTATTTCTATTTGTTATAACGTATTTCCTAAATAACAAAGCGATGCGGTAGGTGTTACCATTGTTACTAGGACCACTCACATAACTGAGGCTTAGAAGAGGGTCAGTAACTAACTAGCCCAGTAGAATGGCCAATAAATACACCCTATCTTTGACAGTCTGGATTTGTATCCGTAAGGCTGTTAATAGGCATTAATGGCCCAGATGACAGCGCTCAGAATTAAGCTCAGTTCCGGAGTCCTCAGCCTGCCCTGCTGTTCCTCTGCAGAGTCAGGCCGCTGGCCTGGCTACACACTCCAGCTTGGGTAAGGGGGAGCTGAAGGGGGACTCCACAGCTTCCCTCCACCACCCAGTGGCAGGGAAAGGGCTCAGAGAAGTGCCAAGGATCAGTGTCCAGCTCCTCCTGCTTTGGGCTACTCAGCGAGCCAGCAGGGTGAGGGGTATTCAGTGTACACACCATGGGCACATAGGAAAACTCCCCCAGCACACGCCCACTAAATTGGGGCCTGCGTGCCCACAGCTGCACATCCATCCGCAGCTCTTCCCACTGACTAAAGCTCCATTTTCTGAGCACTTTTAAAACAACAGAGTCCTGGCTCCAGGTCAGGCCTGAGGGGAGGAGATGAGGGCGGAATGAGGAGATAGGGTTGATGCAATAGAAGAGCCTGGGACCTCAAATTATGTCCGGCTTATTCCCTAGGATGTGTGGCCCTCGGGGTTTCCTAGGCTCCCCATCGCATCTCCCAATGTTTAAGCCTGTTCCACCTACCTTGGGCAGGTGGGTCCACTCCAAGGCTGTCCCTGCTCAGAATGAAGATCTGCTAAGTGCATCCCAGAAGGTAGCCACAAGCCCCCCAGGGCTTCACTGCACCCCACAGCAAAGCTTTCAGGAGCTCAGGAAGGGACACGGGCCCTGGTCTTAGGCAATATCCTCTGCAGACCTGGGAGTCTCTGCTTGTAGTGCCTGCCCACCGGGGTGGCTTCGTAACAGCTGAAGGGCCGGTGCTCACCAGGTACCCACCATGCCCAGCCCCTCCCTACCCCCAGCTCTGGCCCTTTGGAAAAGAGGAAGCACAAGAGGAATGTGCCCTGAGCCAGGGAAAAGCTGAGCAGGTCAAGTGTCTGTCAGGAAGATGGAGGCTGATTCAGAGGTCAAGGGCAGAACCACTCAAGGGACTCCAGTGCCCAAGGGAGAAGGGAAGACTTGAGGACTGACCCTCTTTCAGGAAAGGCCTCCAGGCAGGGGCTGCTGCTGCTTCTCAAGCCTAGAGCTGGCAAAGCTGCCCAGGTGCGGCCACATCACACCTGATTGCTGTCAGAACTCTTGCCAACCCTACCTGAGCCCCTGGACGGGCCTCTCTTCCCCACCCCAGAGATACAAACGAGTCTGCAAGGGGGCAGTAATATACACACCCTTACACTCTCACCCTCTCTCTCTCTCTCTCTCACTCACACACTCACTCCAGCGTCAATCCTGCCCAGAGCCTTGCCCCAGGACTAATGTCCAAAAGGGCTCGGTCCCCTTACCCTCCCTCGGTAACCACCCACCACCCCCGGAGAGCCGGCCCCAAACTGAACACCGCGCGGCTCCCCGACCGTCGGCCCCTTTCCAGGCTCCCCCATGTCCCGGACTGCGTGCGCGCGGTGACTCATCCTGCCCCTTTCCGGTGAAGCCCAGACAAGGGAAGAAAATAAATGCAACTTTCCAAAGAAAACTCTGACGAGGGAGGCTGCAGCAGGAGCGATCTGCTGCTCCGCCCGCCGTCGGCCGGAGCCGGGGCTCTGGGGAGGGGCCCGGCCCCCCCCCCCCCCCCCACCCGGC
>NW_006160147.1:4122242-4123455 GCF_000334495.1 Tupaia belangeri chinensis
ACCCAAGGGAAGAAAGCGGGAGGTCTTGAGCTGTCTTTGTAGCCACAGCCGCGCCGGGCAGCCCCCGCGTGCCTGCCAGACTGCCCTATCATTACCTAGGGCAGCGCACCGCCCCCTCTGTCGCTCGCCACCAAAACATTTAGGTAAAAGCTAGCCGGCTCCGCGGGGCACCTCCCCGCCCCTCCCCGGCCCCAGTCTGCGACCATTGCTGGTACGTGTCATTCTGGCCACCCTGGTCCCCAGGCAGAGCTGCACCCCGCGCCATCCAGGACCGTCCCGGGGAGGAGGCGGCAGTTCTCTCCGAGTCTCTCTACCTACCGTTCGCGGTTCGATTCAGCTAGGAAGCTTCCTTATAGCTAACTCACCCTCTGCAGCGTGAGCCAAATCCCAACTTTTTCCTCCGTAAGGGAGTGTATGGGGAAGAAGGGTGATAACGCTGCCAGGAAACGTCCTCTGTGCTAGCTGTGGAGGGAGTCCGGACAGACCTGCTTCCAGAAGGCCTGTGCTGAGAGTAGAACCCGGTGCTCGGGCTGACCAGAGTGCAGGGTTCCGGCTGTGTCGGTTTTTCGCCGTGGAGTTTCATGAGGAGAGAAATCCCGTCTGGGTGGGTTGTTGGCTTGAATACCGCAAAATCCCAGAAAGATGCCTGCCGGGCCTTAGCCTGGGAGGGGCACTGGATTCCAGTGCTGGCCCCTGTACCAACCTGCCTGTGATGCCTCCAGTCGCCCCCGCCCCCCACCTCATGTTCTGGGCCTTTGTAGGAGAGAAAGGCGGCACCCCCATTGGGAAGCAGGGAAGGCAGAGGGGGACAGAACCAGAACTTCAGAGGAGAGAGGGAAACAGTGGTGTCCCGGTGGTAGTGGGGACCAGAGTAAGTGCAGAAGAGGGCAGAGGAGAAAAGAGTGAGAATCTGCCTTCTGAGTCACTGAACAAGTTTAGCTTGAAATCACTCAGCACTGCTTCCCTGGAAGCATGTGCACCTCCAGCCCGGACCCCCCAGGGCCCTGATGGCTTTCCAAAGTCCTTGGCAAACCCATATGTGGCCAGCAGAGACTTGGGTGGAGTCCTGGGTCCGTGACCCAGGAAAGAGGGCAGGAGACAGGGGGAATTCCAGGTCAGCTGGAAAATTACAGAGCCAGGAGAGTAGCCGCTGGTATTTTCCAGGCTTGAGAAAGAACACGGGGCAGGAGAGAGATGTCCCACCTCGGGGAAG
>NW_006160147.1:4123473-4147443 GCF_000334495.1 Tupaia belangeri chinensis
ACCACCATGTCAGGGACCTGTGTGCCCCGTGCCTTGTGATACAGGGAAGAGGAAGGAAAGTGAGCACACAGCCGGTGTGAGATCTTGGACCCCACCCAGTGACTTGGTCAGCTGTGTGAGTGTCAGGCCACTTCTGCCCAGCCGAAGTGATCCTTCCTTACCAAACCAGGTTAGACACATTCTCTGGTCCCCACCCAGGCGGGGTGCTGTAGGGCCCCTGCTTAGAAAATCTCCCACTCCACCTTTTCTGCTGATGTAGCCTGGTGTAACAATAATGAACTATCACCTATTATGCCGGGCACTGTTCTAAATGCTTTTCTTATTTTTTTAAAAAAGTTCTAGAGAGATTTTTTTGCTATAGAGCACATGTACTCACCAGAGAGACACAGAGAGACAGAAAGTGAGAAATCACCCCCCGGGGGGATGGCCATGCCACAATTCCTTCTCCTCTTGGGATTTTGGACATGCACACACACATGCCCAGCATGAGTTTTAAGCTGCCAGGTTCGGGACTCGAACTGTGATTGACTATGTGGTCCAGCGATGTAACCATTATGCCATCTTCTGGTCCCCTCTAAATACTTTTCATGTATTTATTCATTCAACCCTTAGGACAACCCAAGAACGGTTACAGTTTTCAGGTTAAAAAAAAAAAAAAAACTGAGGCAATTATCAGGGGACCTCAGTCCAATTACCAGCGCCCCACCAATCCCCCAGCCACAGACACAAACACAGTCTCAAAGCTCTAGAAACAAGACAGACAGGGCAGCCCATATGGTGTGGTGGTTGGAGCGGCTGGATCTCACATTGCTGACTGGGTGGTTCAAGTCCCAGACCAGGTGGCTTGAAAACTGTGACAGACACATGTGTATGTGCCCAGGAACCCAAGAGGAGGGAGAAATGAAGAAGGGGTTGCAGCCTGACCATCCTCTATAAGGAGTGTTTTCTCTCTCTTCCTCTGTCTCTGTCTCTCTCGGGCAAGTACATACACCTCTGGCAAATTTTTAAAAAAAGGAAAGAAACGAGACAGAGACAGCCATCTTTCTTCTAACCTGGCCAGCGACTTCACAGCCTTAGAGCAAGTCTATCTACATCACTCCCTAAATGCCTTCTTGTTTTGGAAATACCTTCTCTGGACCTCGGCGCTGCACGAAGTCAGGTATAGAAAACCAGAGCTGAAAACTGTAGATGGGACGTGGGTCCTATTCCTTCCCTCCCTTCCCCTCCCCCACCACAGACACACTCCAGTCCCTCGCTGCTTCCCATTTATAGGAAATGAAGGATGACGTGAGGAGCAAGGCCATCCTTGGGGAACTGCTAATAGTCAGGCTGGATATTGGAGAAACCAAAGATGCTGGCAAAATGCATTAGCAGCTTCTGCCCCAGCCCCCACCCACATCCCCTCCTCATCTTCCTTAAGCACAGAGCATCTTCCTCTTCATTCCAGAGGTGAGAGACCGAGCTGGGCTTAGATGGCCCCAAGAAGGCCAAGGAGCGATGGAGGACCTGGAATCCCTTTCTGCTCCCATCTCCTCTCGTCGTCTCCAGCTGTACTCCACTTCAAGTTCTCTGCCTCCTCCTCTGCTTGCCTTAGGATGAGGGGAAGCAGTCTCTTTAAACTTTAAGGCCAGCAGCAGGGCCACATCCTGGCTGGGGATTTGAAAGGCGGAGGGATAGGTCCCCGGACACAGATGTCTATTAACAGAATTTCTCTTGTGACAGAGCAGTCAGAGACATGTGGATCCAGGGCTAGAAGAGATGTCCACCTCATTATTCTTTTTTAAAGAATTATTTTATTTAACTTTATTTATTATTATTACTTTCCAGTTTGATCCAGAGAGAGACAGAGAGAGAGAGAGGGAAAGTGAGAAAGCAAGCCACCAGATCCAGGACTTGAACCATAGCTGACCATGTGGGAGTCCTGTGCTCTTAACCACCATGCCATCTGCCGGCCCCACATCTCATTATTCTTTATATTAGTGAAAAATTAGAAAAACTTATGTGCAGAATGGAAAGTCATTGGCCAAGGGAATTAAAGCAAATCCAGACAAGGGAACACTACACTGTCATTAAAAATGATGACAGAAAATTTTGATCGTCTGGGAAACTATTTAAGATATATTAACAAGTGGGAAGAGTCAGCTACAAAACAGTGTGCACTATTTTGTGGGAGACACATTTTTTTAAAAGTTCTGTAGAAGGGCCGGCCAGGTGGTGTGGTGGTTAAGGTGACTGGATCCCACATGGCCGACTGTGTGTTAGAGTCTCAGACCCAACAGAAGCATTTGTGTTCTTGCCAGAACCCCAAGAAGAGACTGGAGGAGAGGAGAGTGCGGCATGGCCATTCCCCCGTGGGGTGTTTTCTCGCCTTTTCTCTCCCTCTCTTTCTCCAGCAAGTGCACATGCCCTACAGCAAACTAAAACAAAGCAAAACAAAAAGTTATGTATATACGAATGTACTATAACTGGATGGCAGAACGGAAAAAAGGCCGTAGTGGGAAAACTGGTGGAATCTACTAGGACGCCACCAGTGTCACTTCTCAGTTTCAGTCATTCTGCTATGGTGACATGTGATGTCAACATTAGGGAAACCTAGCTGAAGGGCATGGAGGAACTCAGCACTAGCTTTGCAACTTTTCCATGAATTTACAAGTATTCCAGGGCCGGCTCCATGGCCTAGTGGTACTGTGCTGCTCAGGAGAAGCCAATCTTGCCTGATAACTACAGTTCAAATCCCAGGCCTGTTCTGCCTGAAACAAGCCAGGCGTCCACTTGGGTGCCTAAGATCCACTGGGCTGGAGGAGGAGGAAGGGGATTGAGGCATGACCGGACCTGCAGGGCAGGGGGAGATGTTGCTCATTTTTGTCACTCTCACATTTGCACACATGTGCCCTATCATAAAGAAAATACTAAAAATCTGAAAATCTTCCAAAATAAAAAGGTTTTAACATTGGTGCATAAAGTCTAGATATGATGCAATGCTGGGTGAAGCTAACCCACACGGGAAGGTTCTGGGTTCACTTCTAGAGGCCTGCCTTGGCACATTCTTGTCCATGATCCGGGCTTGCTGAGGTGGGAGGTAGAGCTGGATGTGAAGACCATGTTAGAAGTCTCTGTCTCTTTCAATCTCTCTCTACACTCTCACTTTTGGAAGAAAATATAAATAACCATTTTTTTAAAAGAAAAAAATATATATAGAGAGAGAGGAGGGATGATAAGATACTCCGGAAGGTGAATACTAGTGTTTTAGCGAGTGGAAGGATGACTTTGATTTTGTAGAGGGGTGGAGATCTAAGGAGAGTTTTCAGTATCTCTAAGTTTCCTATATGAATCCAAAATGCTTTTGTAAACAGAAAAAAAATAATAACACCTTTTTTCTTTTTTAAATAAGAGAGAGAACGTGGGACGGAGCGGTTATAACAGGGTCTCGACATGTTGTGGTCTCTTGCCCCAGCCTCCCCATCAGCAAGGACCACGGGCTTGTGCCACTGCACCTGCCCTACTTAAGCCTAGCCAGGAACTGAACCTGGGTCTCCCTTACCATGGCGCCTTCCTGCTTACACCATTGTGACAGAGTATATATATATATTTTAAAGCTAGAATTTTGCCAGGCCAGCAGGTGGCATGGATGTTAAGGCACTGGATTCCACATGGCCGACTTTACAGTTCAGGTCCTGGACCAGGCAGCTTGAAAGTTCTATCTGGCTCATATGCATGTGTGGCCAAAATTCTAAGAGGAGAATGGAAGAGAAAGGATTGTGGCATAGCCATCCACCCAGGGGTTGGTGATTGCACACAACCTGTCCCCAGGGTACCCTCCCACAGCCCACTTCTACCCAAAGGGCTAGAGGAGGGCTGAGGGGAGAACCTGAACAATCCACCCCAGGACCTCCTTAACTGAAAGGCTTAGAATAGTTTGGATGAAGAAATAAAATAGAGCAGAATTTGCAAAAGGTGAAGAGGGCTGGCTCCCCAGCATAGGTAAAGCACTGCTCATGAGAGACTGAATTTCATATGGTGACTATGGTTCAAATCCCAGGCCTGGCTGGCCTTAAGCAGTTGGGTAGATCCCCTGCCCAAGATCTGACAGGTTAGAGGACTGAAGGAAGAGGACTGTGGTGTGACCAGACCCTGGGGACAGTACTCATCTCTCTCTCCTTTCTCTCACGTGCACATCTATGAGCTCTATCACGAATAAACAAACAAACAAACAAATGAGAAGAAAAAGGTGAACAATGAGGGCTTGCATACACCCACATGCCTGGGCTGGGTACCCACCAACACCATGCACTCTGAGCTCTGGGATATTTTGTGGGACAAAAAAGGAGGACGTTAAAACTACCAGAAGAACTGAACAGCCACACCTTCCCTCTTAAATCCCAGGCTTGGGACTGAAGTTCTTGAGGTCACCTGTGTCCTGCCCTGACTGTCATCGCTAGACAGAGCTGCTGATGAATGAGCCCCTGACTGCACAGCTGGGGCACTCAGGTTTGAGTGGCACCCCATGCAGGGGGAGACTTTGCAACAACAAACATGGCCTTCCAGGGCACTTTCTTCTGGAAACGTCCCTCTGACGGTGAACAAAAACAAAGAGAACTTTCTCTGTATTTAAACTTCCTTCTGAATGTTCTGTCTTCCCCACCCAGACCTCTGCACCATCAGGGAGAGAGCAGAAGGACCTCTGTGGCAGAATAAACCTGCCCGACCCAGGACAGGAAGAAAAGCCATTTCTCCAGGCAAATAAATGACCTTCAAGGGCAAACCTAGGTCCAGGGGTGCAAGTCACGGGGGGCCAGAAAAGAGCTCCGGGAAGGCAGGAGGAAGTTTAGGGAGGGCAGTGAGACAAGTCTCCGGTGGCTTAAGGCAGGGGACACCCCAGGGCCTTCAGACACCAGATTAGGAATGAGGCTAGGTAAAACTGTCCTTTCCAATGCTGAAACCAAATAAAGCTATCACAATCGCCTCTCAAAGGCTCGACTGGTTTGTTTGTGTATTTGTTTGTTTCAGTAGGGTGTGTGCGCTGGCAGGACACACACCCTACTGAAGACAGAAAGCGAGAAGCCACCAGGTCTAGGACTTGAGCAGTTTTTGACCATGTGGGAGTCCAGCACCTTTAACCACCACACCACCTACTGGCCCCTAGACTGGGGTTTTTAGCCTCTAGTATTTCAGGGGCATCAGCAGTCTGCTGAACAAGCCAATTGGAGCCACCAAGGCTCATTTTTTACAAACCGCAGGTAATAGGACCAACCAGGATTGGGGCTGGGCAAGTTGTTAGGATCTCTCGTCAATGCCATGAGGCAGAAACATAAAAGGTAATGTTACCTCTTTACCCCTGAGGGTTTTGGTAGTGAACCAGACAGCCTCCCTGTAAGTCTAAATAGTAAAGACACAAAGTTCACCAGGCTGGATTCGGAAACCTGGAGCAAGGTCATTATGTCACTGTGAATACCAGGGATTCTATTTCAAGCTCAGACTGCCTGAGGGGCTGACTCAGGGTGGGGTTAGAGAATGGGGAGGGGGGCAGAGGCGCCAGAGCTGTGCCAGCTCCACACCCCCACGGAGATCTCACCGAGAGTCTAGGTGCTAGAGTGGAAAACCTGTAGGCTCTGGAGCAATGTGGACCCAGCGCCACTCACTATGCACCCAGTCCTTCATTCTTCACTCAGTGAACATGTATCAGACTCAGTGCTAGGACCTAGTAACTTTCTGCCTGCAAGCGAGCCCTTTAACCTCTGGGCCCCGTCTTTGTTTCCCATGCAGAAAGCTTGTTGAGAGGAACGAGGCTATTGCATACATCACGTGTGTAGAGAAGGGTCTCCGTGCGTGTTTGCTCCTCTGCCTTTGGTGCAGAATCCACGGCGATGCTGTGCGAAGGTGGAAAAGGACAGCCGAGGTAGTTTCTGCCCTCGAGGACATTACGGACGGTCTGGGAAGTAGGACGCAGTGGACGACTGATCCAGCAGCCAACAGCAAGTGCAAAAATCTCAAGGCTGCCAACCAGCTCTGTCAGTCAACAGTGATCAGAGTGCAAGGGGATAAACACGAGGACGCTGGGCAGGCGGGGAATGCTGAGCTGGGCTTCTGAGGTCAGTACGTTGGTGACAGTGAACCATAATGACCTGTTTCTGTGCTATACTTAACGGCTTTACCAAACGTGTTCACTGATATCGACTTCGAGTCTCATGAGGACCTCTCGCGTGGACAGACGTCATCTCCTTTTACAGATGGGGAAGCTGGGGTCAAGTAATTTGCCTAGGGTGGCAATGCTGAAGACAGTGAGAGACCGAGAACCCATGCCCCGGGTGTGCTCGGAGCCTCCAGCAGCCAGGGCTCCGCTCTCCCGAAATCGCTTGGCATCTTAGCTGCAAGTTGCCGCAGAACAGGCTCAGACAGAGCCCAGATCAGGAGGCCGAGGAGCTCAAAGCGGATTTAGCTTTCGGCTATGACTCCACAGCCTTCCGAGGGGGGAAAATGGAGGGGTCAAGCAGGGGCCAGGAGGGCGCAGGGGGAGAGGCCCTAGGCCTCACTTCCATTCTCCCCTGTGGGGCTGACTCTCTGGCTGCAAGGCAGGAATAAAAGGAGGAGGAGTCTGCTACACCCACCATTAAGTGCTCTCCCAGTGGTATTTACTCAGCCTTTGGCAAGGAGGGTTGCGGAGGGGAAAAGCATCGCAACTGCAGCAAGAAGTTTGGGGGTCAGACTGGGGGAGAAACTTCCCAGCGTCTCGGAGGCAAGACAGAAAATCTCTAGCCGTTGTGGCTGAAGCATCCCCCTACTCTACTGAGTCTAGTGGAATCCAACCAGGCTAATAGGTGGCTGAGAGGGCCGATGGGAGACCCCAGGGGTCTGACGATGTCCGGGATGCTGCCAGCGGAGCTGCTTTTTCCATTCTGGAAGGATGGCCTGAGTGTGTGTCTGGGGGAACGAACGGGGCTCATACTAATTTAGGTGACTATAAAGCCATTCTCACGGTCCTGATGCAATGCTCAAGATCATAAGCAAGTGAGTAATTAATAACTAGATTGTGAACTAACCTCTTGCCTTGGGCTTTGCTACCACTTTTGCACAATCCGTCCCCGGGAAGAACAGCACCAGCCTGGATCCAGGTGTCTGGGTAGGTCACTAGCCCCAGACTCGTAAGCTCCAGAGGAACAGAAGGAGCCAGTGGGAGGGCCTCTGTGCCAGGCTCCAGGGCCAGGAGAGGGAGGGGAAACAGCCAGGAGCAGCAGCCGAGCTCCATCCATCTGTGTCAGCCCAAAGATGCCTCCTTCGTTCAGTGAGAAGGGAAAAGACAGAGTGCTGGAGCGTCCATCCATCCCCTGCTGTCCAGAGCCTGCCGGCCCAGCAGATGACACACCACTTGAGCAAGCAGTCACACCAAGGTGTGCTCAACAGGTGCACTGGGAGGGCGGGACGGAGCCTAGAGGGCAGGCAGAGGGCACAGGGCTGGATTTGGAGCAGTCAGAGAAGCCTCTCCCTCCACCTCCCTTCCTAGCTTGACACCCACTCAGACACATCTCCTATATATATATATATAACATTTTTTTAAAAAATTGGGACCAGCAGATAGCATAATGGCTATGTCGCTGGACTCACATGTAGTTGACCACGGTTCAAGTCCCAAACCCAGTGACTTAAACTCGCATCGGGCGTGTGTGCGTGTGTGCCCAAGATCCCGAGAGGAGAATGGAGAAGAAGAGATTGCGGCGTGGCCATCCTCCCTGGGGGTGATTTCTCACTTTCTGTCTCTCTGTCTCTCTCTGTCTTTCTGGTGAGCCCACGCGTCCTATAGCAAAAACCTCTCCAAAAAAATTAATTCACACTTTTCCTTTCTCTCTCTTTCTGTCTCTCTCTGGTGAAATTTAAGAAAATAATAATAATAACAAATGGAATTAAATAAATAATTATTTTTAAAAATTGGCCACAGGGCACGTGCGCTCACCAGGAGCAGACAGATAGAGAGTGGGATAGGGGAAATGATTGTGACACGATCCCTTGTCTTCCATTCTTCCACCTCTAAAGATTCGAGGCACACACATGCACGTGCTCAGCATGCTTCTCAAGCCACCTGGTCCAAGACTCAAACCACAGAGATGGCCATGTGGGATCTGGCTGCCTTAACCACCAGGTCAGGGAACCAACTTCCATTTATTTATTTTTTCCCAATTTTTTTCCTTTCCTTTCCCATTTCCAGTTACTCTGAAGTGTTTATTTCTATCTTTTCTTAGCCTTCATTTTGTTTCTCTTTTCTCCTTTAATTAATTAGTGAATGAATGGATGGACAGATCTCAGAGTCCCGCACAAGGATGCCAGCACAGCTGGGCATGGTTCATGGCTGTGTTTACCTTTCCCCAACTTGCGCAGATGCACTGGAGGGGCCAGCAATAGCCTTGGCACCTTCCAGGGACAGGTGCTATGCTGGCACTTAGCAATGTTTCCTATCTCACTTCCTCACCCCCGCCCACTCTCCTCCTCCTGTCCTCACCTACACACAGAATAAGTGCTCTAAAGACTTGGTTGGGTGCAAAGTTCATGGACTTGGTTCGCTGGTCAACTCTGCCCTCCCTAGCCATAAACTTTGGGTCAATTACCTAACGATACTGAACCTGGGTTGCTTCCTCTGTAGAATGGAGATGACAGTACCCATATCTGTCACAGGCCTGCACTGAGATTGGCCAGGGCTTAGTTTAGTACCTAACTCAGAGCACTGTATACTTTTTTTTTTCCAATCTGTTTTCCCAGCCCCATCTTTCTTCTCTGTCTCCCCTGCCCTGGCTCAGACCACTGCCTGGTTTCTGGTCCCATTAACCTACCAGTCTGTGTCTGCCTTGTCATTCCCCAGTCCGTAATGGTGCGTGTGGATGGCAACATTTCAAAGCACTTTCATAAGCACCTCTCATTTGCTCCTCACCACACTTCAAGGTGGACAGAGGGGACCACCTGCCTGTAGTGCTGAGAGAAGCACAGAAGGGTGTCAATTCTGCACTGTACAGGAGGAAGGCATAGCATAGGAGAATAGGTGACTATTAATCTGCAACTTGCTAACAGAAATAGCTGAGACTGGGTGATTTATAAAATCCGAGGTTTATTTGACTCACGGTCCTGGTGGTTGCAGAGTCCAGAGGTATCAGGCCCGCAACACCACTGCATGGCCAACAGAAGCAGAGGGGGTGATGGGCACATCAGAGAGTGTGATCTCCCATGGGCCTTATTTCCTCTCCTATTAACTAATCTCCCAAAGGCCCCGCCTTTAACACTATAATTGGATCAAGTTATCACTGTCTTAATCCCATTATAATGGCTCTACACATTAATTTGGGGGGGGTTTGGGGGTCATGTTCAAACACAGCAGTGACTAACCAAGGGCTACGTGACTGCAGAGTGGCAGGGCTGGACTGGACCTCAGAGTCCCTCCCATTGGCACTGAGCTCCCCAGGGTCACACGAGTATTTCTAGAACTTCACCAGCCCCTTCAAAGGATGTAGGGAATACCACCTGAAGTCCACACATTCAAAACCTCTCCTCCACCCTCCCTAGCCCTGACAGATGGGCAGCAGAAGAGAGCCAAGTCACTGGAGAAGCTGGCGAAGTGAAGTTTGTAGGTCATTGCACTAGGCCTAACAGACTAAAAATCAAAATGGAGGCATTCATGCTGAAGTGCCAGTTGCCAAACCGAAACCATGTTATCTGACCTTATAAACAGACCAGTTTTATTCGTCCAGTTTCATGACATGATAATGAAGTTCCCCTTGGTTTAATCCTTACACAAAAGAAATAACCAATGTTAACTAATCAGTTTTTTTCTCCTTGTCTCTGCCTTATAAGGAAAGCAATTTTTTTTTTTCTTTTATACTATAGGGCACTTGTGCTTGCTGGGGAGAGAGAGAGAAAGAGAGGGAAAGTGAGAACGCACCCTCCAGAGGGGATAGCTGCACCGCAGTTCCACCTTCTCCATTCTCTTCTTGAGACTCTGGACATGCACAGTTATTCCTGGTGTGTTTCTCAAGCCCGTCGTCCAAGACTAGAACCATATACTCGGTCATGTGGGACTCAGCTGCCCTAACCACTGCACCACCTCGCTGGCTCTCTACTTTTTTTTTTTTTTTTTAAGACAAGATCTTTATCCTCCTGCCTCTGCCTCATAAGTGACTGGGGTGACAGGCACTCTCCACTGACCTTCAGCTTGGTTTGGGAATTGAACCCAGGCTCTCCATATGGTCCTGGCCTGTGGAACAGAGTCTTGGCACATGCATCGCCACGGCTGGGCAAACCAATCTGCTTTTTGTTCTTTATTTCTGCTTTCTTCAGTCCTTCTCTGTCTATATAACCAACCTCTTCAGCTCAGCTTGTCAGAACAGTTATTTTATTTTATGGAAGGAAGTGTTTCTTGATTCTAGAATTGCAAATAAAGCCAGTTAAGACCTTTCATCCATTAATTTATTGATATTTGTGTATTTCAATTTGCCAGAGGCCACATGCACTTACTGGAGAGAGACAGAGCGAGAGAAAGAGGGAAAGTGAGAAAGCACACCCCATGGGATATGGTCACACTGTCACCCTTTCTCTATCTCTTCCTTCTTTCAGGATTTTGACATGCATGTACATGTACTTGGCATGTGTCTTCAAGCCACCAGGTCCAGGACTCCAACCATGGAGTCAGCCATGTAGAATGCAGGTCACATAGCCACCAGGCTACAGGCTGGCTCTGCCGGTTGAGATCTTTAAACTAATTGTAGTTTTATCTTTTGACAGCTGCAGCACTCGCCTGAGCAGGAAGCAGCACAGTATCTCAGCTTAACTGCCGTTGCTGGAACAGGAAGGCTGAGGCCCGTGGCAGACGGGGTGCCTGGAATAGCATCTCTGAGACCTGGGACCGCCTTCCTCCTTTCACTCACACTTCTTAGATTAGATACATCTTGAAGATAGCGGCCTTCTGACTCCGATTCTGAAGTCCACATATGGCTGCGTAGGTTATTTCCGAGTCACTCACTGAGCCACCTGGAGCCTGCGCCCCCTGTTAATATAATGGCTAGCCTTCCTTTGCCCATTAGGACGATGTGAACACAAAGGAAACAGCTGGTTCAAGAGTATTCTTCCTGGGCTCGATGGTTTCCCAAGTGGTTCTGTGTTTAGCACGTTAGTCCTCACAGTGACCTTGGGAGACAGGTGTTTTCTATAGGAGGGAGATGTAAACTCGGAGAGTCGTAAGAGACTGGCGAGGGCCATAAGGCCACTAAGTGTTGGAGCCTGGCCTTGACCTCTAAGTTCTTAGGTCTACTTCTAAGAAAGGTGACCCTTAAAAGGTCCCTTCTTTTTATTTTTTAAATTTACTTAATTTTTTTTCTAACATACACACACAGACTCACACAGGGAAACATACCCCAAATGGTCCCAACACCACAGCCCACTGGGACCGTAGCCAGCTCGGGATCATGGGCATGCGCAGGCTCTGTGTACTCAGGGAGCTCTCTGGACACAAACCTGAGACTGTTCCTTGCGGGCCAGCTTCGCAGAGTTCCTGTTTTACTGTCATACCACCAGCAGGACCCCTAACAAGACCCTTCTGAGGAAGGTGACCCAAGGGCAGAGGCCACTGGATGCTTGGAGCTGGGGTCAATGAGACAGGTCGATGTCCCTGAGAAGGCTTCCTTAGTGGGAGCAGGGCAGTGGTGGGGTCTCAGCCCAACTCTCCAAGCTTCTCTAAGCGTGGAGGAAGGACAAGAGAGGAGGGAGACGACCGAACGGGGAGCTGGCTGCCTGGCCAGCCCCGGCACTGTGTCCTCAGCTCTGCTTGCAGGAGAACAGCCGTGCCCCCTCCCACTCTCGCTTCCTGTTCAGCACTGGCCTCTCTACTTCTGCAAGGACAGAGCCTCACAATTTTAAAAAAATAATTATTTATTTTAATTTAATTTATTCATTCATTTATTTTAATTTGATCAGGAAGAGACACACACATACACACACAGAGGGAAAGTGAGAAAGCAAGCCACCAGGTCCAGGACTTCAACTGTGGTCAGCCGTATGGGAGTGTCCAGCACCTTAACCACCACGCCACCTGTTGGCCCTGAGCCTCACATTTTGACTCATTTGTTAGCTTGTTTTTGCTATAAGGAGCATGCACTCACCAGAGACACAGAGAGACAGGGAGATAGAGAGAGAGAAAGTGAGAAGTCACCTCCTGGGGGGGATGGTCATTCTGCAACCCCTTCTCCAGTCTCCTTGGGATTCAGGGCACACACATGCACCTGGTGTGATTTTCAAGCTGCCAAGTCTGGGGCTTGAACTGCACATTTGGCCACGTGGAATCCAGCGCCTTAACCATGCTACCTGCTGGCCCCACGTTTTGATCCTCAGCCCTTTCTCCACAGCCCCAAGAAGGTGAACACACACATTCCTGCCCCCAGGGCCACGCAGCAGCCTCCCTCTGGGCCATGCGCTCCATCAGGCTGGTGTCTCTGCCACATGAAGGGGGAGCCTCCCAAGGTGATTATAAGCTCCCCGGAGACAGAGGCCTGTCATTAGGCACAGACGTTCCCCCTCCGCACAGCAGCTCGTCCCCCTCCCTGCAGCAGCTCACTCTTCTGTTTCTCTGGCAATCACCTGCCAGGGCTTCCAGACTGCCCCTCTGCATGGGGCCGTTGTGTGGATGTGAGATATCCTGGGTGGGTGGGTGGGGAGTGCTGAGGGCTCTTCTGATGGGCGAATTGTCTTTGAGAATTGATGTCCCCAAGTCCAGCCACTTTAATCACACTACCCCTAGCACCTTCTAGAGAAAACTAAGCCCAGGGAAAAAGGAGATCAGAGGATCTGCAGCAGGGCCAGGGGCTCCTGAAGCCATCCCTCTGGGGTTCCTTTCTCCCAAGGCTTAGGAGGCAGACAGATCCCTCCAGCTGCCTCTGGACTCTGGGCCACTGGCACTGCCTCAGTGGCCAGGGGTGAAATAGGACCCTTCAAAGCATGCAGCAGAGGGAACCAGCAGTTAGCGTAATGGCTATGTCGCTGGACTCCCACGTAGTCAACCGCGGTTCGTGTCCCGGACCCGGTGGCTTAAAAAACTCACGCCGGGCGCGTGTGCGTGCGTGCCCAAGATCCCGAGAGGAGAATGGAGGAGAAGGGATTGCGGCGTGACCATCCCCCCTGGGGGGTGATTTCTCACTTTCTGCCTCTCTGTCTCTCTCTGTCTGTCTGGTGACTGCACGTGCCCTACAGTGAAAATCTCTCAAAAAAAAAGAAAAAAGAAAAAAAAAAAAAAGCATGCAGCAGAGAGCCCTGGAAGAAGAACAGTCCCCAGAGGGCTTCTGTCCTGGTCACTACAGTCTTTGCAACAGGCTCCTTTACTCTTTAGAATCAGCCAGGGGTTTGCACGTTTTTTTTCCTGTGAAGGGCCACATGGTCTCTGTCACAAAGTCCCCGCCCTGAGTTTGTAGCACAGAAGTAGCCACACACAGATGACCGGCCACGGCTGTGTTCTGACACAACCTTATTACGGACACTGAAATCTGAGTTTCATACAGTTTTCATGTGTCATGAAATCGTCTTCTGCTTTTCATTTTTTTCAGCCCCAGAAAAATCTAGAAGCCATTCATCCCTCATGGGCCCTACGAAATGGAGGTGGCTGGATTTCGCCCGTGCGTGGTGGTTTTCTGTTTCTCTCTCCATCAGGGCCGCCTTGTATCTCAGCCTCCTTAAATGAAAAGCACGACGGAGTTGATTAAAGGAGTGGAGATGAGACGAGTGTGTAACAGTAACCAGGCTCCTGCTGCTATCTTTGGATACCCATGTGGAGGTATTTTTAAACGAGTGCTTATTCAGTCTCTGCTTTGTGCTCTCATATGCTCTCATCCTCGTGGCAATCTGACGAGGCCAAGCAGCACTTCTCTTTCACAGATGGGGGAGAGTCAAAGGGAAGCTACCTTTCAGGGGCTGCACAGTCACAATGGCAGCTCCGGGATGCAAAGTTCTCCTTGGTTTTCTAGTGTGCGAGCCCCCCACAACATTACGGCCTTTTCCAGGCCCCCTGCAACCTCAGGGGAACTCATTTATCAGCCAACAGAATACTTCCCAAGCCCCTTCTAGATGCTAGGGACACACAGGCGAGGTCTCTACTTGGGGTATATATTCCAGCAGGGAAATCGAAGATTCACTCCTACGTGATTTCAGATGACCGTGAAGAAAGCAAAACAGGGGCCCGCAGGTGGCATGGTGGCTAAGGACTCCCACATGGCTGATGTGGTTTGAGTCCCGGACCTGGTGGCTTGCTGTCTCACTCCCTCTCTTTCTCTCTCTGGTCAAATTTAATAATAAGTAAATAAAATAAATATATATATATTTCTTTTTACAAAAAGAAAGCCATACAAGATGATGGGGAGGTGGTGGAAAGAGTCCTCCAAGGAGGTAATATCCTGAGAATTAAGAAGGATCCCCCACCACCCCTCGAGGCAATGAAGGTGAATAGGGGTTGGCTTCGTGGCCTAGTGGTTAAGGAAGCCAGATCCCACATGATCACCTCTGCAGTTTGAATCCAGATCCATGGGCTTAAAAATATGCTGGGTGCACATGCATGCCTGCCCCCAGATCTTGACAGGGGAAAAATGGAGAGGAGATTGCAGTAGGACCATGCCCCCTTGGGAGGGGTTTTCTCCTTCTTCCTCTCTCCCACTCCCTTTCTCTCTCTAACCCTGCCCCCTGTGAGTGCTTATCCCCTCTGGCAAAAATCATGGGGTCAGGAGGCAGTGTGGAGCTTAAAGTGGCTGGATTCCACATGGCCAGCCACACAGTTTGAGTCTGGGATCCAGCAGCTTGAAAAATATGCTGGGTGTATGTGCGTGTGTCCAAAATCCTGAAAGGAGAATGGAGGAGAAAGGGTTACAGCATGGCCATCCCTGCTTTGGGGAGTAATGTCCCACTTTCCCCCTTTCTCTGCCTCTCTCTGGGGGGCACACATGCTCTATAGCAAAAACAAACAAACAAACAAAAAAAGCTAAAAAAAAAAATCAAGTAATCAAAATTAAAACAAAACAAAAGGAAACAAAACAGGTGATGAAACAGCAAGTGTAAAGGCCCTGAGGCAGAAGCAGCCTGCAAGGTGAGTAAATTCCAGGAAGAAAGCTGTAGAAATGGGGTGAGAAAATGGGCAGAAGCCAGATTGTGTGAATGTCACTCTCCTTCAACAGGAAGACAGGCTCAAGCAGTGGACTGCGGTGAAGTCATTTACATTTTAAAAAATAATTATTTATTGAATGTTGTTATTATTACATTTTAATAATTTTTTATTTAATTTTATTTATCATTATTATTCTCTTTAAATTTGCAGGGAAATTGCACTCGCCAGAGAGAGACAGAGAGAGAGAGAGAGAGAGAGGGAAAGTGAGAAAGCAAGCCCCCAGATCTGGAACTCCAGCACCTTAACAACCATGCTGCCTACCAGCCTGACATCATTTAAATTTGGAGAATCACTTCGGGAGGGATGAATCTAGCAGGGAAAAGTATAAAAACCAGTGGAAAAGTCATGATGGGCACAAAAGGATTTGGAGCAGAGCAGGAAATGTGCCATGACTGTGGGAGCGGTCCTAGGATGGGGTGTGAGGGGGCTCCTTCTGACCAGAACGGTTGTCTCCTTCGTCCTCCTCCTCTCCCCCCACATCCACTCCCCATCTTTAAGTAAGGGAGACCAGAGACGGGAGTGGGAAGTAGCAGAGAAGACAGAGGCCCTCAGGAGGGCAGTGGCCTGTTGATGCTTTCCATCCCTGCCTTCAGAGGCCAGAGGCTCTTCAGTCATCTTGGCTACAGCCAGACCCGAAAGAAGTTGGGAGCTGGAAGCCTCCAGCTGCAGGAAGCAGGGTTGGAAACGGGGAACTGAGAGTCAAGAGCCTGTGACCCCCTTCTCTTCCACAGAGACTCAAAATAGAGGTGATCCCTTTTCAAAAGAACCGAGAGTGGGAATCAGGAAAGGAGGGTTCTATTTCTCCCTCTCTAGCAGCCTGGGGCTGGGGGCAGTGTGATGAGGGATCAAAGGTTAAGCATCTTTGTCAGATGAAAGGCAGCCCTGGGAGGCAGGCTGCATAGCCAGGCCCTTGCTGGAGGGCGTTGGAGGCACCAAGGACTTTGGCTTGGAATCTGAAAGGGGGTGGTTGGCGGAGGGCTTGCATGTGCTTGGTAAGGGGAGCATCCCTGTCCAACAGGCCCGGCGCCTAGCCCTAACCTTTAATCAAGCACAATGAAGCTTTCCTGGAAAGTAGAAGCAGTGTGGAGTACCCAGCCATGTGGTAACGGCCTGACTTTTGGGACTCACCCCATTTGCAAATTCCTTGTCTGCTTTGAGGTAACCCCTAGGACCAGAAAGGCAACCCACATCTAATCCAGTCCTGTGCTTCAAGTTCTCCCTGGGACCCTTATGCACCTCCACAGGGATCTTCTAAAACAGACTCCTGGGCCAGTAGGTGGCACAGAGATTAAGGAAGCTGGATCCCATGCAGCTAACTGCAAGATTCGAGTGCCGGACCCAGTGGCTTAAAAATCATGTTGGGTGCGTGTGCATGCCTGCCCCAAATCCAGAGAGGAGAGTGGAGGAGAAGGGATTGTGGAGCTTTCACCTCTCTCTCCCTCCCTCCCTCTTTCTGTCTCTGGTGAGCACATGCACCCTATTGCAAAATTTAAAAATTAACAAACTTTTTTTTTTTTTCTTTGCTAAAGGGCCTGTGTATTCACCAGAGAGAGACAGAGAAAGAGAGGGAAATTGAGAAAGCACTTCTCATGTGGGGTGGCCACACCACAATCCCTTCTCCATTTTTTCTTTCCGGAATTTGGGCATGCATACACACGTGGTCGGCATGTTTTTATACGGCCAGGTCTAGGACTCAAACCATGCAGACAGCCCTGTGGGACCCAACTGCTTTAACCACCATGCTGCTGGCTAGCCCTCTTTTCCTTCTTTATTAGTAGAAATAAAGGGAAAGGAAATGAATATTTTAAGCCTCTTTCTTCTTTTCTCCTTCTTCTTCTTTTGTATAAATTTTATTTATGATAGACTACACACGTGGCCATGTGAGAGCAAGAGCGATAAAGAGGAGAGGGAGGAGCACTGTCTGCAGTCTGGTCACACCCCTTCCCTGTCCTCCAGCCCTCCAGCTCATCTGCTCCTGGGCACTCACGCGTGTCCTGGGTGTTTCCGGCCGGGGTGGGAACTCGAACTGCAGTTGCCACGTGGGATCCGGCTTCTCCGGAGCCGCAGTCAGTCCTGCCTGCCCCACCCTGCAGGCCTAAGCTTCTCTGTTCCTATGACCGAACAAACCAAAACGTTTATTAAGGGATTACCGGGCGTTGAGAACTGTACATGTCCTATTTTATTTATTCTCTATGACTCTTATGAAAAGGATATTACCTTTACTTTACAGATTAGAAAATGGAGTCTCGGAGAGATTAAATGCCCCGCCTAGAATACACAGCTAGGAAGGAGGGGGCAGGATTTGAGGCAGGACTGCCCCCAAAGTCCTTATTCTTGTTGCTTTTGGAGCAGCTTCAGCGTGACTCCTCAGGTGTCACTTACTGCCTTTTGGTTCCTGCATGTGACTTCATCCTCTTGTCCGGGGTGCTCCAGCTCCTGATGGCCACGGGTGCTTCCCTCAGTCCTTTCTTCACACCCTGCCTTGATTTTTGGGGTCCTTGTTTGTGGTGACTACCCTCATCCACCGTCATTCCCACTTTCTCCCTGACTCCCACCTGACCAGACTGTCCTGGCCACCAGGGACCATGGGCTACTGTGAGGATCTACTGTGCCTGGCCAATGCCGCCGCTGGATTCAGACCCACAGACGAATGTCCTCAGCAGCCTTATCTGCCCAGCTCCACCCTGGGAGCAAGCAAATCCCCTCCAGCAGGTGAAGAGTAAAGCTCTGGCGCCAGCTCACCACAGAGCACCACCTGGCAATGAAAAGGAAGGGACGCTGATATGTACAGCCATGGGACAGACCTGTGGGGGATTATGTGGAGAGAAAAGCCCATCCCCAGAAGTCACAAGGCATATGATTCCCTTCACATAACACTTTCAAAATAAAACTTTAGACATGGGGGCAGGGGGCCAGCAGGCGACGTGGTGGTTAAGGTGCTGGACTCCCACATGGCTGACCATGGTTTGAGTCCTGGACTCGACGGCTTGAAAAATCACACCAGGTGCATGCTCTCAGGATTTGGGGCACACACACACACACACACACCCCTGGTGTGTTTTTCAAGCCACTGCGTCAGGACTCGGACCACGTACTCAGCCAGTTAAGATGCAGCCACGTTACCTGCCACACCATCGGCTGGCCCTAAACAGGGACTTGGTGTCTCTTGATCCTCCTACCTCGGCCTTTGGAATAGCTGGGACTATCAGCCCGTGCCACTGCACCAGGCTTTCTAGGGTATTCCAGGAACCAAGAGAGGAAGCAGCTTCCAGCGCACAGTTCCACACTGGGCCTCTGTGTTATGTTTTGTTTCAGTTTGTTTATTTTCCATGGGAAAAAGAATGAGATAGCACCTCACCAGGGTCTAAATGCCACAGGTCCAGCCCCAGCCTCTGCCAGTGCCATGTTGCACGCAAGCACAGTGCCTGGTGTGCTCGGGGAGTCCCCACACTTGAACTGGGAACCTTCCCATGTAAGATCACCTCCCAGAATGTCAAGTCTTACCACTGTACCACCATTTGGTCTTTATATTATTTTTTATAACTCCATGTAAATCTACCATAATCTTGAAATTTCAATGAAAAAAAAAAAAAAGACTTGAGAGCTCTCCTGTCCTCAAAGGGCTTGCGATCTCCACTGTGTCCCATTTCTTTGTTTTCTTTTCAGAAGCAGGTGTCACCATGTTGCCCGGCTGGCCTTGAATGCTCCATTGTCCCGTTTCTTTTGTCTAACTGAACACTGTCACATCATAAATGACTGTCCTGGTTTTCTTCAGAAAAGACATTGCTAAATGATCAGTGAAGCACCATACATTCAAGTTCAGCTTCACTTTTCTTCCTGATTTGCCCAATTCAACCTCTCCAACTTTAGCATTTTGTTTATTTATTATTGTTTTTGAGAGGTTTTTGTTACAGGGCGTGTGCGCTTGCCAGACAGACAGAGAGACAGAGAGACAGAAAGCGAGAAATCATCCCCCCAGGAGAGACGGTCACACAGCAATCCCTTCTCCTCCATCCTCTTCTCAGGATCTTGGGCACGCGCGCATACGCACCGGGTGTGAGTTTAAGCCACCACATTTGGGACTTGAACCGCGGTCGACTACATGGGAGTCCAGAGACATAGCCATTACATCAACTGCTGGTCCCTGCATTTTATTTTCTTTAAAGGAAAATTGGAAGGTGAGGTTTCTCCGTGGTCCCAGCAGACCAGCCTCCATCTCCCTGCTGGTGCTAAGAAGACGACTGTGGCCAGGACCAACCAATGCAATGTTCCCCTCAAATGCCACTTGGGAAGGCCCAGGTTGCTCCCTGGAGTCTCCTTGTACACACCGCTGAGTGCTTGTGCCTGGATCCCGGCAGACTGAGGGGGCTTGATTTCAGATAAGGACCCTGCTGAGGGCGCCTGACTCTTTCTCTCTGTCTTCCTCCCTCTCTCATGGAAGAAATAAATGAAAATAAACTTTAAAAAAGGGGAAAAAAGGGGGAGGGCCGCAGGTGGTGTGGAAGTTAAGGTGACCAGATACCACATGGTGGACTCCACAGTGTGAGTCCCAGACCCTGTGGCTTGAAAATCATGCTGGGCAGGTATGCGTGCCCAAAATCCTGAGAGGAGACTGGAGGAGAGGGGATTGCAGTGACCATTCCCCCGGGGGTCATTTCTCACTTTCCCTCTCTGTCTCTCTATAGAGCACACGCACCCTATAGCAAAATTAAAACAAAAGGAAATAAAAGAAGGAAAAAGCTGCAGTGGGCTTCCCTCTCTCTGTCCCTCTCTCTTCCCTTCCTCTCTTCCTTGTCCCTTCTCTCTCACCCCCCCAGTAGTGGAAAGAGGAAAGGTGCCCACCGCCCTGCATCCTGGAATCTGTTTGGTGAGTAAGTTCTCTGGGGAAATAGCAGCCCAGCTGTTTCCTGTCCCCATAACTGCTCCCTCCTCACCCCCTCACCTGGAGCCCCTTGGGGGTCTGTTTTCTGGAACCACCTCCCAGGGACTGTGCCAATCAAGGGAGGCCCTGGGTGGGAGGGAGAGGAAGATCTTGCAGCTCTGTCCTGGGACTTCAGCCAACATCCCTGGCCCCCCCTGCACTGTACCCCACCCCCACTCCAGCTTAGCTTGTAGCAGCCGGCTCTGTCCCCAGCAGCTGTACACAGCAGGGGTGGGGGACAGCCACACTCCCTCTCACTCCCAGGCAGCAGCTGAGGGCTGGGAGTGAGAAACTTGACAATGTCCTCAGGGGCCCTTCTGACATCCACCACCGAATCTCTTTCCCATTCACGCTTCTCTCCAGGCAGCCAGCTCCTCTCAACCATCCACCTCCAGGCCCTCCCCGAGGCAGGTTTGGAGGCTCCTGCCAGTGGGAGGAACCGGACTCTGTCCCACGTTGGGCTGGGCAGTCCCGGGGAGGCCACAGAGTGGGAGTCCCAGCAGCTGGGTCCTTTCTTGTCCTCATGATATGCACAACGAAGGGCACCGGGGACTTGGGTTTCCCAACTCGGCTGAGAAACTATTTCCTTTCGTTAAAGAGGCATGTAATTAGCCAGGGGAATGAGGGCCCTGGAGAGTGAGCACATCCTTTGGCTACCCTGATGAGAGGGGCTCTGGAGATGAGAAGCCCCCCTTTTACACTCCCCCCAACACACGCAAATGCTCCACACTCTCCCTCTCTGTTGCTCTCTTACACACACACACACACACACACACACACACACACACGTGCATGTGCCCAAGCAACTTTGGGTGCCTTGGGGTGTGTGGCTTGTCCTGACAGTTGTGTTGGATTGGGAGTGGGCTGTGGCAGGAGGTAGGCAGTCGCAAGACTGTCTCCAGCCCCCTTGGGACCCTTTCCTCCCAGGTTCTGGTCCAGGCTTGGATCGCCCAGTGGACTGCAGTGGTCCAGATGAACAAGCCAGCAGCTTCTCTGAAACTACTCTGAGCTGGGCTGGGCAAGTGGGAGCCAAGAGCTGGGCTTCTTGGATGAAGCCAGCTTTAGTCCATGGCTCTTAGATAAGACCCATGAAACACAAAGCTTAAATCAAAACACAGGCCCAGCAGCTGCAGTGACAGTTAAGGTGTTGGATTCTCACAGGGCTGACCGCAGATTGGGTCCTAGACCTGGTAGTTTGAAAATCACACTGGGCACATGGGCATGCACGCCCAAAATCCCAAGGGGAGAATGGAGGAAAAGGGATTGTGGTCCCATCCCCTCCGGTGGGGGACTTCATGCTTTTTCTATTTCTCTCCGTCTCTCTTCTGAAAGCACACACTCTCTATGGCAAAACCCTAGGGGAAAACAAAAACCAACCAACCAACCAACAAAAAACAAACCACTGCGGTGAAAAATCTAGGAAGCATTTATATCAGTAATACTTAACTTTTAAAAGATAATTATCCATCTAGTTTTATTATTATCATTATTTTCTTAATTTACTACAGAGCATGTATATCCACCAGAGAAAGTGAGAAAGCAAGTTGCCAGGTCTGGGACTCTAAGAAACGGTTGGCCATGTGGAAATCCAGTGACTCAAACACCATGCCACCTGCTGGTCCCAGGACAGTTCTTAACTGGAGGCAATTTTGTCCTCTTATGGAATGTCTGGAGACCTTTTTAAAATTTTGTTTGCTATCCCGTGCATGTATTTCCCAGAGAGAGAAAGAAAGAGAGAGAGAGAGCGAGCGAGTGAGCGAGCGAGTGATGCAGGATTGGGGGAGGTGGTGGTAAGAAAGCACCTCCCAGGGGTGATGGCCATGCTGAAACCCCTTCTGCATTCTCCTCACGAGCTTATGTTATGTAAGCATGCACACACATGTACCCAGTATGTTGCTATTTTTTTCGGGTTTTTGTCATAGGGCATGTACACTCGCAGGAGAAAGACAGAGAGAGGAAAAGTGAAAACTGGTCCCCCCAGGGGATGCTGCAATCTTTTCTCCTCCATTCTTATTTTGGGATTTGGGGCACCCACACACATGGGTCTGGCATGAGTTTGAAGCCACCGGGTCCGAGAATCAAACTGCAGTTGACCATGTGCGAGTCCAGTGCCTTAACCACTCCACCACCAGCTGGCCCCACACCTAGTGTGTGTGCTATGTGTGTAAGTATTATTTACAAACTTTATTTATCTATTTTAATTTGATCAGAGAGGGAGAGAGGGAGAGAATGAGAGAGAGGAAGAGTGAGAAAGCAAGCCACCAGGCCCGGGACTGGAATCGTGTGGAGCCAAGTGGGAGTCCAGTGCTCTTAACCACCACGCCACCTGCCGGCCCCACTAGTGTGTTTTTAAGCCACTGGGTCTGGCACTCTGACCACTCATTTGACCATCTGGGATCCAGCGCCTTAACCACCAAGCCATTGACTGGCCCCTGGAAACATTTTTAATGATCGTGGCTGAGGGGTAAGGTGCAATTAGTATCCAGGGATAGGTAAAGGCCAGGGATGTGCTAAACCTCCTACAAGGCCTTTCACAGGGCATCATCCGATCCACAACGACACAGCCTGATTAGAGCCCGTCAGGATCCTGATCTGATAAACCAGCACTTCTCCGACTCTTCCCATTCACCAGCAGCTCCCCTGCCGGACTGGGACCCCAGAGGTCCGCTGGAGGCTGGCAATTAGTCTATCCTCCCAGGCAGGGATACCCACTGCAGGCCTCCCCAGCACACTCTGCTGAGCCCTACAGGGAGGGGAGGTGCTGAAGCTGGCCTGCTGCAAACTACCCTCCTGTGGCTCTGCCTGCCTGTCCTCAAGGCTCAGAGAGACTTTAGTCATCCACGCCCAGGCAGCAGGGAGAGGCACAGGAGACCAGTGCGCATGTGGGACGTTACTGTGCAGAACCATGCACCACTCACCCTCCCCGCCTTTTAAAAACATTTTGACAGACAGAGACAGAGAGTGAGGGAGAGAGCTCCCCCATGGAAAACAGTCACGCCACAATCCCTTCTCCTCCCCATTTCTCCTTCCTTTTGGGACTTTGGGTTCATGTGCACCCGTGCCCAGTGTGCTTCTCAAGCCACTGGGTTTGGGACTCAAACTGTGAAGTCAGTCATGTGGGATCTGGCTCTGTGAGCCATCAGGCCACAGGCTGGCTCCCTCCCTTGTTTGGAGGAATGGCTACAGCGTTAGGGAAGAGGTAAGTGTGTGCTCAGGTGGAAGCTCACCCACTCCCAACGTCCCGCCCCGGCCCTGATTATTTATTTATTTATTCAAAGACTTATTTTAGGTCACTTTATTTATTTTAATTTGACCAGAGAGAGAGAGAGAGAAAGAGTGAGAGAGAGAGATGGAAAGAGAGAAAGTAACCTACCAGGTCTGGAACTTGAATGGTGGTTGGCCAAGTAGAAGTCTAGCACCCTTAACCACCATGCCACCTGCCAGCCCCATGGCCCTTATTACTGTGCTCTGCGTCCTAGGCAGAGCCCCCTTGTGACATATTTTATGAGGAGCACTGGTTACCTATCATTTCCATTTCCCTTCTGCTACCCACCACCTGACTATGGAGGACTGACCAGCCAAGAGGATGCCGTCATGAGGAGACCTGGCCTGAGCGCTTCCTGAATGTCGGGCGTTCCAGCAGAGCCCCCTGTCTGGCCCCATCTGCCAGTATCAAAGCGTACATAAGATGCATGTTGTTTGCCAGCTAGTTTGCTGGACAAGTACAAATAGCACCGGAAGCCAGGCACACAGGGAGGCAGTTAGGAGCCTGAGACCGCTAGCTGGCTGATTCCCAACTTCCCTTTTGCCTCCTATTTACCTATATTACGCCATCATCCCACTCTCCAGAGAAAACGGTCAAAGAAGGGCGACTTCCCTCTGC
>NW_006160147.1:4147474-4151548 GCF_000334495.1 Tupaia belangeri chinensis
CAGGAATGAAAGGCCCCACGGTGCAGTGTCCAGGCTGCTCTTCGTTCTGTCACCGATGCGTTATTAATGTCCTGTCCCCTGGGGAAATATTACCGTGAGGCCTTTTGCTATGCAGTTCCATATACGATTCTCATGACAACCCCAGAGGTAGACGCTACTGACCTGGTTAACAGACTGGAAACTGAAACTCAGGGAGGTGAAGTTCTGGCCGCAGACCCAGCTCGGTGGTGAAGCAGAACTCGAATCCACTCAAACCCAGGTCTCTGACTTTCTGTCCAGAGTTTTTCTCACTCTCTCTCTTTGCATCTATTTTTGGTCAATTCACTGCTATCTGATGATTCTGCTAGAGGCTGGATATTCTGGGAAGCAAGGAAATGGAGCTGAAATATGATTGATCAGTGCTGACCTTAGTGAACACGAAGGTGGCAGAGTTGTGGCTGTCAGCTATGTGACCTGGTGCCATCGTGTAACCATCTCCAGACCTCAGTTTCTTCCTCTGTAAAGTAGAATAGTCATATTACTTGACCCGTTAGGGACTGTGGTGAGGCCTCAATGACTGAAGGCATGGAAAGTACTCATTGTGGCTTCTCAGTGCCTGGAACACAGTAGGTACTCCATAAACAGGAGCTGCTGCTAGCACTAAGACGTAATGTCAGAAGTGTAAGTTCACAGCCGAAGGAGGTTTCCAGATTGAGATGCAGATCATGGGAAAATGTTGCTGTGTGTCCTCTTTGCACCACTCCTGACCATGAATCTCTGTGGCTGTCAAAGACGTTTCCAGGGTACAAGTCTTTCCAGAAAGAGAATAAAAAGAACATCCCAGACCATGGTCTGAACCTGAAGGAAGTCCAGGATCCTTAGGGATCCAAAGCAGAGGATCTGCTTTATCTGTGGTGACTCCCACAGAGACATGAAGCAATCGAGAGTGAAGAAAAGCCTCTCCAGAGTGGCAATGAGAATGCTGCTGTAGGATTTAGCAGTACTGTTAATCCAAACCCAGGAGGTGCAGTAACAGGTTTGCATCAGTAACACCACTGAAGCCAAGTCATCTTTTCTAGTAAAAAGAAAAAAACCAAGTGTCCGGTATGGTGGACAGGCAGTAGAGCACCATTCTGCAATGCTGGAAACCATGTGGGGAATGTAGGGTTTGGATCCCGAGTCACCCTGAGCAGCAGGGACATGTGCATGCCCATAATGCTGGGGACATGTGTGTGCCCATAATTCTGGATGGCTGGAAGCTATGGTGGAGGGTGATTGCAACATGATGGGAGCCTGTCAAGGGTGCCTCTCTCTCTTTCTCTCTTTCAATAAAATAAACAAACTTAGAAAAAAGAAGAGAAAAATGAAAGGATTTAGTCTAGCTGATCCTTTGGCATGGCTTAAATGGTAGTGGTTGTCAAAAGTTAGTGTGCATCAGAATCAATGGGGGGCCAGCAGGTAAAGTAGTGGTTAAGGTGCTGGACTCCCACGTAGCCAACCTTGGTTTGAGTCCTGAATCCAGCAGCTTGATACTCACGGCTTGATACTCACGTTGGGCATGTGTGTGTGCATGCCCAAAATCCTGAGAGGAGAATGGAGGAAGGATTGCAGTGTGGTCACCCCCGTGGGGAATGATTTCTCACCTTCCCTCCCTGTGTCTCTGATGAGTGCACACAGCGCTCTAAAAAAGAATAAAAGAATCAATGGGAGGGCAGTTAAACCCAAACTGCCAGGTACTCTCTCCAGAATTTCTGATTTTACAGATCCAGGATAGGGCCTAAGATTTTGCATTTCAAACAAATTCCCAGAGAATGCTGAGGCTGTTGATCCAGGGACCACATTGTGAGAACCACTGATTTAAAGCACTTTTCTATGAGCAGCCAAGGAGTATCGGATTGCAGAACCCTTATCGCTTTGCTTCTAAATACATATAACAGTTGTATTTAGGTATTAGCCTCTCTGCTGTCACATTGATTAGAAAACACAGATATATATTCTTAACGAAGAGTTAAGAAAAACAGAAACCCAAAACAAAGAAAGTCCATTTGAAAGTATGAATGACATCAACAAGAAGTGCTTTGGCCTGTCAAGTGGGTAGATTGCTGCATCAGGACCCAGCTGGGAGTGCTGTCCTTCTCTTTCTCTGTCTCTCTCAATTATGTAAGAAATAAAGAAACTTAAGGTAGAAGAAAAGAGAAAGCAGCAGGCTTCTCATTTCTCACTCAGTCTTTCACGCTGGATGCTTTTGTGCTGAGACTCTGCCTTGTGCATGTCTATCTCCAATCAAGCTAGGATTTTAACTCTACAAAAATATGTTAAAAGCCACGCTCAGGGAAAGACTGCCCTCCTAGCAGCTAAGTTCTCATAACACATACTCTTAAGACGAACGAAAATCCAGTTCTCACGACCTTAAATGCCGACACTAGTCCACAATGCCTAATGAGGGAGAAGCATGTGGCATGCACATTCACAGAACTCAGTGACAGTAATGGAATGGAGAAAAGTGAAAATCCGACCAAAGCCAAAACGACCACTTCTATCTCCTTCAGCAAGATAACGAGACAAGAGGGACTTTGACTTTTGGGAGTTATCTTATCTAGCCAAAAGGCACAAATGTTCTTAATCTGAGAGGGTATTGTAAGATAACAGGCTCCTGACCAACATTTTAGTATTTATATCGTCTGTTACCCAACTTATGAAGTCCAATATATTTTTTTTAAAAAAAGGCCTCTTCACACTCTTTTGAAAGTGGGTCTTTCTTCCCTAAAGACTGAGAATTTGTGGAGGAGGGAGGAGGCATCCATTTTTGTAGCTTGTCCTTGAGGTTCAGTTGCCAAAATGCTATTGGTCTACAAACGGGTTTCATGAGCATTCCTCCACCAAAAGCATTCTAGTGAGGCCTCAGTGTTGTGAGAACACAGGATATCACATTTTATCAGAAACACAGTTCAGTTGAGCCCCTGGGTTCTGCCTCTGATTGTGGTTCTAATAGATAGTTCTGTGGCTTCCTTTCGGGTATTAAACTTAAAAGACCAAGGACACAAAAACATGATGATTTCATATACCAAAAATATGCTACTGCCAAATGTTACTAATCAGTTTTCCAATCCAGATGAATACTCTCTCGCTTGAAATATATATGCCCCATAATTAGGAGTACAGTTCAAAACCACTGCATACAATTCCTGTTTTTGTAGAGAAGCTGAATCTACATCCAAACTCCAATCTACAGTGCTGTATACGTACACTGGGAAATAACAAACAAATGAACAAATAACTTTTACCAGGGCAGGTGACTTGGGAGTTGTCACTCTGCGCTCCCCCACGAGCCACCCTGTATTGTGGGCTGGTTCAAGTTTTCCTTTGTGTGAGAGTGTTCTTACTACTAATAAATAACTCATTTATACTTGAGAGACAAAGCTAAAAAGGATCTCAGTTCTGCAGGAATGAGGTTTTCGCCTGCAGTGTACCTTGCCTAGAGGTAATTGCTGCTTTTGTTTCAGACTGGTGGGCCGCAATGCCAACAGCAACCCGTGTACAGAGAGCCTGTTATCCCGCAGCCTCATTCACCCTCATAATGTCTCTTTGAAGCACAAGAGAATCAGTCCCTTATGATTCCCATTATATAAAAAAGAGACTTGGGCACAGGGTGGGCGGGCAAGTGGCTTGCCCAAGATTACCCTGTAAATTGATCTTCTGATTTTTCCCACAACCAGCCACAAGGCTTCCCCAAAGCAGGTCCCCAGATTAGGAAAAGTGATTGGGGTTCGAATAAAACAAATGACGACCCCTGCAAATGTTTCTGCTTTCTCTGCTGAATATTCACATAAATTTCCTGGAATAATCTAGTTTCAATATTTCATGCTTTAGTTCCCCCAAACTGTCAGACTATCCCAGACATGCCAACATTCTGAGATCCAAACTATATCTTAGATTAAAAAAAAAAAGGGGGGGGAACCAGCAGTTAGCGTAATGGCTATGTCACTGGACTCCCACGTAGTCGACCGTGGTTCGTGTCGCGGACCCGGTGGCTTAAAACTCACGCCGGGCGCATGTGCATGCGTGCCCAAAATCCCGCGAGGCGAATGGAAGAGA
>NW_006160147.1:4151568-4180382 GCF_000334495.1 Tupaia belangeri chinensis
AAAAAAAAAAAAAAAAAGTAAGGGACCAGCCATTATTGTAATGGCTATGTCACTGGACTCCCATGTAGTCGACTGTGGTTCAAGTCTCGGACCTGGTGGCTTAAAACTCACACTGGGCGCATGTGCATGTGTGCCCAAGATCCCAAGAGGAGAATGGAGAAGGGATTGTGGCGTGGCTATCCCCCCTGGGGAGTGATTTCTCGCTTTCTGTCTCTCTGTCTCTGTCTGTCTGGCAAGCACACGCGCCCTATAACAAAAACCCCTCCACACACAAAAAAATTAATTGGGAAATGTGACAAAACTCTTCATTATGGTACATACAGGTCCAAATTTTGGGGTTGCAATATAGTCACCATAATTTTCATTGTTGATAAATATTGCCAGCCTACTCAGAGGTGAACTTCAGAAGCAACAGTTCTTAGAAAATTCCATCTCGACTGTCTATTATTCTTAATGTGTCTCCACTTAGACTTCAACCTCTCAAAGACAGGGGAGCAGCTTCTCAGTGACCGCTCAATGATGTTGACTTCTAGAGAACAGGGAGTAGCCCATGAGCCAAACATTAGGTCTTATTGTTTCATCTGAGTATGTGGGAAGAGAATGAGGGAAAGCAGGATGAGAGGTGTGACCTGCTTTACTGATGGCTCCAGACTGACCTGTTGAGCAAATTCTAGCACAATAAGCACTCTCTTGGACTAGCTACTGTGTATATCCTGTGTACCCAAACACTACCAGCATCCCCTACAATAGAGCTTTGGAATCCCAGCTCTGTGTTGCTCCAGATCTACTAGGAAACACTATGTATCTTGCACCCATGCCAGTTGTGTGGCTCTTGACAGGACAGATGGTTCTTCATCTACCTCCAGGGCTACCTGGTCCATGTATAAACAATGTGTTTCCCTCAAAAACACTGACCTCCGTGGAAACCAACTGCTCATTCACAAAAATAAGAGAAGGAAAGGAGAGAGAGGGGCAAAGTAGGTCAGAAGCAGGTGGAAAGATGAAACGAGGAGCTTGGAGTTTGTAACTAAGATGTGACACGCATTAGGTACGACGTTAGGTTACTGAAGCACCAGATGATATTCCAAGATCAAACGAGTCTCTCTTGATTCCTAAAGACACTTAAGTGTCTTGTAAGAGTTTTACTAGATCATTTTTCTTGCCTACTTTAGAAGTCAAGTCCTATTTTTTAAGTGCTTAGCATTTTTATTCCATTAAGCTGAATTAGTGAACTATAAGAAAACCAACTTCAGCCACCAAGTGAGGACCAGTGTGTCGTCTCGGTACACCTTTTGGTAAAGGTCACAAGCTATTTTTTGTTTATTGCATCATAAACATATTCAGTTCATTGTGGATGAGAATCACTTTTTACCACATAACCAATCAGTCAGGGTTACCAAATCAGTAGTCATCTATTTTTTTTTATTATTTTTTATTTAACTTTATTTATTTATTTTAACCTGACCAGAGAAGGAGAGGGGGAGGGAGAAAAAGGGAATGTAAGAAAGCAAGCCGCCAGGTCCGAGACTCGAACCATGGCCGGCCATGTGGGAGTCCAGTGCCCTTAACCACCACACCACCTGCTGGCCCCCCAGATCAGTAGTTATCTTATCCTAAAGTGTTTTGTGGATCAATGACTTTCTACCACCTTCAGAGACTTACTTAACCCATCCTCCTAATCTCCTAGCCCTGACTACATCTAGACTATACTACCGTTCCTACCCACAAAGGGAGAAGTGTAACTATTGGATACGTTACATTTCATATCAGCCAACGAGCCGGTCTCATGCATTTTAATAAAAAAGCTTGTGCGTCTAGCTAGTAGTATATTTAAACGTGGCTGAATCCCATATAGCCAATAGCACGCATGGTTCAAGTCCCAAACCTGGCAGCTTGAAAAATACACGGGCACGTGTGTGTGCCCAGAATCCTGAATGGAGAAATGGAAAAGGGACTGTGGCGTGATCATCTCTCATAGGGGTGGGGAGTAAGGGGTGGAGTGCATTCTCACTTTTCTGTCTTTCCAAGTGCATGTACACTTTGGCAAATAAGAAAACAGAGCCTGTGTGTGTGCACATGCACACATACTGTATACTCAATAGCTAAAACATTACCAATAATAGTAATGTATACTTTCTTGACCTATCTATCCCTTAAAGGTAGATTTCTGAACAAATCACTCCTGAGTGCCACCTTAGAGCTAACCCAAGGCAAACAATCATTTCCAACATTTTATGTTATCATATTTTAAAGTAACTATTTGCTTTACTAGGATGGAAACTGGTTGCACCCTCTCACTCACTGACCCTAGAATTAACACAGCATTTATTTCACAATATTTGTCCAGAGTTTTACTATTGAAACGGGGGGCACGCCCATAAGCAATGTGGATTTCTCCTGGTGGTGACCTAGCCAAAGCATGTCAAAAATGGGTGCCTGTTCAGTCAAGATAATGGAGGAAAAGCAGCACACATACCATCAAGATAAAGGAACGCGAGGTACATTACCTTGAAACACGACTCAGTAATGAGTCTCGGTATCTGTTGTGTACAAATACAAGCCAGTCAGTGCTATTTGTGCATGAAACAAGGCTTTTGAGCAGGAGGGCAATTTCAAAAGGCAACAAACACCTGGTTCAAAACAGGGCTAAGAGTTCACAGCTGCATTTTGAAATCTCGACACACATTTTCATTTTGGGATGTTATCCACATAGGTTTGGGAGCTGTAAAAAGGGAGTGACGTAACAGGACAGATGTGCATGAACTGAGATCCTATTCCCATTTTTAACTGAGAAAAGGGGCCAACTCCTGGCGTGGTGGTTGTATCCCACATGGCTGACTATGTGGTTGTATCCCGGCAGCTTGGAAAACACTGAGCACGTGTATGTGTGCCCCAAATCTCAAGAGCAGAATGGAGGAGAAGGAACTGCAGTGTGGTCATCCCTACTAGGGGGTGATCTCTCGCCTCCCCCCCCAAATGCAGGTGCCCTATAGCAAACTAAAACCAAAAGCAAAACCATCCAGAAGATATATTAATTATGTTATGTGAGCACACTGATCACAGATCCTCTATAAGCCAAGCAGCTGGCAGAGTGACCCAATACAGCGAAAGCTGAGCCTCAGGAACACCATCTATAATAAAAGGAGACGGGGAGTGCAATCATGCCACGAGCTGAGTATATTGAGGGCAAACACTGCCCTCTACTGGCACAGGGTGACTGCTGGTCAAAACGACTACTTTCTCAAGAATCGCTATGTTCACACATAATCCGAAAATAGCTTTCCAAAAATTGGAATTTTTGTGTCTAGGGAGTAGAGATATTTTCAATTAAACTGAAGTATTCACTGAGAAATCTTCAAGTCTCATTGGAAAAACGTTTCAGATCTTCCCCATGAAATCTTGGATGTAACTCATCTGACTGGTGCAAGAAGTATCACTTTCCCTTGGAAATGAGGAACAGCAAAGTGCTCAAGTTCAACACGAGGAAGATTCAGGGGAGCAGATGATGCAGTCAACTGTGACCAGACAATAGGAGCTGGCTTAAGAACTGCTGGGACCACTGAAAGCAGACAGAATGGGCAACAACTCAGCCAATGTCAGAGCTAGCAGGAAAATAAAAACGTCACGAACTGCAAAGTGGTAAACGCTGTATCCTAATGCTCACAGATAGCATCAAGGTAGCTCCAAACATCTTAGTCCTAGGCATCTGTTTATCCACTTGATGGTTTTTTGAAATCCTTTAAGCCACTGTGATTCTTCAGCAGTGTACTGAAATATAAAATGTGGTAATTAAGCATTAAACAACTACAGATGGTGAGAAAAAGCGAGTGGTTAATGTTCTTCCAGAGTCAACTCTGACCTGGGACAAACAACTCCATTAAAACCTAAATTTAAAGGTAGCCAGTAGACAACCAATAACAGCATGCACAAAGAATTTCATTTCAAAGCCAAGGTGTGCTTGCATGTCAAGGAAATTATCTGGCTGACAAGGTAAGCACTAAACAAGAGAAGAAACGGAAAAGAATGAAAGCTCTGGAGCCAGCTGCTGGCGTAGTGGCTAAGGCCACTGGATCCCTGAACAGTTTAAGTCACATGAGAAACACTTTGGGTGAGTATGCTTTTGTGCTTCAAATCCTGAGAATAGAGAAGGGAATGGTGTGGTCATTCCTCTGGGGGAGTCAGTCACCCCCCTTTTCTCTTGTGAGCGCATGCGTCCCATAGCAAAAGTTAAAAAAAAAATGTTGTAATATCTATGATTACCAGCCCACATCTAGAGGGAATCTTGTACCATGTTCTCTGTGTAACATTTAACTTTCTTTTTGAACAGAGAGATGGAAAATGAGAAAGCAAGCCACCAGGCTCAGGACTCAAACTGTGGTTGGCCATGTGGGAGTTAAGTGCTACTTAGCCACTTGCTGTCCCCCATCTAACTTTTTTTAAATATGAGAGATTTTTGCTATAGGGCGCATGTGCTCACCACACAGGCAGAGAAACAAAAGGTGAGAAATCACCCCCGGGGGGATAGCCATGCAGTAATCCCTTCTCCAATCTCCTCTTAGGACCTGGGCACACATGCACATGCACTTGGCATTCAGGACTAACCACAGTCGACTGCATGGGAGCCCAGTGATATAATTTTGCCATCTGCTGGTTCCTTAACTCTTAATTTTAAAAAATGTAGTTCTTACCAGTATGTAAAATTGAATGAGGGCCAGGTAGTGGCATAGTGAAGGTGCTGGACTCTACATGGCTGACTATACTATCTCCTGCCTGCAGCTTGAAAAACATGCCAAGAGCATATGTGTGTGTCCAGAAAACCAAGAGAATGAAGAGTGGCCCCAGAGGGCCCATGCTCTTAAGTATTTAATTTTGAGACAAGACATGCTTTTCTTCTATCAACAATAGGGACAGTCACTGTTAAAAGTTTCTAAATAATTTATTCGGGAAACAGCCCCCCAAAGTAGGGCTGGACTGGAACTGATGATATAAGTCAATGTATTTATTGGCTTTAATAAGAAGTACACAGAGCACACATCTGGGTTATAAAAGCCCTTTTATAAAGCCATTTTTAAACAAAACAAAACAAAAAAGTTTACAAAAGAAAAAAAGATACAGAAAAAGAATAACTTGCTTCATATGTCCCAAAAAGAGAAAAAATAAAGGGGACAATGCCAACATGCTCAACAATAAAGGGTTCTTTTTCTTATTTTTTTAATACAAAATACAAGCAAAGGATACACATACTTAAAACAGAGCTCAGGAGCAGACACGCAGTCCTGGGAACCCTTCAATAAAAGCAAAGCAGGAGTTTGTTTTTTCTTTGTCTATGTAGATACAGAGACTGGGATATGTAAAAATTAAGTATCACAAAAGACCATCACACGATTCTACCAATGCATGTTGCATCTATAATCACGAACATGGTCAACAAAATCATGTTCACTTCAACCCCATTTCAATTAAATTAAAGAAAAAAAACTTTTAAATAAAGTGGTTACATTCAAACTTTCACTTCCTTAGTACCATGCTGCGACCTCAGCACTGTTAAGGTATTGCAAGAATGCCCAACCCTCTGGTGTCTGATCATGAATCTATCAACTTTGCAAGTATGAAGAAAGGGAGGCCCCAGTCTCAATTCATGGACTACTTAATACATTTACACTGGTTCCTCTCTTTTACCCTTCCTGCTTAGAACGTAATAAAAGATTAAGGAATAAAATCAAGGAAGACTGGGAGTTCTAGAGCTGGCAAAGTAAGTCTCAAGGATGAATCAAGGCAAACAATTACTGAGAGCTTGGCTGCTGCGTAACCTGACGAGTCTTAAGTCTTTCCTTAAATCGCACAGGAATTAGGTGTATAAGGTTTGCTGCAACACGTTCATGGTAAACAAACTAAGTAGAGCTCTTATTTACAAATCTTGTAACAAATACTTCTGGAGGAAAAGAAAAAAAGAATTCACTAATTTCCAGAAGACAAAAGGTTTAATTGCCAGACATATATAAACACACACTCACACCCAAACACTCACGCCCACACAATACTTCAGGGGTTTTTATACATGTTATTTTAGGGCATAAGCTGAGTACCATACCCCTACACCCCCCCAAAAAAAATCCCGATTTAACCCTCCTCCCCAATAATCTAGAAAACCCTCCCTTCACCCCTGATGTACAAAGTGTATGCACAACTGTGGCATAGGACCAGCCACACGAAGCATGCTCAAACTGATGTCACCAGTTCAGTCACTCTATTGGCATGGCAACAGGCAGGTTATGAGATTCCCTCCCGCCCCCAGTAGTGGTTATTACACAGTCAGCACCACTGTGAACTCCATGAACTAGATTTGGAAAAAAAAAAATTGTATAGATTTGGGATTCAGAGAGAAATCATGTTGTACTGAGTTATCCAAGACAGAAAAATGGGTTGAGACTGAAACTGGCTATAGCTTAATATCCCAATATTTTAATGGTAAAACAACTCTCCATTTTCAAGTAAACCCAGCTTTACCCACTGAGAAAGTCCAATTTTCTAACCTCAAAAACAACAAGCTTGTTATAATGTCCCTATCCTGTAGCAGGAAATTGTGCATTACTTGTACTGTTTAACTATCTTACTCTAAATGCTATAAAGACCAGAGCCCAGGTTTCTTCCTTTCCAAACTCCTAAGGTGATAGTCTTGTTTTCAGTGCAGCTACTAGTGATGCAGGCTGAGACACGTGGTCATTTATCAAGTTTTCCTGTTGCTCTTGGTGCTAAATTCTGCTCCTGCCTTTCCAGCATCCGCAAGGCATCTCCTATACTAAAGTTTGTTTAAAATAAAGCACGAATCCCTTTACCAATCCCTCTAAAGTCTGTTTGTTACTTCAATGTCCATGGATGAAACAAAAGAACCATTAAAAAAAAAGGGGCGGGAGGTCAAGTTCAGTTCAGCTGGCCATATTCCTAAGTGTTAAAACTTTCCTGAATTACAACCTCAAATTCCATTCTTGATTTGTTATCTGGGGAAAAAAAAAGCTATTTGAACCAGTGCCAAGAAAAAGTATTGAATTGAGGACTGAACTGAGGCACGTACCAGTTATTGTGAAAAACTCAATATTGAAGCTCCTGCAAAGGAAATCAACTACTAAAAGATTTCTATTCATTAATTCCCAAAAGGAGGAAACAGCATTAATTTTCCTTTATGGAATCAATAAAGAGATATAACAGAGGGAGATATTTTAGAAATCAAGACAAATCTACCATTACTGAAATTAAAGCACATCCTTTGAGCCCACTCTGTCAATTTCAATCTGAGGTGAGGAGGGCTAAAAGCAGCAGCAAATGACAGGTTGGATAAGATGTAAGCCACCCATATCTAACTGGGGATGGGGGTTTCTGAGAAAAAGAATCTTAAGAACTAGAATGTAGTGTCAGTCAGCACAGCAGCTGAATCTGTTACAGAGGTGAACAGAGCAGAGAAGATGTCGAGAATTCAGAGAGCACCTTCCAAGTTATCCATGCCTCTCTTCCTGAGCACTGCAAAATAAGACAGTGAATGCTACTGCCATTTCACCACAGGCACACTAGAAAAAGAGGAAGTTCAATCAAGGGCGGTGCCAATGGTCAGTCACTATCAGCTTACAGCTTGCAATGCAGCCAGCAATCACCTTCAAGCCTGACTACAGAGCACCAGTTTCCAGTTGAGTCGCCATAACTACTTGCACGCATGATTTGAGGGGAAGACAAGAGTGTTTCAAATCGTCAATAAAAAGGGGAGTGGGGGGAAAAAAGGTCATCCCGAGCCTCCTGTCCAGTCAATCAGAACTACAAGATATTTTTCAATCTAACGAATTAATTTGAAAAAAGACCCTAAATAAGAAGCCCTATCAAATACACATAAGTAACCTAGAAGACACGATTGTCTCTCAGGTATGTGCATATGTCACAATCAGAGATGTTAATGCAGATTACAATGTATTAAAGAGACTTAACACAAAAAAAATCAAGGGTGAAATTTTAAGAGTCCCCCCTACCTTCACAAAACCTAAGAAAAACCCAAATGTTACTAGGAATGTAAGACTTGAAGTTATAAACCCCTTAAAAATAGAAGTGCATGGTGAAAACACTGATAGATCTTTTAAAATTATTATGAACACAAACCTTTTTTTTTAAAAAATGGATACCTGAACAAACCCACTAAAGCAAATTCAATAATCTCATTACAAAGTTCACAACTATAAATTTAACCATCACAAAAGATAACCCAACTCTTAATTTATGTTCAAGTCTCTTATTTTTGGCCACGTATGAAAAACTCATCCATGCGTTTACACACAGTGCGACAGTGAAATGACTCTCTTCCACTGGGTGTTTAAAAAAAAAAAATCAGCAGAAGAATGCTCCTTAAAGTGTCTTAAAAATCAGAGTAAAAAATTATTTAAATAACCTTTTGTCCTAGGAACACCTGCAATAAAAGCCATGTTTTCTGAGAAAATGATGCTGTTGACAACTTGACCACAAAAGCAAAATATTGAGGAAGCAAATCTAGATTAAGAGGCAGGAAGAATGCAGGAGTTAAATTTCATTAATTTATGAATTTATTAGTATACCAAGACCCCTAAACCTTGTTTCCCTTAGCTCGTGCTGCCAGCACGTGGAGGTTCACGCTGACAGACTTGACTTCTGATGGCTTTCATTTGGCATGTACAAAGTGTTAACTGCACATGGACCTCCTGAAACACACGGTTTCTCTAGTCCTACGGAGTCCCAGTCTCCTGCTTTAAGCAAGATGAGCAGCAAGCAGGAGGTTAGACCAACTAAAAAGACAAGAGCAAACTGAATAGTGTGGAAGCAGCATTTTATATACTTCCATCAAGGACAGGAAGGGAAATCAGTGAATGGAGCCAGAAAAGTAAGAGTCCTCTAGAAGCTACCAGGAACTGGGTTAGGGTGCAGTGTCCTACATAGCAGCATAAAGCAGAGATGTACTTCATATCATATTTCCATAAAGAAAAGGGAAGGTTGGAGTATGAACAGGTGAATGTTGTATTCCAAATGAAAAATAGAGAATGGTTCATGGGATGTGAGTGCACATTTATAAAACATAAAAGAATGTCAAATCTCCATTGTCATAAAGGAAAAATCTCAACTCTTTGTGACTACATTTCACATTAAGTGGAAGTTTATTTGCTTAAAATCTAAACATTGTCAGTTTAAGAAATCCACTGTGATGTGTGGGTTGATCTTGCCATTTAAGTTCTAGAGTGGTTTCCTTTTTCCCTTTTTTTTTTTTTAAATCCTTGGTAAAATTTTATCCAAAAAACAGGATACATACATACATACATATATTTTAAAACATGAACCATTAGAGAATGAAATGTGAAATCAAGAGTGATTTCAGTTTTAGCGGCCCCTGTGTTTTATCTTTTTTTTTTTTTAAGCTCCTTAAAGGCTGTAGCAGGATAAAAGGATCACTGGCTCCGAGTCTCTTTGAGATTAACAAGTGATGAAATAAGAAAGAAAGCTCACGTCTTCAAATAAATTCAGGAAACCCATTCCCCACCCTCCCCTCCCACGGTAAAAAATATGAGTACTTTTAGTAACAATTTAGAATTCATCTTTATCTCCTACCTGCCTCATCAGTGAAGTTTAAAGTCATGATTTTTTTTTAGACATTTATACTGTATATATAGACATATAAACTCATATTAGATGACAATCAATTTTTAAAAGTTCAGGTAGAGAAAGAAGCAATCACTTTTAACTAAAACCTTTCTATATTTTTTCGATTACTGTTCCATTTTGTTGTGTAGCAAAAAGCAAAGTTTCCATAGTGTTCACCTCAAATCTTATTGCTTTACAACTATGGTATACCTTCCATGAAAAATAAGATAAAGCAGTCAATCCAGTGATTAATTTGACATGGCTTTCATTGGAAAAGGGGGTGGTGGCAAAGAGAAGACCAACAGACAAAAAGGTAACTTAAACACACTTAAACATACACTGGTTTTCTTTAAAAAAAGAGAAAGAGAGAGAGAGAGATGTTATTTTCAACAAATGGAAAAAAGCACTGAAAGCCCATGAGTCAAGCCATAGCCAAAAACCATGTACTATCTTAAGTAGGTTCTCCTTTTTTTCCTCTCTTTTTTTCTTTTTTCTAATAAAATCTCTCCCCAAACCATCATCACTTTTAATCCTCCCCAGACTGGGCTTCATCTTCAGACCCTTCATCCCCAGATTTCTCAGGTGGGGGGCTTGCAGATGTTTTCTTTTCTGGAGGGCTTTCTGGTTCCTCATCTTCTTCTTTGGGAGAAGGAGTCTTTTCCTTGGAAGCCTTTGAAGCTGTGGGGCGACCCACTTTCCCTTTGCCTTTCACTGGACTTGGCGTCACTGAAAGAAGAAAAGTAACAATTTGGAGAGGGAAGGAAAAATGCCTTTAATAAAAATCAGCTACACAACACCTGTAAGGGGGTTGGTGGCATGGTGGTTAAGATGTTGGATTCCACAAGGTTTGTGTCCTGGACCTTGCAGTTTGAAAAACACACTGGACTGTGCTGTGGCCATTCTCCCACAGGGGGTGATTTCTCACTCTCTTTCTCTTTCTGGCAAATGCACACACTCTATGGCATAAAATAAATTAAGTCTAAAAAGAGAGAAAACTGCAAGAATAAAATTCATAAAAATAATTTATACATTATTTTTTTAAATTATAAATTTATCTAAATTCCCAAGCTGGTCATACTACAATAGTTTTCAATCTTTTTTTTTTTTTTTTTTGAGAGGTTTTTGCTATAGGGTGCGTGCGTTCGCCAGACAGACAGAGAGAGACAGAAAGAGAGAAATCACCCCCCCAGGGGGGATGGCCACGCCGCAATCCCTTCTCCATTCTCCTCTTGGGATCTTGGGCATGCACGCACACATGCCTGGTGTGAGTTTTAAGCCACCGGGTCCGGGATGCGAACCGCGGTTGACTACGTGGGAGTCAAGCGACATAGCCATTACGCTAACTGCTGGTCCCAGTTTTCAATCATTTTTAAATCAACACTAATGTTATGTTAGCAGAAATACTTACAATAAAGACTCACTATGCTACAGAGAATACACATCCTCCTCACTGGTTTGTGAACTAAAAGCTATTTACCATCAAAGTCATTCATGTTTAAAAACCAATTCATGAAGAGGGAAGGATATGACATAATCTGAGTAAAAACAGAAGCCACTGAATAACTTTTCTTTCTTTTCTTTTTCTGGTTATAAGGCATGTGTGCTCACTGGATAGAGGGAGAAAGAAAGTAAGGAAAAGTGAGATATAAGCACTCCCCAGGGGGGATGGCCATGCCTCAATCCCATCTTGATTTTCCTCTCTGGCTTTTGGGTACTCATGCACATACACCTGGAGTATTTTTCAAGTCGCCAGGTCTGGGACTCGAACTGCAGTCAGCCATATGGGATCCAGCCACCTTAACCTCTATGCCACCTGCTAACCTTCAAAAAAATTTAATAACCCTATCATTCCCAACAGTAAGAAGTGATGAACAAAGTTTAAAAATCACCAGCTCTATTTTCAGAATAAAACTACTTGAACAAAAAGCAAGTCCAGATTTCTTATTTAACTAATATACTAGCTCTAACTAGGAGACTATCTGGCAGAAAGCATTAGGGAGGGATCAGAGAAAGCAAATCCATGCTATGAAATATGGTTTTATACTGAAAGCACAGAAGATGGGGTTGAAACTGGAACATAGAAATAAAATGTATTACTGCAGGTTTGTACATTTTCACCATTTCAAGTCTTCACTAGCTATTAGGGCTGAGAGATGGGGAAGGGAGCAGGAGGCAGTGATTGCTATGTTGATAATGTATCTATCACTGCGAGTGAAACAAATAGGTCACTCCCAGATCTCGCTTATCATGTATGGTAGTAACTCAAGAACAGGGCTACTAAACACACCAGACTCTTTCTTGGAGGAGCTGGCGACAATACTTGCAGATACAGAAGGCAGGATTCTTTTAGATTTCTTGTATTCCTTCCTATTAAATACCCGGCCAATACCAAGGCCTAATGATGAATTTCTGTAGTGAAAGGATTGATTCTTGACATTTTTTAAAGCAGTAATTTCATTTCGTTTTTGCAGAGCTTACCTGTAGCCTTTAGCCGGGGTTTGGGCATTTTCTTTTCTTTTCTCTCAGGTTTGGCCTTCTTAACCATCTTTTTGTTTTTCTTTTTTGAACTGCCATAGTCACTATCGTCATCGTCTTCCATTAGGAAATCTTCATCACTGCCGGAATCTTCTGAGAGGAAAGAAGAATTTCAACGTCCAACTTAATGTACACATCCTTCCAAGTGAACAAAGGGATCGAGTGCTAAGAATGACTGGAGGATGGGACTCAGGAGTCAAACTCTTGGATTCTATTTGCAGCTGTATTACCAACTTGGCTGGAGTTGTCATGGGCCCCATCTGTAAAATGAGTGCAGCATTTACCTCACATGACCGCTATATGACTAACTCAATTGTAGAGATGGTTGAAAACAGGAAGGGATAAGACTTAATCTGAATAAAAATGGAAACCATTATTGCTTTTAGTAGTTTCATCATTCCCATGTAGTATTTGGTTGAGACCAGGGAAACAAAACTGAACTGACTTGGGATTTTTTGAGCAGTTACGAACAAATAAAACAAGAACTATATATAAGCAAAAATACATATTAATTGATTAGAATAACCTGCAAAATATCTGAAATCTGACACGAACATTTTTGTGGGGGTAGATAGTCTATATTCTCTGCCAGCCCAAAATATGAATCTCAACCACAACACCCAACCTGTTTTTGTTCCAGGCAGCCATGGCCAAAGCCTAGTGGTTAAAGGAGCTGGATTCCAGATGGCTGACCTAAGAGATTGAATCCTGGCCTAGCAGCTCAAAAAACTTGCTAGGCACATATATATGCATGCCCCAAATCCAGACAAGTGGAAGAAAAAGAATTGTGGTTTAACCACATTGGGGATGCTTTCTCTCTCTCTCTGATGAACACCAAAGGACTCTGGCAATGAAAAAAACTCATATGATAGAGCATGTTTATGTAAAAATGAGAGAGAGACAGACACACACATATACCCTCCACAGAGCTGGGTCACACTGCAACCTCCTTCCTCTGGTCTTCCAGCCCACTAGAATCTTGGGTATGTATGCATGTACCTGGTGTTTTCAGGCCCACCAGGTTGGGGTTTCAACCATAGTTGGCATTTGGCTTCCAACTCCACAGTCTGGGATACTACTAACTTCATCACAGAGGCTGTGCTAGAAGATGCATGTGCACATCAGAGAGAGACAAAGAGGGAGAAGAAAAAACATTCTCCAGGGGGAATGGTCACGCTGCAATCCTTGTCCCCCATAGGTCTCCTTTCCTTTTAGAATTTTGGGTCCTTACACACATGTGCCTGGTATGTTTTTCAAGCTGCTGGGTCCAGGACTTCAACTGCACAATTGGCCATGTGTTATTGAGCAGCCTTAACCACCAACCCATCGAGCTGGCCCTACTGGTCATCTCTTTTAATGGGGAGTATCTACCTAATTTAAGGTACTGGTTGTAACATTAAGCATCCTGAAAATGCCAAAGCATTCAAGGCCACAAACTATGACCATGCCCAAAGGACCAAAGCACACACATCAATTTCACATACTCTCCTGGAATGGTGCCTCATCCTCCTCTTCTTGTTCTTCCTCACTACCCACATCTTCCATGAGCATCTCTCTCTGTTTAGATGCTGCTTTAGATGCTGCCTGCCGCTGCTGGCGCACATTTTTATGATCTTCTTTTTCATCTTCACTGTCCTCTGCAATAGCAAAAGTTATTATGATGCAATGATTAAAGAGCTTTTTTACATTATTGTATTTGACAGCTGACTGAAAAAGCTACCACACTGGCCAATACAGAATAGAACCTGCAGCTCTATTTCATTTTACAGTAAATGGTAACCTTAAAAATTCCCGAAATACAAAAAGAGCTAAAATCTACAGAAAATGAACTTGAATAGGCCTATATACCCAATATTACATGTAAAACAACTTAGGCATACTTATTTAAGCAATAACAAAGCTGAAGTGTTAACACGTACTTCCTACAACATACTTCATACTTTTATTATCAGTTTGCCCTAAAATGATCAGTTAGGACTGGTCCCCATAGCCTAATGGTTAAGGGAGTTAAATTTCACATGGTTGACCAGTCTGAGCCTCAGACCTGACAACCTGAAACTCACGCTGGGTGCGTGTGCGTGCGGCCAGAAATCCCAGAAGGAGAATGTGGAAGGGCCATCTTCCCTGGATGATGATTTCTCACTTTCTCTCTGTTTCTCTCCCAGTGAGTGCACACGCCCGATGGCAAAAACCTAAAAAGAAAAAAGAAAAATACACTGTGTACATGTGCGTTCATATCCCAAATCCTGACAGGAAGGAGGACGTGCACTGTGACCACTTCCCACTGCAGGTTCTCTATCTCACTCTCTCTTGTAGAGTGTAACCATCCTTTGGCAATTAAAAATAAATAAAATGCTCAATTATATTAGAATTTATCTTCACTATTTTTACCATAGGGCGGGTGCCACCACGCCCTCTTCACTGTTTTTAGAAGCTGAAGTTAAAAAATAAAATATGAGAGGGGAAGAATGTCTTCCAGTGATCTTTATTCTAAGAGATAAAACAGGTAAATGCTAAAATAATGTCAAACTACTATCTTTACAATGAATGGGGTGTGACTATTTCAATTTAGAGGGACTAAAGGAAATCTTTGAAACACATTTTGAGATGAAAAGCTTACAAAAAACAATTTTCACATAGTATAGTCTATTAATTAAAACATTTTCTATACAGTTATATCTGTGAATAAATCTGGTTAAAGGGCAGGCTGTAGTCTATTAGCTCTGGATTAAGCTATATTTGCTTTAGTTTCTACCAATGGCCCTTTTTCTGGACTTTTGGGGTCCTTTATTTTGTTATGGTATAGCTATCACTCATCTGAAAATACTCCTAATTCTGTGAGCTTCGCCATGGTCAGGGTTCAAGTTATCACCTTTTCTTTTTCTTTTTGGTGCTAGAGGGCACAGATGCTCACCAGAGTAAGGGAGAGGAGTAAGCACATCCCGTGGGGGAACAGTCAAACTGCAGTCGTTTCATCTGGATTTTTGGGTGCACACACACACATGTACCTGGTATGTTTCTCAAACAGCTGGGTCTGGGACTCAAACTGCCTAGTGGCCATGTGGGATCCAGTTACCTTAACCATCAGGCCACAAAGCCAACCTCAAGTTATCACCTTTACTGCCAAAAGCCTCATCTAGAGACAAATAGAGAACAGAGCTGACCTTGGCAGACCCACAATTAAACCCACCTCATAGGAGCCATGCTTAATACTTGAGTACAACTATTCATCTTAAAGTGCTCAATAAAGTAATACTGTAAAGAGATTCTAATTAGGGTTCATAAAATCACTGTAAAAGGTTAATATAATTTCTTTTCCATCCTCTACAATTAACAAAACAGCAGTATCCTTTGAAGGTAGATCCAGGAAGACAACAGCAGAGGAATTTTGGTAAAAACTAATAAAAAATTAATGAATTTTATTTAGAGTTTTATTCCACTGGCTGGCAGCAATATAGAATAAAATTCTTAGTTCTTCTAAGAGTTGAATTTAAAAATAAATGCCAACAATAAGTAACCAGAATTGAACATATTCTTTGGTCATGGAACCTCTTCATTAATTCACATTAGTCTTTAAGTTAAAATCTTTATTTTAAAAAAAAGCTTTTTCTATGGCTACAGTTTTAAAAGACTGTTTCCCAGTTAAGAATGGAATTAAAACTAATCTTCGCTTTATAACCCAGAGCTAAGCACCTCCCCTCCCCCCTTTTACCTCTATTTCACCTAATATTTATATGCGCAGACACACAAACCATAGAGACTTACTTTAAAAACAAAAAGACCAAGTCTCAATGTCCCACCTAGACCTCCTGAATCAGAAATCTTGGGGTAAGACTCTGAATCTATATTTAAAAAAATGTTCATAGGAGACTGTAATAAGCCACCAGGACATAAAACTACTATTAGCTCTTTGAAAACAGAGACATCTTTGTTACTCCAGTATTTGCAACAGTGCCAGCACACAAAATTGCTTGTTAAAAAATCTAATGAATATATGAGTATAAGTATACCTTTTACATTAAAAATAGTTTACTACCTGCTGAATGAGAATCATCCTTCTTGGTCTTCACATCTTTCTCTTCCGAATCCTCACTATAAAGGGAAGAGAAAAAAGTACATGTTTAAAAGTCTTAGTTCAAAGTCTAAGTAGACATGGATCTCTAATATCTAGCTTGAGAAGAACACTGAAAAATTTCTTTTATGGGAACCAGCAGTTAGCGTAATAGCTATGTCGCTGGACTCCCACGTAGTTGACCGCAATTCGCGTCCCGGACCCGGTGGCTTAAAACTCACATTGGGCGCGTGTGCGTGCGTGCCCAAGATCCTGAGAGGAGAATGGAGAAGGGATTGTGGCGTGACCATCCCCCCTGGGGGGTGATTTCTTGCTTTCTGTCTCTATGCCTCACTCTGTCTGTCTGGTGAGCGCAAGCGCCCTATAACGAGAACCTCTCAAAATAAATAAATAAATAAATAATTTTCTTGTATATATAAAATATCTAAACAAGCGCTAACGGGGACCAGCAGTAAGTGTAATGGCTATGTCGCTGGACTCCCACGTAGTCAACCGCTGTTTGTGTCCCAGACCCAGTGGCTTAAAACTCACGCTGGGCGCGTGTGCGTGCATGCCCGAGATCCCGAGAGGAGAATGGAGGAGAAGGGATTGCGGCATGGCCAATCCCCCTGGGGGGTGATTTCTCGCTTTCTGTCTCTCTGTCTCTGTCTGTCTGGCGAGAACATGAGCCCTGTAGCAAAAAAACCCTTTAAATAAATAAATAAATAAACAAATAAACAAACAAACAAGTGCTAATGGTGGAACTGCTTCTATTATTTCTTCACATTATAGGGATGCTGTTAAATAAGCCCAATTTTATCTACTTTGGAAAACACTGTTTCTAAGGGCACAAAGGAAAAAAAAGGGGGCATCGGAACACAGGCTGAGAATTTCTCACCTAGACATAAGGCCTAGTTCTTAAGAACACTTAATAAAAAAGAACCTCCCCTCGGGACTAGTAGTTGGTGTAATGGCTATGTCACTGGACTCCCATGTAGTTGAATCCCGGACCCAGTGGCTTAAACTCATGCTGGACACATGTGCGTGTGTGCTTAAGATCCTGAGAGGAGAATGGATGAGATGGAATTGTGGCGTGGCCATCCCCTCTTGGGGGAGGGGGGGTGATTTCTCGCTCTCTGTCTCTCTCTGTCTGTCTCTCTGGCGATCACACGTGCCCTATAGCAAAAACCTCTCCAAAAGAAAATAATAAATAAATAACCTCCCCTTCCCTACTGACCCTGTGGCCTAGTGGTTGGAGAAACTGGATCTCACACAGCTGACTGGTTTGAATCCCAGCCCTGGTGGCTTGAAAAACACACTGGATATGTGCATGTCCAAAGTCCTGACAGGATAGAAAAATGGAGAAAGGATCGCAGCATGCCCATGCCCTAGTGGGGGGATGCGTTCTGCCTGTCTCACTTTCTCTGTCTAGTAAGCATACATGCCATATTAAAAAATCTGGCAATTAAAGAGGAAAAAAAATAGCCTCTATGGATAGAGGCAGAGTATATTACTACTAATTATATCTTATTGGTGACAAACTAGGCAACCAAATATCACTAAATATGAGAGATTTCAAAAAGTTCATGGGAAAATGGAATTATGAGCTTATGTTGGTGAAAACATCTTTTGAAATGTATGGCTAGTTCTTTCTATAATTCACATTTTCCATGAACTTTCTGAAGATTCTGGGGACCAGCAGTTGGTGTAATGACTATGTCGCTGGACTCCCACGTAGTCGACTGTGGTTCTAGTCCTGGACCTGGTGGCTTAAACTCACACCAGGAATGTGGGCTTGTATGCCCAAGATTCTGAGAGCATGGAGGAGAAAGGATTGCGGTGTGGCCATCCCCCTGAGGAGGTGATTTCTTGCTTTCTGTCTCTCTGTCTTTCTTTCTGGTGAGTGCATGTACCCTATAGCAAAAACCTCTCCAGAAAAAAAGAAAAAAAGATTCTGATATAGTGGGACTGGCAGGTGGCATGGTGGTTAGGGGCGCTGGGCTCCCACATGGTCGACCGTGGTTCAAGTCCTGGACCTGGCAGCTAGCTTTCTCACTTTCTCTCTTTCTTTCTCTGTCCCTCTCTGGTCAAATTAAAAATAAATAAATAAATAAAGTTGAATAAGATAATTCTTAAAAAAAAAAAAAAAAACGATTCTGATATAGATGCAAAATCCCCAGACCTATAATTCCCCAAATCATTAAAGGAAATTAGAGCTCAATTATGTAACTTACAAATGTGTCTAACAATTTAAGACAAAATCAAAATGAATCAGTTTAATTATTTCCCCGTTAATTTTTGTTTGTTTTTTTGTTATAAGGTGTGTGTGCTTGCTGGAGAGACAGACAGAAAGTGAGAACCCCACCCCCACGGGAATGGCCACTCTGTAATCCTTTCTCCTTTATTCTTCTCATGGGATTTTTTTTTTTGGGGGGGGAGGAGATTTTTGCTATAGGGCACATGCGCTCTCCAGACAGAGAGACAGAAAGCGAGAAATCACCTCCCCAGGGGGGATAGCCATGCTGCAATCCCTTTCCCTCCATTCTCTTAGCAGGATCTTGGGCACGCACACACACACGCACCCAGCGTGAATTTAAGCCACTGGGTCCGGGACTCGAACCACGGTCAGTCACGTGGGAGTTCAGCGACATAGCCATTATGCTAACTGCCGGTCCCTCTTCATGGGATTTTGAGCTTGTCTGTACATAATCCTGGCATGGTTTTCAAGCCACAGAGTTGGGGACTTGAACCATGAAGCTGGCCATGTGGGATCTAGTCCCTTTAACCACTGCACAGAATAATCTTAGGCTCACTTTTATTTTCTCCATGGTACGTGGTACTCAAGGTCCCTTAAATAAAATGGCACAATATTTGCATATAATCTACACACATCCTTGTGTACACTTTAAATTACCTCTAAGATTACATTTAATATTTAATACAATAAAAATGTTATGCAAATAGTTGATATACTGCATTGTCTAGGGAATAGCAATGAGGAAAAATGTGCTCAGTATAGATGTAATCAACTTTGCCCCCGAGTATTTTCTTTTATTTTTTTAAGAGATTTACTATAGGGTGGTGAGTGTACTCACCAGAGAGACAGAGTGAAAAAAAGTGGGAAATCACCCCACAGCGGGGATGGCCACACCACAATCTCTTCTCCTCCATTCTCCTTTTGGATTTTGGGCATGCACATACACCCGGAGTGAGTTTTAAGCCACTAAGTCCGGGACTCAAACTGCAGTCAACCACATATGAGAGTCCAGCAACATAATTGTTATGATATCTGCTGGTCCCTCCCCAAGTACTTTCTTTTCTTCCTTTTTCTTTCTTTTTTAAAAAAATAATTATTATTTATTTTTTTCCATCATTTTTAAATTTGACTAGAGAGAGACACACAGAGAGAGATAGATAAAAGAGTTTGAAAGCAAGCTGCCAGTTCTGGGACTCAAATTATGGTCAGCCATGTGGGAGTCCAGCGCCCCAACTACTACGCCATCTACTGGCCTCTCTCCCCAAGTATTTTCAATCTATAGTTAGTTGAATCCATGAATGTGGAACCCATAAATATGGAGGACTAACTGTATTTGGAAACCTAATGATTAAGAAATGACCCTGGAGTCCAAAATATATGGTTTCAAAATTTGTTGTCCATTTACTACGTAACCTTGTGTTAAATCACTGAGTCCTTGTAAATTAATATAGTAAGTATCACTTAGTCTAACAAAGGATTAAATGACAATTTAATTAATTTAATATCATATATGTTAAGTACATAATAAAAACTGACATGTAATAGTAATAAACATTAAATTTAACATCAAGGAAGTATTAAAGTTATGCTACACTGAGACTGTATGTGTATACCTTTAAAATAGAGGTAAAAATGACAATACCCTGCTCTCACGCAGCAAAATTATAGTTAAAATTACAAGTCTCATAAACCCATTTGTAAAAACTAAAGGAAAAGAACTTCCCGAAGTGATTAAATTATTTACGCAGTTCAAAGTTGATCATAAGGCAGTAAAATTCAGCAGTCTTTAAAACTTAAGATTCTATAAGTTTCAGTTAAAAATTTTGCTAGTGAAGTGTGAATGAACGGGAAACGTCACTTAGTATTATTGTCACTACAGTGAAAGTGTCAACTCTCACCTTAGGTAACAAATTATACAATTAGCCTGCTGATGTTCAAAAATTTGAGGTGGCAGCAAAGGCACTGTTGGAGACCTTGAATTCAAGGTGGATCCAACCAAGTTCTATGATTTGAAAGAGGCTCACCTCTAGACCCAGAAGCCTACCCTGAGATAGTAAGAAATATGCAAAACATTAAATGGAAAGTTGAGGACTTTCCAAAAGTAAATGGAGCTTCTGCCAATATAGAGATTAGAGACTGTCCATTGCAGAGGGTGACAGTGGAAGCGGAAATAGGAAAACAATGCTTCTTACCTATCTTCCTGTGAATTCTTTCCAGATCGTCTCTTATTTTTAGCTTCTCGGGGAGATGATCGAATTTTCTTAGCAGGAGGGCCTGAATCTCTTCCATAATCTTCATCTAAATAGAGCATTTTTCAAGTTCAATGATTATGACATGTTAAAGTCACAACTGTATTTAATGACAGAATTATTTCTCATGCCATTTAAAAAATTTTAAAAATACCTTCTTGATTCACGTGTGCATGCATGTAAAAGTGAGAGTGAAAGGAAGAGAGAGGCAGAGGAGAACCTTCTAGAGGGTCTAGTCACACTATGATCTCTATCCAATCCTCCAGCCGGTTGGATCCTGGGTACTCCCTTGAAGTGCTCAGCATGTTTTATACTGACCAGGTTGGGGGATTTGAACCATGTTTGCCCTATGGGATTCAGCTTCTCTTGAGCAGTGCACTACTGCTGGACCATGGAACTGGCCCTCTCATGTAATTTAAGTGGTGAGTGGGGTGGGATTGACCAAATAGATAATTTTATCTTAAAAAATGAAATAGTCTTCCACCCAACTCCATTTTTGCATATTATCCTTTAGTCCTTTTGGATATGTATTTTATATATCTACTGCCAAATATCTCTTTTCATTTTATATCCTATCTCTTAATTTTTTTCATATTTTAGTGTCTTTGTACTTAAGGTTATTACAGTAATATGGCTATAAGAATTTTAGAAAGTAAAATTCTATAATCTTAACATGATTACCATTAATTATCAAATTACTTTTAAAATAAAACATTAAATATAATATACACTGATGCACTTGAGGAAAATATTTCCAGTTTTAAAAGCCATTTTAAAACTAAAAAGAAATCAGGCCAGCCAGTGGTGTGGTGGCTAAGGTAGCTGGATCCCACATTTCTGACTGCGAGGTTCAAGTCCTGGATCCAATGGCTTGAGAAATACACCACATGTGTGTGCATGTGTGCCCAAAATCCTGAAAGGAGAGAGAAATGGAGGAGAAGGGACTCTGGTGTGACCATCCTCAATGAGGGATGCTTTCTCACTTTCCTTTGCTCTTTCTCTAGCAAGTACGTGAGCTCTCTGGCAAAAATTAAAAACAAAACCTAAAAAACAAAAACAAACAAACAAAAAACACTAAAGAAAATCACCTCACCTTAAAACCTGACTATTTCTAAAACTGTTTACTGCACCATTATATACAGTGGCTAGAAACTGGAAGGAGTTTGGGGCTTCAGCAATTATTAAATGATTGTTATTTGTTATCTCACTGTAGAATATCATAATCAACAATAGGAAATATTTAGGTGTGTTTTTTTCTTTCCTTTTTTCTTTTTTTTAAAGAGATTTTTGCTATAGGGCAAGTGCACTTGCTGGAGAATTCTCACAGAAAGTGAGAATTCACCCCTTAGGAGGGATGGCCATACCACAATTCCTTCTCCTCCACTCTTCTCCCAGGATTTTGGGCACGCATACACATGTGCTTGGTGCAAATTTTAAGCCACTGGGTTTGGGACTTGAACTATGATCAACTATATGGGGGTCCAGTGATATAACCATCTGCTGGTCTCAATTTTGGGGTAATTTTTAATAACACAAGACATTCATAAGTAGGGATGGAAGGGGACGGACTTACGAACTCTGTAACAAGACCTCAACTACACTTCAAATTAAACCATGAATTAACTCACTGTATTTTTAAAAGAAAAAACAAAAACAAAAACAAACATAAAAGGCTAGGAGTTAGCTAGGCCTGATAGCAAGCTTGTAGTCCCAACTACTCAAGAGGCCGAAGTTGGAGGGTTGTAAATTCATGGCGAGCTGAGGCCATATAGTGAGATCTTGTTTCTTAATTAAAAAAACAAAAACAAAAACAAAAACAAACAAAACAACAAAAAAAACAGTCAACTGTGGTTCAACTCCCAGACCCAGTGGCTTAAAACTCATGCTAGACGAGTGTGTATGCATGCCCAAGATCCTGAGAGGAGAATGGAAGAGAAGGGATTACAGCGTGGCCATCCCCTCTGGGGGGGGGGGGCGGGATTTCTCTCTCTCTCTCCAGTGAGTGTATGCACCTATAGCAGAAATCTTTCTTTCTCCAAAAAAAAAAAAAAAGGCAAATGTACCTAGAAAATAAAAAGGAGATTAAGGACACAACTCTAAAGAAACCTCTTATGGCTAAGATTCAAGATACACTACTCATTCTATGATGAATTAATTCATCAAAGTTATTCATGGGATTGGCAGGTGGTGTGGTAGTTAAGGGCGCTGGACTCCCCACATGGCTGACCGTGATTCAAGTCCTGGATGGACCTGGCGGCTTGCTTTCTCTCTCTCTCTTTCTGGTCAAATTAAAATAAAGTTAAATAAAATAATTATTTTTTAAAAAAAGTTATTCACAAGATAGTCTCCCATCATGATTGCTTTATTATACAAAAAACCTTAAATGCCCGCAATACAAGTTTTATTGGGATAATAGCAGGAGATATACTGGACATTTAAACTTTAGACTCCAAAACTAGGTAAGAAAAAAATGATTCTAATGTTTATTATTAATGATTTACTAAGTAAAAGTTAAAACCCATGCTTTGTTTTGGCTGACAAATCTTGACATAACTGAGATAAATATTCTAATAAAAAATTAAACTTATTCCAAATCATGATTAAAAAAATATATAAGTTGGCGATTCCTCCACTCAGCAATTCAATTTGAAGTCTGTTGAAATCATAAAACTTACCTGCATCATCAGATTCCTGAAACTGTGAATAATCGACGACCTTCCTATTTCTGTAGAAAGAAGAGACTAATTAAGATCATAAAAAATGTAGGACTTTTCTAAGATAGCAAAATGCATGTTCACTCCTATTTCATAACACTACTAGCTTTCTGAAAGTTTTTTAACAGCCCCATTTTGCCAAAAACTTCATAGTTTTTTATAAATGCAGCTTAAGCCCAGAGTATTTTATTTTTTAAAAAGAATTATTTTATTTAACTTTATTATTTATTTATTTTCATTTGACAGGAGAGGGACAGAGTGAGAGAGACAGATAGAGAGGGAAACTGAGAAAGCAAGTTGCCAAGTCCAGGTCAGCCATGTCGGAGTCCTATCGCCTCAACCACCACACCACCTGCCCACTGCAAACCCAGAGTATTTCAAACTACAATTCTCATATTACTAATCTTGGTGATGATACCTATCAATCAAATACCATTCTTCTTCACAAAACAACCCACCTCCTGAAACACAAGTACATAAAACATAAAAAGGAGTCCAACCAGTATGTATATTATCAAAGATGTCACATTTACAAGTCAAAATTGTAATTGCTATTTTATTCTTATTGCTAAATAAACACATAGATGTATACTTGCATTACTAAGGTTTTGCTGTGAGGTAAAAGAATTTTGAGAGTATATAGTACTAATATAATACACACAAAAATTATAGCATATCTAAGTTAAGCCTTACTCAAAAGCAGAAGGAAAAATATCCAGCTGCCTTAACCACTATGCTACCAGCTGGTCCTAAATTGTACTCTTAAAAAAAATTGGTTAAGACAATAAATTTTAAGTATATTAAAGTATATTTAAGAAAAAAAGATATTGCTTTTTAAAAAAGTGACTTTTAAAAAATCCAGTGTGGGGGCCACAGAGGCTAAGGTGCTGGATCCCACAAGATGGGTGTGTAGTTTTGAGTCCCAGACTGGCAGCTTTAATAATCATGCTTGAGAAGAGACTGTACTGTGGCCATCTCTCACCTTTCCCCCAGCTTCTAAGTGGGGGGTATTTCTCCCTTTCTTTTGAGTGCACACGCCCTACACCAAAATCAAATAACAAAAATCCAGTATTTTGGGTCTGCTATGGAAATGCATATCTTGTTCTGGCAAAATACGGCATTTTAAATTACAAATGCCATGAAAAACAGCATTATTCTTCATAATGTAAAGATGACCATTTGCTGCAAGGGTGAAGGAAAACAGAACTTGGAACTATGAGAAAGTATCCAGAAGAGTTTTTTTTTTTTTTTTTTTTTAACTGTTAGAGAGTACATGTGTTCGCTAGAGAAAGCATCCTCCAATGAGACATGGGTCATGCTAAGAGTGATTCCTTCATTTCTCCATCCTGTTGAGATATTAGACATGCACGCACATCTGATGTGTTCTCAAGCTGCCAAGCCAGGATTTGAATCACACAATTGGCCATGTAGGATCCAGTTCCTTTAACCACTAGGCCACAGGGCTGGTCAAAAGTGTTACATTTAAAATTTCTAATTATTATTGTACAGTTTTTGGGCAGGCATAGTAAATTTTAGTTTATCTCATGTATGTGAAATGGCAACTAAAATATTATTCAATTTCTGGGTACCATATAGCAACAGGTATATCCTTATAGAGATTACATTAAAAGCAACTAGAATAGTGAAGCACTTTACATATGAAGAACTGAATAAATTGAGAATATTTATTAATAACTAGCAAAAAGAAAAATAAGCCAGCTACTTTAAGGTTTTGATATAAATGAAGTTAGTGACAGACTACGTGAGTTCAACATAAAAAACTTTGTTGGGACCAGCAGATATCATAATGGCTACCTCACTGGACTCCCATGTAGGCAACCATGGTTTGAGTCCTGACCCGGTGGCTTAAACTCACGCTGGGCGCATGTGCATGCATGCCCAAGATCCCAAGAGGGGAATGGAGGAGAAGGGATTGTGGCATGGCCATTCCCCTTGGGTGTGTGTGATTTCTCGCTTTCTGTCTCCATCTTTCTGGCGAGCATACACACTCTATAGCAAAAACCACTCCAACAAGAACAAAAAAACCACAACTTCATTAATGATGGCTACTTCTTTAGTTTTATGAGAAAAACCTCAGAAAGGACCACAAGAAATATGGGAAAGCAGGAAAATACCTCTCCTCCAAGGGAAAAGGATAACTCTTCTTCATCCACACACAGTTCAATGAAAATCATGGAAATGTCTGATAAAAAATTCAGAACATTCATAATGGCAAAGCTAACAGAGATGGAAGAGAAGAGAGACAATGAACTGCTGCAGAAAATAGAATCTCAGATGTAGAAGAGAAAATTGCTGGCCTAGAAAAATCCACCATGAAGACTGAGAAAATGGCTCAGAAATTTGAGAATAATATACGAGAAATACTAGATACAATTAAACGTCCTAACATCCGGATAATAGGCGTCCCAGAAAGCGAAGAAACTCATAAGGGCATTTATAATCTATTCCATGAAATCCTGTAAGACAATTTTCCAAACCTGGAGAGGCACTCAAAGATTCAGTCCCAAGAAATACAGAGGACCCCCAAATAGAATCAATCCAAGAAGATCTTCTCCAAGACACATTATAGCCAGATTGACCAAAAGCACAGTCAAAGACAAGATACTAAGATTGGCAAGAGAAAAAGGCAAGTTACCTACAAAGGCTATCCCATCCCATTAGAGTAACAAGCGGACTTCTCATCGGAAACAATGTGAGCAAGGAAAGAATGGGAAAATATATTCAAAGTGTTAAGAGAAAAGCAATTTCAACCGAGAATTCTGTACCCAGCAAGATTATCATTCATTTGGGAAGAAAAGACACGAACATTCCCAAATAAACAAAACCTGAAAGAATTTACCAGCACCAGACCAGATCTCCAAGAAGTTCTTAAGGGAGTGCTATGTCAGTAAAATTAAATGCAGACACACAGAAATAAGAGTTCAAAAACTAAGAAAATGGGAACTTAATTGGGACAATGTCTGGAGATGAATATTATATCCCAGAATTCAATCCAGAAGATTGAACCACAACAGAAGATTAAGTACATGAGACTGAACTGATGAAACATTCTGTGACTTGCTTAAAATATTGCTGCTTTTCTTCTAAGCGTTGTTGTCCGGTTTTAAAGGATTTTTGTCCTATCTTGAGCTGTCAATAGGTTCATGTACCTACTATTTGAACAGAATACTAACCTGTTTCTAGGCTTTAAGTTTCAAGGAAATATCGTTACCAGGTCAAAACCGCTTTTCTTGAAACTACCAGCTGAACTTGCTATTGAAAGTAGTTAGATTACTTATGATATTGTGTGATCAATAAAATGTTGGGGGAAAAGGAATTGAAGACAACTGTATATAGCAGAGATAGTGTAACAAGAGAGTGGGAAAGGGCAGAGGGTCAAACATGGGGTAAAAAACATATATACATATATATGAAAGTAGAAATGGAATATTATTGATAACATGCATGATTAAGCCACTATGCAGTTTATTCTAGATGGGAAACCACATTTAGTATGTTGTGATGATGCTCAGGGAATGAATGTTAAGTAATTAAAAAAAGTTTCAGGAGAAAAAAAAAAACAGTAAAACTGTTCTTATCAAAATTTTTAAAAAAAGCATATTTGATGACTGCAGTAAGCAGTGAACAATGCTGTCAAACATAAACATATATTTAATTACTGATACCCCAAAGCACAAATCATTTTCTTACATTAAACCCAATAGACTTTTAGAGACCACTTACTCTATTGTTTACCTCAATTAAAGCTCACTATACTGTTACTTGTACCCTGAAGAAGTTAATGTCTGGTCAATGCGGGAAAGGGGAAAAAAAAACCCCCAAACTTATCTTCCTAATTTTCTAGAATCTAGTAAGCTGTTCATAAGAAACTTAAAACTTTTCAAAACTCAGACTCAGGGAGAGATGGCATAGCAGCTACGTCACTGGACTCTCACATGGCTGACCCTGGTGCAAGTCCTGGACCCAGGAGTTTCAAACTCAAGGCAAGTATATGCGTGTGCATGCCCAAGGTTCTGGGAGGGACTGCAGTGTGGTCACCCTCCCTATGGGGGTGGTGGTGATTTCTTGCTTTCTCTCATGACTGTACACATCCTATAGCAAAAGTCTCTGAAAAAAACCAAAAAGCCCCCCCAAAACAAAAACAACTCAGATTTAGCCAACATCTCTTTTTACTACTTACTTACATGGTAAACATCCCATTTTATCAGATGAATTGAAATCCCATAGAACATTTTTTTTTTAAGTTTTTTTGTTTTGCTAGAGGATGTGTGCGCTAGCCAGACAAAAAGCAAGAAAGCCACCCCAGGGGTGGGGTGGGGGGTGACCATGCCACAATCTATTCTCCCTCCGGATTTTAGGCATGCATACACATGCACCCAGCATGAGTTTTAAGCAGCTGGGTCCCAGACATGAATCGCAGTCAACTAGAATCACAATCAACTACGTGGGAGTCTAGCAACATAACTGTTATGCTATCTGCTGGCTCCTCCTACAGAACATTTTAAAATCGATAGGTTACAATTTACTAATAGGTCCTGAAATGAATACATTGAAGCATTTAAAAGCAGGGATGGGAATATAAAATGTAAGAAAATTCTTATCAACTCCCAAACTTGTTTCAGGTGGTATTTTGTGCAGCAGATTGAAATATAAAAAATATTTCTTACTATAGCACCACCAAAACCGTGGGAACTGCAGTTTATAATAAAAAGTGGATTAGAGGAGACCAGAGTATGGCGTAATGGTTACATTGTTTAACTCCCACATAGTTGACTGAGGTTCAAGTCCTGGACCCAGGAGCTTAAAACTCTCTCTGGATACATGGACACACTCCTGATAAGAGAAGGGATTGCAGAGTGGCCATCCCCCACTGGTGGGTGATTTTTGCTATAGGGTGCATGCGCTCACCAGAAAGACAGAGAAACAGAAAGTGAGAAATCAATCCCACCCCACCCCCCGGGGAGGGGTGGCCCTGCAGCAATCCCTTTTCCTCCATTCTCCTCACAGGGTCTTGGGCATTCACGCACATGTGCCTGGCGTGAGTTTAAGCCACTGGGTCCGGGACTTGAACCGCAGTAGACTACATGGGAGCCCAGTGACATAGCCATTATTCCAAATGCTGGTCCTATGATTTTTTTTGCTTCTGTCTTTCTGGCAAGGGCACATGCCCTATAGCAAAAAAAACAAAACAAAAACCTCTTTAAAAAAAAGTGGATTGCCAAGAGGTTTCTTAAGTAATTTAGTTTTCTCTTTATAAAAAAGTTTTATTGATAAACACACACACAAAAATGGCATCCCTTCTTATGCTGGTCTCAAAAAAATTGTTTAAAAATATTAATATTCGA
>NW_006160147.1:4180393-4183511 GCF_000334495.1 Tupaia belangeri chinensis
CTGCTGAACACACCAGGTATATATGTGCTGCTGCGCATAAATCTGGGTCGGCTAAGACAAGATGGGTCACAGTGTGAAGACACTGCTGTGGGTACCTATCTCTTTTTCATGAAGTAAATATATAAACTTTTTTTCAAGTTTAAGCACCTGTAAGTCCTTCAAAGTTTGGTGGTAGAGAAGGAAATATGGTACCAAGAATATTATATGTACTATACAGCTTCGAATTCCAGACAACCTAATCCAACCTTGAGTTTATATCCTGTTAACAAATACCCCTAGGAGTTACTAAGAATGTCTCATGATGTCCAAGGAAGCCTACGCTAAGAAAACTCTGAAAATGAAACATTCTGGTGGTGGATATATGCACGTGATGCTCTAGACAAGGTCTCACAGCATTGTCATCCTCCTGGCAGAGCCTTCTGAGCAACTGGGCCCACAAGCATGAACTACCAAGCCACTTTCAGACAGGTCTATGTTGCCCTCACTGGTTGGCAGCTTGATTCTCCTGCTTCAGCCTCCTCAATAGTTTTCTTAAGGTGGGCTGGGAATCCAGCCCCAGGCATCCATCGCACTCCACCGTGGTTGGTCCTCATATATCTGCCTCTACTGTCCATTCACTGGTTCCACCTAGTTCTACCTCCCAGGATTACCGTGCTCTAAATCCTACCCCTTCTGCTCAGAGTATCCCTTGTAATTTGATTATTTCTATTTTTTCTGGGAAGCTCAATACTAGGGTTCTTTTTAACACCTACTCATGACATATTTCAAGTACTTCTTCATGCTCTAATTCCTTTCCTCCACATCACTTTGGATTTCAGAGCCTACTGAACAGTGCCTAACCTAAACATAACAATATAGTTTTTAAAAGCTGGGGGGCTAGGGCCATGCTGATCAGGGTTATGATCTTCCTCTTCCAATGCAGTCAAACATTTCAACTGCCTTTTTGAGTTTTTCCTCACATAGTGAACTTCATATTGCAACTCCAGTGATTAAAACCTCCTTCTCCATAATCCATAGGTATCTTGACCCTCACGATATCTACTGATAGCTTTCTCAACTTCCTATCATCTGCAAATTGAATCAGTGTCCTCACCCACATCATTAAATATTATTCCAGCTGAACATCATTCTATTTGTCAACCCTCCCTCCCTGGGTATTATAGCTGTTGAGGCACAAGTTTGTCATACCAAACTCTCTGCTTCTATTTTCCCATTTTACTTACAAGGACTTTAAGTGGAGCTCTATCAAAATCCTTTTTGAAAAAAACCCCAGTTATTGGGAACCAGCAGTTAGCGTAATGGCTATGTCGCTGGACTCCCACGTGGTCGACCGCGGTTCGTGTCCCGGACCCGGTGGCTTAAAACTCATGCAGGGCGCGTGTGCGTGCGTGCCCAAGATCCCGAGAGGAGAATGGATGAGAGGGGATTGCAGCGTGACCATCCCCCCTGGGGGGTGATTTCTCGCTTTCTGTCTCTATGTCTCTGTCTGTCTGGCGAGCGCATGCGCCCTACAGTGAAAATCTCTCAAAAACAAAAAAAACAAAAACAAAACAAACAAACAAAAAAAGTTATTTTCACAGAATTCTAATAAACTTTGGAAGAGGAACTGAGTTCATTTAAATCAGAGTATTTATTTCAACTATCAATAAACGATTTTTGTTCAAACAAAATCTTCCAAGGAACCATAAAATAAAACACAGCTAATTAAAACTAAACGTAAGCCTAGGCATAAACTAGATGATGATACTCTTTAAGTTTCATTCCCAGTCCAACTAAAAGCCTGGTGTGGTGGTACCTGCCTTTAGTGCCAGCTACTCAGGAAGGTAAGACGGGAGGATCAACAGACCAAGACCTTGTTTAAAAAAGAAGTGAAAAAGTACCATTTAAAAGAATTACTGTGTGTGCAAGATAAAGAGGGAGGGCAAGAGAGGGTACCTGAATGCATACCCAACCCCCACCAGGGTCTGGTCACACACAGTTCTTACCCTCAAATTACCCATGCCATTGAGATTCTGGGCACGTATGTATAACCTGTGTTGTAAAAGTTGACAGGGGCAGGTCTCCAATAAAACCTGGCTGAACATGTGGGATCTGCTTCCTCTGCACAGTGTTTAACTGGCTTCAAAAGCAGCATTTTAAGAATATAAATTTGTTTTAAAACTTCACATTTAAAAAACTGTCTTGTTACAGAATTCTCCAACTTGTACTCTGTAAAAATAGGTTGTTTTAAGGATTTCCAATTATCAATTGGATACTGTCACTCCCTTAAACATTCAATATGAACAGTAGTATGTAGAAAGCTCTGAAAGTTCTTTTTTGTCTTTTTTTTTTTTTTTTTGGCCAGGCAGACAGAGAAAGAGAAAGCACTCTATAGGAGATTGTCCTGATGCAACCCCTTCTCCATTTCCCTTTTCAGGATATTTTGGGCGCAAACACACATGCACAGAGTGTTCTTTAAGCTACTGGGTCTAGGGCTCGAACTGTGCAGTTGGCCATGTGGGATCCAGCACCTTAACCACACATCAACTGCTGGTTCCAAAGTTCTGCATTAAAGAAGCCTGCTTATCTGTACTTCCAAAAACCTACATTTAAAAATAAACTTTGAGGGGTAGGCAGGTGGTGTGGTGGTTAAGGGTGCTGGACTTCCACATGGCTGACCCTGGTTCAAGTCCTGGACCTGGTGGCTTGCTTCCTCACTTTCTCTTTCACTGTCCCTCTCTGGTTAAATAAATAAAAGCTAAATAAAATAATTCTTAAAAAAAAAAAAAAAAACCCCTTTGAAATCCAACAATAATGAAGACTACTGATTTACATGCATTGTGAACTCATGACTTTTACTTCACCTAAATTCTCATTTAATTCTCACACGAATCTCATAAGAGGAAGTAGTAGTATTTAACTTTCATTGGAGGAAGCTAGTGCTCAACTCAAGAAGGCTAAATAATTATACCATTAAGAAGTCATAAAAGCGGAAACCAGCAGTTAGCGTAATGGCTATGTTGCTGGACTCCCACGTAGTCAATCACGGTTCGTGTCCCAGACCCGGTGGCTTAAAACTAACGCTGGGCTCTTGTGCGTGCGTGCCCAAGATCCCGAGAGGAGAATGGAGAAGGGCATG